>NC_134533.1:126261025-126570132 GCF_050624435.1 Tenrec ecaudatus | reverse complement strand
AGGCTAGATTCCTAGAAATGTGATTACTGAGTGGAGTATGACATTTTTAAGGATCTCTATGCCCATTATCATGTTGCATTCTACCAAAGCAGTCATATTCCTGCAGACCTATCTCAGCATACCCTCTGTTGGCTGACTTAAAAAATAATTTGCTTTTTTATTATCAAGAAACCAATGTTCATTGTAGAAAATATGTAAAATGCAAACATAAAAAAATATATAAATTGCCCATGCCTGGCCACCAAACAAAAATATCTTCATGTTTTTGGAGGATTGTACTATACTATTCTCTTATAAATTCATTTAATACAGTGTACTTTCCTCATCATTAATCTCCTTGGGAGCTATAGTCTTACGGGCTGCTTGGTGTCTGGTTCTTTAACCCACCTCAAGGCCAGTGGCTTTGTCTTCTCTTTGGGATTATAGGATCAGCCCTGCAATGAACATTCCCATCTCTTGCACATCCACATGGGGCTCCTGTGGAGCTGTAGGTTAGAAGGCTGTTGTATGCGGCTTGGGATGCATGTGGGGTGTGAATGTGATGCCTCACGTTCTAAACTCTCATTCTCTAGCTCAGTGTGTTTGTATGTCCTTTCTTGTCTTGCAGCTGAGTCCACGGCTTCTCTACCATCCCTAAACAACAGAACCATAAGCCCTGACCCTTTCGACTCTCAGTCCTGGACCATTGCCTCGAGTAAGACCAGCAGTGCCCAGAAAACTCCTGAGTCCTTCTTGGGCACCAATGCAGCCCTGGTGAACTTAGATTCACTGGTGACCAAGCCCACCCTACCAGCCCAGTCCCTCAACCCCTTCCTGGCACCAGGTATGCACTCTCCCAGGGGTTCTTTGACTTCTGCCTTATTCCTAACATCCTCTCCTCTCTCGGATGAGTTCCTCAGAGGTCCTCCTGGTGTGCTGAGGGAGCAGCCTCACAGCTGGGAAGGAATGGAGCTGCCAGGATGGGCCCAACATCATGAGGGTAGGAGGAAGCTCTGAGTTAAGGGGAAGGTATGAGCAGAAGCACCCTTTCTCTCAGTTGAGAGTTCCCTTGAGCTTAGAGCCTGACATGGGGACTCAAGCGACATCTCTGAGCAAGCTAGAAGAAAGATGAATATTGGAGGCGGGGAGAACCTTTTTTTGTTTGTTGTCCATGTCCACACTTTGTAGGGGGAAAGTTAATTGAGCCTGACAACACAAGCTCTTTCACAAGAACCAAGCATCCACCCTTCTCCTGGAGCCCCACTTTCCCCCTCCAGTTCAGTCTAAAGCTCTGCTTTACTCCTTCCAGAGCTCTGTTGGTGGCAGGGTGTGCCCTAACCTCTTCATTTAGTGTGAGGCCACTGACTGCCCTGACATTTTTATCTCAGCCACAAGGAGCCCCTTAACATTCCCCAAACCGACTGTGTCTTCCTTATATGTATGCATACTGTTTTCTTTGTCTAGGAGGTCCTCCCTCCCACTCAGATCAGATGACTCATACTTGGAAAACCCTCCCTGCTCTACACAGATTCGTCCACAGGGCCTGGATCTCAGAACATGGGACAGCCGTGCAATATGTGCATCATGGAGAAAACCAACCCAAACCAAATTCACCTATCATCCAGTGGATTCCAACTCCCAGCAATACTATTAAACACACTGGAATTACCCCTTGGGTTTCAGAAATCTTTATGGGAACAGAAAGCCTTACCTTTCTCCCACAGAAAGGTTGGTGGGTTCATGCTACTGACCTTACAGTTAGCAGTCCAACATGCAACCCACTATGCTAGCAGGGCTTCTGGCCTAGGAAAATAGGCTCTGAACAGCTGGGGGTGTGCATCCTGACAGAGGATGATGACTAGTGGCATCAGGTGAAGGTTGGCACTTTAAGGCTTCAAAACTGGAGCAGAGCAGAGTGGCTGTTCCCATGCCAGGGACACAGTGGTCCTTTTCTCCTTGGAACTCTTCCTGGGGTGAAGCTAGATTGAAACCCAGGGCCCCAAGCTAGTATTGAGCCTGTCCTTGCCCCAGTGTGGCCCCTGCCTCCTTTTCCCAACAACTCATTGAGAGGTTCATCACCAGTCTGCCTGGGATTCTCCATGAGCACTATCAGGGCTGTAAGTGGCTTTTCAGTTTGCAAATAGCCTCTGGTCCCTGTGATCACAGCTAGCGCCATGACAGTGCTGCCATATCTTTGGGGCCACTGGATTGCCCAGGCTACACAGGCATGCACAGTCAGCTGTGGACTCACAGTCAGATTGGCAGTCCTGGTACTGATCATTTTTGCCTAGAAGCTTTCCAGCAAGTTACTGCTCTAATGGATGGTTACTTTGTTAGGGTACCTTTGAGAGCTAGAGCCTCATCCTTGCTGTGGGTTACATTGGCAGCATTCTTAGGTACTTATCTGCATAAGCTGAGCAGTACTGGCAGCTCTGTGTTTTTTGGAAGCGTATCAGTAGATGTTTTAGCTAAAAGGAGGAAAAGCTTTCTGAGGTAAGACATAGTTTAGAAATTGTGGTTAGACAAGGCACTCTTAGGTCTTTATTGTAGGGTCCCTAGGCCTGCAAGATTCCCACATATAGCTCCACTCTTATTTCACATGCCCTCTTGGTCCCAGGGCCCAGAAGCACTAGTAGGCACCATCTGTAGCTATTTGGTTGCTAGAGGGACTATGCAACCATTGATGTGGAATGTGGTCACAGCAAGTCAGGGACTCCACACAGCCATATCTTCTCATCCCAGTGGGGCTTCACGTTTTATGCAGGTGGTTGTAAGCATGTGGCCTGGGCTTAGCACCACTGAAAACCCTGCAAGGACCAAACAGTGGTGTCTGTGCTGGGGTGGGTGGCCCTCTGCTTCTCACAGTTTTGGGAACATGTTGTCATAACAGTTCTGCCTGTTGTGCTTTCTCTCCAGGTCTAGCTACAGCCTCAGCTCCCATCAACCCTTTCCAGGTGAATCAGCCCCAGCCACTGACATTGAATCAGCTTCGAGGAAGTCCTGTCCCAGGGCCCAGTACATCTTTTGGGCCCAGCCCAGCTGTGGATCCCCTGGCAAATACCATGGTCCCTGCAGCTCCACCCTCAACTCTGAGCAGCAGTGGTTCCTCACTGACCCCACTGGGCTCTGCAGCAATGAATGTGGTGGGCAATGCAGGCATCTCTCCATCAGCTGCAACCCCAGCTTCTGGTACAACCAACCCTTTCCTTCTCTAGTGCACAGATGTAGGACTGCCTGGAGTGGTGCTTGAAACTTCTGTGCCCAAAGGTGTGGATGAGGACCTTGTGCTCCATGGACTGTCTATGAGCTCTGAAAGATCAGGACATCCTAGCTCTGGATGCCAGAGAACTGCCCTTGCAACCCAGCTCTCTCAAGTTTCAGTCACTGGAGCTTCACACAACCCATGGGGCCTCAGTGCTCTTGTAGGCTGCAGTCTGCTCAGTCAGGGGAGGACCAGCTTGATTCAGCTCTTGCTGCCTTCTCCCAAGCACCTACTCTGATACCACTAGGGATGTATATGCTGGACTCTTTGAGGGCCTCTCAGGAGGAGTAAAGTTGTCAGTGTTACTGAGCAACTCTTGGACCTTTCCTGCCACAGGACCCAGGCTCTGGCCTCATCTCTGCCCAGGCGGGCTGGGCATATGTTGGAGGGAGCCTCTTGCCTGTCTGCAGACAAGGAATCTTAGGAGTGGTTGTGCATATTTTACATTATTTAACTCATTTGTGAGTTCAAATTAAGCACAATCATTGTGGGACAACTCTGATTAAATCCACTAGAGCAAGTTTTAAAACTAACCTGAGCATAACCCTGCTGTGTGGCTATACGCTTGCATACATTTGCACATGTTTTGTTTAGTACAGTTTCATATTTGAGATTGCAGAATTATCTAATAATCATTTTTTGGCTAATATTTTTATAGTGTGGTTCTTATTTAATTGTCTAGTTTTGATAGAATTTATCAGGTCTGGCTGAATTAAGATATTGGGCATGTGTCATTTTAGTAGTTTAAATCCTTTTATTTATGGTTTTAACTCTAAGAAAAATTTAAAAGGAGATATTTGGGGTTGGGAAAAACTAAAGAAATTTTTTCTGACTTTATAAGGGAAAAATGAATTTGATTACATACAAAAGATAATGTTTATTTGAAAAAAACCAAACAACAGCAAAAACAAAAACTGGATTCTAGTTGCCTTTTCGTTAACTCCTTGTGGTGAATTACCAAATAGATAAACTTTTAGCCTTTGTGGCTAGGTCTTGACAGAGAGGCTACTTTTCTTACTGACCTGCCAATATCTGGAAGAGAAAAAAAATCTAATGTATGAATGTGATCTACCAGTTTTTATCAACTAATTTTTTAAAATTAAAGCCATGCACAGATTAACGAGGATTTTTGTTTACCGTGGAATCTGAAATTGCAACCTCTTTAGCCCAATGTGTTGCTTGATGCTCAGGCTAAACACTCTCCCCCAGGCGGAGACAGGTTTGAAGGACCAGGCAGGCCCTGATCCTCCCATTTATCCATTCCTAATACATGTTGTTTACTTAAAAATAATGTTATCTCTTACTCTGGAGAGGAAGGAAAATGGATTCCCAAACTGGGTAGATGTTTTAAAAAGCACCATCATCTCCCTCTTATAGCTTCTTACCTTCCTCATCCATGCCCCTACCCCTATTCCCCAGTCAATATAAAGACATTCTTCAGTCATTAATGATAAAAGGAGGCCTGCTTCTCCCCAGTTTAGTCCCTCCCCCTTGAGGAAGAGGCAGACCTCTCTTTACCCTCTGAGATAGTCTGACCCTCAGTGTGGGTCACAGGTGAACTTCAAAATGGTCTCTGGGCCCTGATTCAGATGTGCTTTATCAAGCAAATCTTTACCCTCGTAAGGCAGGCATTATGTTAGTTCTCTTTGGGGTTCTTTCCACCCATCACATGCTGACCAGAGCCACTCTGTAAACTCTACCAGGTCACATTGCCTAGAATTCCTAAGCAAATCCAGGGCTGGCCTAAGGTGGTAGGGCTTCTGGTATTCTGCCTATCTGGTTTTGTTCAAGAATAGAGCATCTGGTCTCCTCCTGCCTGGAAAGATTGGGGCACAGTAGGGTATGAGGTAGATTCCCTGAGAAGATATCTTTACCCAAGTAGTATGGGACTTAGGCTAGCCTTATAGACTGGCAAGCCTAACCTGACTACTTAGGTTAACAATTCCATGGTAACAAGAATCTGACAGGGCTCAGAGGCCCCAACATCTTAATTTTCATCTATTACTGCTACTACTGTTCACCTGTCTTCTGTACCAGGTCCAGAAGTACACTGTCTCTATCCTCACTACACTGATCATGAGTGTACATAGCTGATGTATGTTCCCGATGAGCGTAGTGGGAGGATCCCCATGGGCCCCTGTCAGGGGAAGCCAGCCCCTAACACATCAATATGGGTCCGGTAGGTGCAATTGTTCAGCGATAACAAATAAAGCTCATAGTAGAGTTATAGAGAGCATGAGAGATAGAAGAGAAATATTGAAATAAATGGAGTCAGACACGATTCATGATAGCATGTTCACCTCAGCCCCACTTGATGGTCCAAGTGGAGGGAGAGAGAGTTTAATGCTAGCCCAGGCTTTTTATATTCTCTGGGGACATGCAAGCCCCCCAATTACAGGTGAGGATATATGTCACAGGAAGGAGCTGTCCTATAGGTAATACAGTAATGAGAGGGGGTGGTCTAGGGACATACACGCAATAGGAAGAGGAGGGATTGGGCATATACTTGTGACAAGAAGGGCAGATCCTAGGTTTAGGATGGCAGCTTAACCTTGCTTGACCTGTTCTCTGGATCTCCATAGGAACCATTATCAGTAGGGTGTAAACCCCACCTACTGGAACCAAATAGATGACTGCAGGCATCCATTGTCTTTAACAGCAGGGAGTGGGGCCTACTGCAGTCCGCAACTGATCGCCCTCAGGGAGTGATGCCTGTGAGCATCTGACCTCCCCCCATAGGACCCTCAGTACTAGGATGAGTAGCTGGCTTTGAGCTTGTGTTGACTTGATACTTTATAAAGAACCCGTAGCCTACCACTTACAGAAGGAATGTGTGACTATCATGAGCCACTGGCTCCTGACCGACAAAGGGACAGATCTGTGACAGGTGAGGGACAGAAACTTTCTAGACAGAGCTAGGAGGTGGCGGGCTGGTTGAAGTTAACCCAAGAGGCACAGACAGGATGAGGTAGATGGAGGGATGGCTGGAGGCCAGGAGAATCCTGAGTGTGGGCCCTCTGCTAAGCAGCCAGCACCACTCCTGGGCTAGCTCTACAACTTACCTCTTATAAACCCCCAATCTCAGCTCCTAGTGTCCATTCAGAGACAAGAAATAGATAAATTGCTGACTTGGAAAGGAGAGAAAAGGAGGGGTGGTCCTCCTGTGGTGGCCAGCCTCCATATTTTGGTGGACTCACTAGGCCCATTGCCTAAGGAGCAGTCTTCTAGGCACAGAGGCTCAGGGACTAGGCTGCCTTTATCTTGTGACTGCCATCTTTAGCAAGTGGCTCTGAAGATGGCTGTGTAAGGGCATGAAGGGTTGGGTGTAGAGAAATTTCTGGGCCAGGCCTGGAAGGGGGTGCATTTCTTCCACCATACTCTAGTACCAGGACTGGTCCAGAGGCACCATTAAAGCACAAAGAGGGGAAGTGGAGATAAGTGGTCAGCACATGATCAGCCTCTCACTGCCAAATATTTTTTTTCATTCCTCTACTCCTCACTATGCCATGAAGCTCATATGCCCTCCCCAAAAGGATATGTCCTAAGCACAGCCCTCCCAACCCCCACCCCAATCTCTGCGGCTAACTCGTGTCACATTATTTCTAAGGGGTACACTGTCTGCTCCCACCCCACCCCTGGCTAGTACTGCCTATATACTTCAAAGTCACCTTATCTCTGTCCCCAGTAAGTCATGAAGCAGGACGGGCAGCCACACAACAGACTCCATGTACAAAAGCAGTGCTGGTGTTTGGCTACATGGAAAAGGTCCCAATGATGTGCTGGGGTGTTACTTTGTTTCCTTTGGGGGATCACTTAAACACTTTTCTCACTGCCCCAGACTCCTCTTCTGGGGGACAGTTCATCTTTTTATATGTCCCATGGTCACAGTGAAGGTAGGTCTTAGAGCACTTTCCTTGGGCCCCATAGATTCCTCAGCTTGTGTGCCTGGGACTAGAGTACACCATTGAAACATTAGCAAGCAGAAGCTTAGAAAACCCTTGCAACCTGGGGCTGCTTTTCTTGGGGTGCTCCCACTAGGCACCCAGATGTCATGGTATAAAAAGCCTGGGCACCTGGAGAGGCCATACAGAGAATAAAATGCTCTTGTCAGCAATTCCAGACAGGTTCTCAGATAACTGCCAGCCATGGCACATCCCAAACGACACAGACTAATGTAGCCCCAGTGAACACCATGTGGCACAATATCATCCAGCTGAGCCTAGTCACCCTAGAATCATGAGACAAAGCTTTGGGGCACTTTGTCAAACTGCAATAGGTAATTGAAAACACACACACACAAAATACGTCCTGGACATGAAACAAACAAGTTGCTATCAAGTCCATTCTAATTTATGGTTGACACCATGTGTATTAAGAATTGAACTATGCTCTTGGGGTTTTCAGTGGCAGAATTTTTGAAGTACATCACTAGGTTGTCTTCCTAGATGTAAGCCTGCTTTACTTCCTTAATCCCAAGGACATCTGGAGCAGTGGCCTCCTTAAGGCCGAGTTAGTTAGGTTGCTCAAATATTTTTACCAGACTTTTATTGTTAAAACATTGTTTAATTTTCTCTATTCCTGTTCTGAGTTCGAGAATCAGTCTTCCGTTTAAACTTTGGATATCAGAAAATTCTTGATTCTTGTGTTTCATTCTGCTTTCTGCAATAGCTTTCCAAATGCAGCCAACAACAGCCAACACACAGCATTAACATCCTATCATCCTTTCACCTGATAGCTGTTGTCTGGATAGGCACATAAGCTGTCTCCCAAGTTAACACAGGTGATTTTATCTAATATTTTATACATGGGTCAGCCTAGTCTACTTTTTCCCTGCTATCTAACTGCAGAAACATAAGTACGCCTGATAGCAATTTCCATTATCAGTCTCTGGGTGGTACAAATGGTTAACACACCTCAAGATATCTCAAGAAGATCTGGTGATCTACTGAAAAAACCAGTATTGGAAACTCTATGGAGCCAGTTGTGCTTTGACACTTCAAATCACCCATTTTCAAAATCCATTCCATAGCAACAGGTGCCCATAGAGCAGAATAGAAATAGAATCGGCTATATAGGAACAAATAAGCCCCAGATTCATTGTGACTACACACGGAATTTTCTCACAGATGTCTCATAGGGATATACCTGGCAGCACCCATCCAAGAAGTTACTCAGTAATCTAGGCTTCTCCTTTATGATCCATAAACCTATCCTATCAATATCTAGCCCCACAGTATGAGTGGAAAAATAAGGACCTTTTGTGTGAGCTTTTTAATGAGTCACATCTAGAATATATTTTCACCCTTAATTTCTTTGACCAGAACTACTCACATAGATCCCATGATACAAGTAGTCTTACTGTACTTCCAGGTGGAGAATGAAATGTTTTGGTGAACATACAGTTTCACCGTACATATTGATGACCTGGGAAGTGACCTATGCCACACACCTTACCTGTTCATTAAATGGTCACTATATCCACCTTTCTCCTCACTTAACCAGGCACATACACAGGCTTCAACCTCAAAAGTTCCTAACTATAGCATTGCTTTGGGCCTTGTTAGAGGTTAGGTATGCCTTGGTCCAAACTAGCAATGTCTGCCTAAGATTGTGCATTTCAATTATGTATGTCAATGTTACTCGGAAGAAAGCTTAATGGAAAACAAAGACTAAACTCTAGTTAATGATTAGCACACTGAAATATTCTGAGGGTAATATACTCACGCCTACCATTTGTTTTGAAATGCACAAAAAAATAGGATGGAACAATGGAGTGTGGGAAAGATAAGTAATTAGATGGGGGGGGGGAGTATAGTAAAAATATAATGGTAGGCTCAAGATAGTACCTGTGTGGCTGCTGAAAAGTTTTAAAATAAATTGTTGAAGCAACGTGAAGGGGTGACTCACTAAGCTGCAGTCAGTAGTGGATGTGACTTCACTCAAACCTGTGAATGAAGGATAGGATAAGGGTTCAAGGGAGGGTTGGGGGACTGCTGGTTTGTCTCAAAACTGACATCGAGTTGATTCCAATTCATAGCGACCTCTATAGCTGTTAGCAGGTAGAAGGAAACGAATGGAAGAGGCACCTCAAATTCCACAATAAGGGTTGACCAAGAAATGGAGTATTTTCTAGAGCAGTGGTTCTCAACCTTCCTAATGCCACAACCCTTTAATACAGTTCCTCATATGGTGACCCCCAACCATGAATTATTTTTGTGGCTACTTCATAACTGTAATTTTGCTACTGTTACGGATTTGGTGACCCCTGTGAAGGGGTCGTTTGGCCCCCATTGGGGTCACCACCCTCGTGTTGAAAACTGCTGATCTAGAGCTACTGGAGTTTTGTTTGTTAGAGCATGCCCACCATACCTGAATGAGCCGCCTGCAGAGGGGGAAAGACATGCTTGAGAAATGCATATCCTATCCTTGAGAAACCAGAGGGGTAGGGGGACTGCCTTATGCAGGATCAGAAATAAACAGTCCTGCCTAATGTGGTACTGACATGAGGAACTTTTTCAATAGTTCCTGTTTCCTAGCTGCAGGGAGGAAGTCAAGGGTAGTAAGGGTAGTACTGAAGTTCTGAAAAACTAAGTGATTTGGAAGCAATTGCTCAAAGAGGGTGGGGTCGGGAGTGGCAGCATGTACTAGGGCAGTGGGATTACCTATAGAGCGGACACCTTATTGTGTTTTGCCAGGTGAATATGGGGCTGGGGAAGAGTACAAGAGTCTATGAATCAATGCATGTAAATGGTGACCAGATACTTCAAACTGGGCAGGGAGAAAAGGACTGGTGGTCAGTAAAAGGAAAGTTAGATGGTTGGTGTCTTGGCTTTTTGAAAGGGACAGTGAAGTGTGGAGAGGGCACCCAGAATGAAGAGCCCAGTGTGGGGAGGTGATGATCTGTTTGGGGATGCCCAAGTCTAGATTTTGGAGGCAACTGTCAACTAGAAATGAGTCTGAACACAGAAGTGGGTAGCTGTTAAGGGGTGGAGGCCAAGTGGACAGTGATGTAGCCAGTAGTCAGAGGTAAAGATGGGGCATGAGGCAGCCCAGTACCTGTGACCAGGATTCAGTGGTATAGCCTAGCTATAAGGAGCTGAAGGGGGTGGGGGAGGAGCCATGCTTAAAATGTTAGTAAGAGACAAAGAGCATACATCTGAGCCTGGGTACACAGGATACAAGAGGAAGAACTATTTGTAAGCAGGCTACAGGGCTCAGTAAGGTCTGCAAGGTCAAGGGAAATTTCCCCTCCCAAGATTGAGGGCAGAACAAATCTAAGTATGTTAAGTGAGCTGAGTGGAAGTCTAGATCACAATGCTTCTGGTGGCTGCTGACAACTAAGTGAGATCAAGGGCACAATAGGCTTGTTCCCACAGTATTTCAGTGAGTTGGAGCCCAGCCAGACAGGTTTTCTACTGTCCCCTCGAGTGTCTGCTAGATATAAAGCTTTGGGTTAAGGGGGAAATCCAGCTTTGCACTGGGATATGGCTGACCAAAGCTGACACTCCCATCAGAGTGACCAGGGGACCTGTATGCTGGAGGAGATTGACTCTACAACATGGGCACAGCCTCCTGGGCATGGGGTCAAGGCAAGTGAGCAGGGGATAGAGGGGCTCACTCTCCAGGCCAAGGTTGGCAGAACTGGGGCTCTGGCAAGTAGCTCTTGCCTCTTGGGCCACCAGCCCCGGGCATAACCCATCCTCAGATAGGCTCCATCTCCTGGCTGCCTTAGGAATAACGTACCCTGCTTTGAGACGTTTGTGCATTTCTTCATGCCCACTGTGGGTGAGCACCTGGGCTTAGGAGCACTAGTGCTGGGAGACGAAGGGTTTTGTGATGGTCAAGAAAGGTTGTCCTGCCCAATAGGGAAGGTGCAAGGGAGAGAGAAACTCCAGGCCAACATATCTAGAAATGTGACACTTTATTATGTAAAAAACACGTCCAAAGGCTATGCTTTTAATCCAGTTTCCAAATGGGCAACAATCAGGAGAACCACTGGGTCCTCAATACCTGATGGGGGGCAACAGTCAAGGCCTTCACTAGAGGATGTTCTGAGGCTGGTTGGGTGTCAAGACACCCTGTGAGTCCACAGGCCCGGTGTCATAGCCCAGCTTCTTCATGTCCTTGGTGACCACGTTGAAGAGGAGGGTGATGAAGCCCTGGGAGCGGACTCGAGTCACTGGGGACAGAGGGTGGCATGTCAGCAGGGCAGTGGTGGGGTAGAAGGGCTAGTAAATGCTCAATCACAGTGCTCTTCTGTACCATGAGGCAACAGGATGGGGATGGGAATGATCATGGAAGACCCCCGGTGCCTACACATGGAAAATACAATAAGGGAACTTCCTGGGACCCCCTCCCCCAATGGCAACAACCTCCATACACCCATCCCTGTTATTCACCCACCGACTATTTCCTTGGGCCACTAGCTCCTGCCTAGACTCTAACATGATTATAAGGTCCCCACCTTATGTCAAACTTTACCTTCCCGGCCTTCACCCTGAGCCACCACCTTGGGGTCTGTGTACTCGGGCCGCCGACCCATGAACCAGCTAGGAAAACAGGACACAAATGGAGTGAGCAAGGACCCTGGTGAGTCCTCTCATAATCTCAGAAACTGATAATCCCCCAATCCTAACCTGCCTGCATCTACCCTTTCTACTTTTCTGAAATGTGGGTCAACCAGAAACGGGAACCTTCTGGGTTTGGCTGTGGTGCTCCCAAGCCTCATATGTCCCATAGGCCCAACACTAGCTTTCCTCCACCACCCTACCTCCTGACCCTTTCCCAGACCCCATCTTTACCCACCACTTCCCTCAGCTAGAATGCTCAGTTTTCCCACTACCATCCTCTTTGTGGACTCACTATGGATACTGAGGGTGATGCTGGACTAGGGTCAGGCTTGACCTAAACTCAAGTGGAATTCCCAGAAAGGTGACAAAACTGGAGTAAAGGAGAGTGACAAAGGTGCAGGGACACTGTGGGGCAGGCTACCAGCTTATCCTGGTAGACTCCAGCTTACCCTGAAAGATCAGCCAGCTGGGGGCAGATTTGGGATCAGATATGGGATCCTTACCTTTGCTTTTTTATAGTATGACACCCAAAGCAAGTCATTTTCCATTTTGGAACCCTAACAGTCTGTGAAGTTGGGTGGGGGTGTGTGAATGAATGGTGGCATCTGTCTCATGAGTGAAGCTACACTACATTGACTTCACCACCCAAAACTTCACCCTGGATACCCCTACCCATGGGTTATATCACATCACTGTCTACCTTTACACTCTAAGGGTCATGATCCATCAACCAGAGCTGGCTCACTTAGTTCTTGGTCACAGAGGTTCAGGGAAGGTCCAGGATAGTAGATATTGCCTAGCTCATGGAAGGCAGACCCTTTTTCAGAGTGCCATACTTCCCGCATAACCAAGCCCCAGAAAAAAATAGGTGCACTATCCCAAAGGCTTGGTCTTCCTGTCTGGAGCTGGTGTCAGGGTCTCTGAGGTGAACAGTGCCACCTGGCACAAGGGCTGCTAAGTTTCTGGAAAATAGCCTCAGGTCCTGCGTACCCCTCCAAGCCCTGGCCTTCTGTGGGAGCAGCTCCCCAACATCCCATTAGCAAGCTCCTGCCAGGACACTCTTCTGACCCAGGAGGTCAGGGCAGGCAATGGGTCCCCTGGGAGATGCAGCCCAGGGGACTCCAAGGGGAGTGGGTGTGGGACCAGGCCCCAGGGTAGTGCATCTTGCCTGTACCCTACTTCCAAACATCCCTGTCCAATTGGCAGGGAACCTGGGAGGTGGCAGAACTCCAGCAACAGTCCCCAGTGCCATCTCTCTGTCACCCTGAGATGTGCCTAGTGGTTTGCATCAGGGGAAGGACATGGCCGATATGAAAAGACTAAACTGGAGAGGCTATAATGGGCTGCATGATTGTCCCCAAGTCCTAATTCTTAGAGCCTTTGAATATGACTTTATTTAGACAAAGGTCTTTGGAGGTATGATTAAAAATCTTGATATGGGAAAATTATCCTGGATTATTACAATAGTCCCTAAAGTAATTACAAGTATTTTATAAGAAACAGGCAAAGAGAAATTTGATAAAAAAGACAGCCATGTGACCATGGATGCACAGATTGGAATGATGTGGTCGCAAGTCAAGGGACACAGAAGGTGAGATTCTCCTCTAGAACCTTTGGAATGAGTCCTGCTGATACTGCACATTTTGGCCAATGGTTTTTCACTTCTGGCTCTGAGAACTCGGGGAATACATTTTGTTAAGTTTGTGGTAGTTTGTTACAGTGGCCAGAGGAGTTACAAAGTCAAGAGTGGAGATGGGCAGGCTGGTCAGGGTACAAAATGGACTGGGAGAAGGGTGTGAAGAGAAGAAAGTTTCTGGAGGCAGGATGAAGAGGAAGTTCTAGAATAGTGTTTCCCAAAGTGAGTGATGGGTAAGTGCCAGGGGATGGCACTTCAACAACTAAGGGTAATTGCACCACCTAGAGTCTATACCTGAAGTCTACAGTAGGGCTGCTTAAACTTTCTCCACTTGCAACCCTTTTTTGTCCAAGAATTTTGCAACATGGGAAAGCACTTACAGAAACACTTCAGATTCATTACACATTCAAAAGCCTTTTACAATTGCTAAAGTTTCCGTAGACCTCCACATTCAGATATGAAACTCAATTTAAGCAGCTTTGGTCTAGAGCAGTGTTTCCCAGACTGGAGAATGCTGAAAGAATCCAGTAGGGCTGCAAAAGCAGATACCTAAATTTTAACCTGGATTCTGGGCTATAGTACAAAGGTTTTTAATTGCCAGGGGTGGGGTGGGGGGCTCACTGGAAAAGGGAGTGGTAAGCCAAGTAAGTTTGGGAAACTGCTCTAGAGCAGTGGTTCTCTCCTTCCTAATGCCAAGACCCTTTCAAACAGTTCATGTTGTGATGACCCCCCCCAACCATAAAATTATTTTCGTTGCTACTTCATAACTGTAATTTTGCTACTGTTATGAATCGGGGGACCCCTGTGAAAGGGTCGTTTCAACCCCCAAAGGAGTCACCACCCACGAGTTGTGAACCGCTGTTCTAGAGGGTGGCATTTAGAGAAAAGGCACCTGGGTTCTAGTTTGAATCTACAAGGTACCAGAATGTCAAGAGGTCTGAAATGTGCAGCTTCCATCTGAGTCTACAGAGTTCACTGCTCAGTTTGATAAGACCTCATGTTTGAGAAGATGGTGTCCATTAAACTGCCTTTGTGAATCACTTTCCCCACGTGGTACCCATACCCCCCACCCCTTATCCAAGGAAGACTCTTAAAGGGCTTGCCACACCCTCAGCACCATACTTGCTGTGTCAGGCACAACCAAAGCTTTCAAGTATGAGGGCTCACTTGTCTATCAGTAAAACCCTTTCCTCAGTGATGTTTTATGTGAGCCCAAACTGGGCCCCACATGTCACATCTCCCAGTGGTGCAGTTTGGGCTCAAATGGGACTGCAGCCTTTTAAAGCCCTCCCCAACCCATATCCTCTCACCTACCACACCTCACTGTCTCTGACAGCCCTAGGGTATATGTATTATCCCATCCCAGACACTTGGGCTGAAGCCAGTGGGGAGGGTCAGTGTTGTCACTTACATTCCAGGGCTCAGTGATCAATGGGGCTGGCCTTGGTGCTTACCTTATGCTCCCCTCCTGGTAGGCCCTGTTTCCCTGGTCCTGATAGCCAAACCCCATCTTAGCTGCACTGTTATAAAGCTGATGGAACCACAACTTGGACGTGTTAAGAGGTGAGAGGCATTTCAGCTCAGTCTTTCTTTATTCTTACCTTTGAAGCATTTGTAGCTGGTCCTGGTGGCCTACTGCTGCCTGCCTCTCTGATTTCTCCCATCCCACGTCACCTACTTGACACATCAGCCTTCTTGCTTTTCCTGACATCCTAAATATATTCTCTTTGTTCATGTGGATTTCTATGCCTACAACGTTCTTCCCATGGCTGGCCCGTTAAATGACCTCTAATCTGGGCTCAGATGTTACCTGCTTCACTTGTGACCTTGGCCAAGTACTTCTCTGAGCCTTACTCTCCTATTGTAGAAGCCACTGTGTCAATTCGTGTTTAATTCCTCTTTGTCACTGACCCAAGCATGTCTTTCTGCAGGAACTGATCCCACCTGATAACAGGTCCAAAGTACATGAGAAAAAGTATCACTCTCCTGGCTTCTAAGGAGAATCACAGCTGCACTACTTCCAAGACACTTGTTTCTTCTGGCAGTCCATGACACTTTCAATTTTCCTCACCAACACTGTATTCAAATACATCAATTCTCCAATCTTCTCTATCCATTGTCAACTTTCACATGTGCATGATGGGGTTAAATATACATGGTTGTGTTCAGAAGTACTTTAAATCTTCACCTTGACTTCAAATTTACATCTTTGTTCTTTAATTTCCCGACTCTGCTTCCATAGCACCAATTGTGGATCCAAGCAAAATGAAATCCTTGACTTCATTCTTTTCTCCATTTACCATGCTGTTGTTCAATAGTCGTTATTAAGGATTTTGGTTTTCTTTACATTGAGTTGTAATCTGTACTGAAGGCTGCAGTCCCTGATCTTCATCAAATGCTTCAAGCCCTCTTGGCTCTCAGCAAACAAGGTTGTGTCAACTACATATCATAGATTGTGAAGGAGACGTCCTTCAATCTTGATGTTGTATTCTTCAGATATGTTCTTTAGTGATTTGCTTAGTGTACAGATAGAATAAATATGGTGAAAGGATACAACTCACTGTTTTCTTTTACTTTAAACCAGTAAAAGGAATATCTCTTAGTATTAGTCAAGGGAGAGGGAGCGCTTCCACATGACCTCAATGAAATGTTCTAGAATTCCCATTCTTCCCAATGTTATTCAGTTTTCTTAATCCATATGGTCAAATGCTTTTGCATAGTCTATAAAACATAAGTAAACATCATTTTGGTATTTTCTGCTTTCAGTCAAGAGCCATCTGACACCAGCAATGACATCCCTTATTCTGAATCTGGCTCGAATTCTGGCAGCTCCCCACTGAGAGTACTACTGTTATCATTTTTTAATTACCTTCCGTAAAATTTACTTGCCTGTGATATTGCTATGTTTACTTCCATAGCCCCTTGGGCCACTGTCTTTGAATTCTTTTTGATATGGTGACTCTGCGTCTTCCTTCCATCTTCTTTTCCGTTTGCTACTTATCATCGTGTTTCATATTTTGCTTAAGAATTCTTCAATATTGCACCTTGAGGAATGAAAGTTTCAGTTCTTTCAGTTTGAGAAATACTGTGTGTTCCTTTTGTTTTTAACTCCAGGTCTTTGTATATGTCATTGTAATAGTTTGTCTTCTGATGTGCTATTTGGAATTTTCTATTGAGCTCTTTTACTCCATCATTTTTTCCGTTCACTTTAGCTATTCTATGTTCAATACCAAGTTTAAGTTTCTTCTGACATCTACTTTGCACGTTGATGTTTTCTTTCTTTCCTGTCTTCTTAATGTTTTGCTTTCTTCATGTATGATGTTCTTGATGTTATCTCACAACTCGTCTGGGCTTTGGTGCTCAATGTTATGAAATATGGTTTCTAAATCGTGATACTGTGGTTTATGCATTGAACTAATAAACACAAGGTCAGGGATTCAAAGTCACTAACTGCTCTTTAGAAGAAAGAGGAGACTGTCAACTACTATATAGTTTTCAGAATCCCTATATGGAGTCACTGCAGTAAAAACTGACTCAATAGCAGTGGTTTGGGTTTGAGTTTTTTTATGTTCAAGATTTTATTTTGACTCTTGTGAATTGTTTTAATTTTTTTTCAGCTTCCACCTGAAGGTACATATAAGCAATTGATGATCTGTTCAAAAAAAAGCATATATGCAATTGATGATCTGTTCAAAAGTAGATGCTGGCCTTGTTTTGGCTAATGACATAGAACTTCTCCAATGTCTCTTTCCACAGACGTAGTCGATTTGATTCCTGTGTCTTCTATCTAGTGAGGTTACAATGAGTAGTGTATGTTGTTGAAAAATATTATTTAGAACAAAGAAGTTGTTGATCTCTCAAAATTCTATCATTTGGTCTACAGTGTCATCTCTATTACCAAGCCTATATTTGGCAACTACTAATCATTCCATTAGGATCCAGATTTTCACATTCCAGTCACCAGTTCATCTTGATGCAGTCAATGCATCTTGACTGCATTTTTTTAGCAACTTCAGACCGCAGAGATTGGCAGAGTTCTTCAGTGTCTTCATTACAGGTTTGGGGGCTTGGTACATAAATTTGAGTAATAGTCATATGAACTGCTCTTCTTTATAGCCATATTATCCTATCACCGACAGTATTGTACTTTATGACAGGTCTTGAAATTTTCTATTTGACAATGAATTTGATGCCATTCTTCTTTGTCATTCCCAGCATAATAAACCATGTTTATCTAATTCAAAATGACCAATTCCAGTCCATTTCAGCTCACTAATACCTAGGGCACTGATCTTTATGTATTCTATTTAATTTGTTGATGTCTTCCAATTTTCCTGGATTTATATTACTATATTCCTATATTATTGATTCAGCGGTTTCTTCTCATTAGAGTCATACCACATTAGCAAATGATAAGCTTAGCTCCACATTACCATTAAGGCTGACTCTACTTTGTGGAGGCATCTATCCCATCATATTTTGAGTGCCTTGTAGCCTAATGCTAAAGATCTCATCTTCCAGCACTATCTCAGACAATTTCCCACTGCTATTCATAAGGTTTTCAGTGGCCTTGCTGGTATTTTCAATACTGGTGCCATAGCTTCCAGCATCACAGCAACGTGTAAGCCACCAAATACAACAAATTTACAAGTGATGGATGTAACCATTAAGATTACTCTGTTAAGGTGTTTTTCTGAGACTCCCGACTCCTCTTGTATTCTACTTTTTGAATGACCCATTATGTTTTAAATAGTTTCCTATCTGCTTAGTAGGACAAGAGACCTTTGGCAGGGCTCAGAATAAGACTGTATGATCTTATTCTGCTAGAAGAGTGGCTGTTGAGTACCCTGAACCTCATGTCAACCCCACAGGATATGCCACCCTGATAAGGTTATGTGGCACATAATGAGAGTGGAATATGGTATCCACCTACCTATTCCAATTACTTAAATCAGAAGGAGGGACAGAAGTCAGGTAGAAAACTTACCTTGTAAACTTTTGCACCTTAGATGTAGATTCAGGGACAAACATGGGGATGGTCCTTTTGTGTCTAAAACAAATGTTTTCACAGACAAATGTGATTCACTGAATGTACTGAGTAACAAAAACATACAGAACTTTTTGAACCTCCAATGAAATGTAATAAGAAGAGACACAAATTTCTGCCCACCAGCTTGGCCCATCCTCATAGGGCTGGTGCCTTAATTCTGTTCCTAGGTTCTATAAAGGGGCAGGAGGATGCTGCAGGAAAAAAAATAAGGACTGGCCTTCTTCATATATCCAAATCCTTTGCCACTTTCAGAGCCAAAACTGAATGCCCTTTAATTCCCGGGACCTTCCCAAGTCACTTCCCCCAATGCCCAGGGCCTGGCCATCATCCAACCCTGGAAGCTACCCACTAGCCCCCCAGCCCTGATTCTACCACCTCTCTACCAGTTCCTTCCTTTCCATGTCCTGCACTTCCTGTTTCTGCAACACATTCATCCAACCTCTTCGCACAACACTGTCCCATTAACCTCCCACTCTTCTGGACACCCACTCCCATCATTTAAGGCCAGATGACTACTCCTCCTGTGGGTCCCAAGATACATCCATAACTTGTCATTGCCTTTACCAAAAAAGTATTATGTCTCCCCTTATCTCCACTGTTCTGGGACTTCTGAGGACACACCTATGTAGTCTGGACCCCAGCAGAGCCAGGCATAGAAGGGGGTCTCTGAACCCAGTCTCCTCTCAAGAATCTAATGTTTCCTATAGGGTGCGGTGACATTACATGCCCATTCCACCTAAATTTTCAGGCTGCAACATGAATCTTCCCCAAGGGCCCTTGTCCAGATAACAGATGCCCCCTCCAAAACCTCCCCAGGCTGGGTTGCCAGGCCCCTAGGAACCCAAAGGAGCCTGACTGTCCCTGTCCTAAAGCAGGATGGCCCACCAAAGGGCATGCTGTGCCCTAGGACCCAGGATGTACCAAATACCTACCGGCCAGGTGAGAAAGGTATGTGCACCACCCCATAGCCTCGGACTACATCATTCCCAAATATATCCGGTCCATACACACTGAGCACGATCTGTGGCCCTTGGGAAGGACAAGGTGATGGTCAGCATGTGGGCAAATGTGGGGGAGGTACAATGTAAAAATCAGAGTGGTGGGCTTGGCGGGTAGGATCAGAACTGAAAACTTCACCACAAGTTAATCAAAACAGCCGGGAAGGGTATAGGGATCCAAAACCTGCTGGCCAGCAATGCTTGGTCTGTTTGTTTATAGCTGAAATACAGAAAGTTACAGTTGAAATACAGAAAGTTACTGATTTTTGCACATTGACCTTGTAACCTGAAAGTATACCAACTTAATTCTAATACTTAATCTGTAGGTTATTTTGGAAATTCTGCATACAACAATACCTTCTGTGAATGACAGTTCTCCTCTTCCTTCGGAATTATTTTATTTCTTTTTCTTGTCTTACTGCACTGGCTAGTAGTATATCCAGTACAATGCTGGTGACAATAACAAATATACTGACCTCAGAAATGTATCAATATTTCTATCTTACTATCAAATGTGATGTCTTTTCTAAGTTTATTATATATAAATAGCCTTTATTAGATTAAAAGAATTTCCTTCTATTTCAAGTTTGGTAAGAGGTTTCCACCCCCATTAAGAATCAGAAGCATTTTCTTTCTTTATTGGTATGATCTTGATTATTCTTTTCCTAAGATGGTGAACCACACATGATTTCAGAGTATTATATAAGCTTGCAATATATCAGGATGTTTACTGGATCTCTTGTCAGGATTCCTTTTCTTCCTGTTTAGGTGTAATCTATGGTGAAGGCTATAGTCTTCGACTTTCGTTAGTATTTTCAGCCAAGGTTTCAGTCAGCTGCACTGTCAATGAGAGTTCCTCTAATCCTTAATGCCACATTATTCATAATATAGTTGTTTCTCTATTTGTTCAGGCTATGGACTGAGTAAACTGGACACAACCATGCCAAACAACTTCTAGTCTCTGCAGGGACCATTCAATCGCAATTAAAAAAATTAACTTTTGTTATTTCTTTATAAATTTGCTTTCTGTTTAATTTGTTTTTATTCTACTTTTGGGGGTTTAATGTGCTGTTCTTATACTATTAAAATGGATGCTTAGATAACTAATTTTGCAACATTTCCCACTTGCTAATATAAGCTTTAAATTTTTTCATTCTGCAATTTTTAATTCCTTCAAAAAGTTAACAGATAATTGAGCTGCTGTGAATTACTTAATATGGTCCTTCTAATTATTATTTTTGTCATCTCCCCCCAAATGAACTATACAATGGACTATACAATGTAAAGTGTTTGTAACTACTAAGGAGACTGGAATAGCATGCTAATAATATATAGCAAGAATGGTACTCGTGTGGGTTGGTCGTATGCAAATAAGGTCCATTTTGCCATCTAACTGGGTTTAAAATGAAGCATAAAGGTCTTACTACCATCAAGAAAGAAGAACCAAAGCTGGGCATGTCTTCTGGCCCTCCTCAATCCAGGAAGAGAGATGTGTGACACTGGAGAATGCTAGCAACATAGAATGCCTTTGGGTAAGCACTGCAGACCTAAGAGCTTTGACCACTGCCCTGTAGCAAAGCAGGGGCCAGACCATGAACCTCCAGCAACTGCCTGACACTATACTGCTGTAACCATTGCTGAATGATCTTCAGCAGAATTTTACTTGCATATGATATTGATATTGTTTGATAATTTCTGCATTTTGATTCTGAATTGTACTGCTATATTTGGGTCTAAATCTACCATCTTACTACTTGCTTGCTATTTTTCCTGCCTGTTCTATGTTCCCTGTTCTCTCCTTCCTTCCTCTTGGGGTAATATTTCCCCCTCATTTCCCTTATGCACTCTTCTTAATCTGTTAACTGGTAGCTGTAGCTTCTTTCCCACACTATGCAAAAAACTTAGAATACATTAATTCTACTTATCTACCTTCTAATTTATAAATTTTCTTGTCAATATATTTTAATTTTATATTAGTGCACACAAAATACAGTTTTGTTTCCTTTACTGCAACTCTGCAAGTGAGAATACAAATTCTATTTGTCTTACTACACTTGAAGACTATTTTCACAGAATAGAGAATTCTACTCATAATCTTTAATATCGATAATATCATCACTTTGAAGATATCATCCTGGCTACCCATGGTTTCTATTGAGAATGTCCATTGTTACTTCAACTCCCAGAAAACATAGAATAATTCTACAATGAAGCCTTGATTGCTTATCACCTAAAGTCTATCATTAGCATTCTACTTTACTTCAAAAAAACTCCAACTCATTGCCATCAAGTGGATTCTGACTTCAAGCAGCCCTGTAGGACAGGGAAGAATGGCCTCTCTGGATTTCCAAGACTGGAAATCTTTACAGGAGCAAAAGGCGTCATCTTGCTCCTGTAGAAGAGCTGTTGGTTTTGAAGTGACCTTGTGGTTAGCAGCCCCACTTATAACCTACCAGGGTTCCTTCTACTACACTTACTTACTTCATCACATTTCTATCCTTCCATCCCACCCTACTTTTGATGTATTTCAAAGTTGCAAATATCTGATATATGTAAATTCCCTTTACATACATCACCGTGCACACTGATAACTAGAGTTCAGTAATTGTTCACAGTTGAGATAAAATTGATGGTAAATACACAAATCATAAAAATTCAATGGATTTTGACAAATGTATACATTTGCGTCACTCAAATCTGATTGCTATGAAGAATTTTCTTTTTGACTCTGATTTTCAAATTGTTTCACTATTAAGTTCCTAGGTGTGGTTTTCTTGACATTTATCCCACTGTAAGTTTTTCGTCTTGAGTCTGTGGTTTGATATCTTTCATCAAGATTTGCAGGGAGGAGGGAGAGATGCAGCTATATTGCTTCTGTCTTGTTCTCTCCTAATAGGACTCTAATAAAACATTACATTAATCAAATACTATTTTGCCTGTATTTTCTGTCTCTATGCACTCTTCTTATTTCCTCTCTGTTTTTTTTGTTTCACTGTAGCTATTTTCTTCAGACCTAGATCTTGGTGGGAATTATAAACACATGGTTAGAATAGCTATAGGCAATTTCACTTCACCACATTATTAGACTCATTTTTATTTTTAGACTCATTTTTAAATATGTCGAACTTTCTAGTTCTCTGACCATAATTCTAAATCTTGTCTTCATCTCCTTTGATCATTATAATTCTGATAATTTCAGAGCCTGTTTGTCTCCATAGCCTAATTTTGCTAATAGATATTCATATTGTTTTGATTCCTCTGTGTCTCTTCATTCCTTTTATTACATGCTAGTCATTAGATTTGAAAAAGTATAGAAATAGGTTGAGGTCAAGGAAATATTATCCTCTGCAAAGACTTCTTTTTTGCTTTTTCCAGGTGTCTTGGGCTGTAACGATCTAGGCATTAATCCAAAAATCAGGGAGTTCAAACGATTAGGAACTGGACTTGTGTGGGATGGTCTACTTCCATTTCTCCATCATTCCCAGGGTACAGTTCTTTTGGGTCACAATTCAAATTACACATGGCATCTGCCACGCACCTCCTCATATTCATACAACCCTTTGAGGATTCTGAACATATTACTTTTGAACCCTTAGCCCAAAGAGGCTGTCAGAAGTATTGACCAGCCTCTCAATCACCTCTCCTACAGGAGATATGAACAGGGCCACAGCTCTAGATTCTTGCTTTTCTTCTGGATATTATCTATTAAAACTTCACTACTTTGCTAGCTCTCTAAAGCCTCTAAGTAGGTCTCTGTCCTGCCCCCAACACATACACTTCTCAACTAGTACTTTGCTTAGCTTTCCTAGCTGTCTTCAGGAGGAGGAGATTGGTACATTACCCAGGGCACCATTCTAGGAAGCCCTTGAGAGCTTTCTCAAGAATGGATAAGGACAGTATGATGGTCCTGGTCGAAGAGATACACAGGAACCCTTGTCCTGGTACCTAGGCAGCTTCTGCACCACCCCTTGGCTCAAGAATCTGATCTGCATTTACAATACTGGGAGCTATCCAACACTTCAGCTTGGGGCCTGCCTCATCTACTCTGAATTGCACAGCACCTAGAAGATGAATTGGATCTTGGCAGGGATAAGAAAACAATGAATGCAAATGGACAGAAAGTACATCACCACAGGCTGGTATAATAGGCAAGGTGGCAGGCAATGAAGCCAAGAGTGAGTGGGGTGAAACAAAAATAATTTCTCTAGGTATGTTTTTAGAAACCCACCCTTCCCACCACACCCCCAAGACTCACAGCCAGAGGGGTTGGTGCTTTTAAAGGTAACATCGATGGGAAAGTTCCATGTTAGCAGTTGCCGCATGTCTTGACTCTTGGATGTGATCTGTGAGATGCCCTCCTCCAAACCCTGTGAGGGTAATAACATTGACAGCTAGTACCTAGACTTCATATATCACACTCCTCCTCTCTTCCCTTCATTACCTCCTTGGGGCTCCATAAGCCTACAAAACCAACCCCTTTCCCTATGCCCTTGGTCTCATTCCCTCTCACTGTTTGAAGGAAATAATTTTGTCAATTTTTCATTCTCCTCCTGTATCATCCACCTCTTTTACTCAGATCATTCTCATCAGCATACATACATATTATTTTCTCTATCACAAGATATGGCTCTTTTGTCTTACCTCTTCCTCTAGTTATCTACCAACTTTTGCTCACTTTTAGAGCAAAACCCATTGAAAGAGTGGCTGATCTTGGATACTTCCAGTTTTACCTGTTTCTCTTTTGACCCCAATCTGATGACTGGTCCCACTACTCCACCAAAGCATTCTCATCAAGTGACAGATGGTCTTGACAATGCTACATCCAAAAGCCAAATATCTGTCCGTGTTCTAACAGAAATACAACAGTGTTTGTACACTGATGCACACTCTGATCTGGATAAACCTTTCCTCCGTTTCACAAGCATTTAGGTCTTGCCACCTCATGGACAGCATCTATTAGTCTCTCATCAGTACCTTCCTAATGCTACACTGTCCCAAGGTTCTGTTGCTGGCCTACTCTTTTACTATGCCTGTGGACTCATGTAGGCTCACACCTTTAACTGAGGTATGTATGTTGATAATGCCCCAATTTCTGTATCTAATATGGCCCCCTCCTCTGAAGCCCAAGTGATATCTCCCCAGGAATCCTGTTGCCTATTTCACACTGCCACTTTGATATCATTTGCCATGCTGAACTTTATTATATAGATACCCACTCCATCTGCTCTCTCCATAATCTCTCACCCAATGGCAGCTCTATTGCAAATGCTCATGCTAAAATCCTTCATGTCATTTTAAATTCCTTCTCAAATAACAGGCCACCACTTGTCTGCAGTTTGTCATACTGTGGTGACTTGTATTGTTGTGATGCTGGAAGCTAAGTCATTGGTAGTCAAATACCAGCAGAGTCACCTAAAGTGAACAGGTTTCAGCAGAACTTCCAGACTAAGAAAAGACTGAAGGAACAGGATGTCCACTTCAGAGGAATTAGCCATTGAAAAATTTATAAATAGTAGTAAAATACTGCCAGATACGAAAAGCTAGTGACTAGGGCATGATAACTGTCAGAGACAATGCCGGAAGATGAGCCTCTGACATCGACACACTCTAAATGGGAGAGAGGAAAAGGTGCCTTTTCAAAGTAGTCTGTCCTAATGATGTGGATGGGAAGTTGGAAAATATGATCTTAGTGATAGAAATGAAAGTGGTACCAAGGACTGCCAAAAGAACAAACAAATTTTTCCTGGAAGAAGGACAGCCAGAATGCTCCTTAGAGGCAAGGATGGTGAGACTTCATCTCAAGTACTTTAGACATGTTATTAGGAGAAATCAGTCTCTGGAAAAGGACATCGTGCTTGGTAAAGTAGAAAGGTAGTGAAAAAGAGGAAGACCCTCAACAAGGTAGATTGACAACAACGGGTGCAAAGATAAAAATAATTATGAGAATGGTGCAAGAGCAGCCAGCGTTTAATTCAGTTGTACATAGGGTCACTGTAAGAATTAACTCAAAAGTACTTAACCTAAACAGCCCAAAAGGGAGATCTGTTGGTTCTAACTTCAAAATATATTCAAAATTGAGTCACCTCTCACTGCCTTACTGCCAACACCCTGTCCCCACCACCAACTTCTCATATCTGCATTAATGTAATAGTCAACTGATCTCACAAATAATAGCCAACTGATCTTGCTCCCCATCAACAATCTATCAGGTCAGATCACCCTTTTCTCTATTTAAAAGTCTCTTTTGGGGTCTCATTACACCCTGGGTGAAGGTCAGAATCCTTTAAGACCTTTCTCTCCATGGCCTCTCTGTTCTACCTCAAGTCACACGCTGTTTGTGGTCACATCAACTTTTTTTGTTATTGTGTCCTGTCAAGTTAATTCAGACTTATCTAGTGACCCTACATGACATAGAACTACTCTATAGAATTTGCTAGGATTGCAACCCAGCAGGGACAAATCACCAAGCCTTTCACCCAGCAGAACTGCTGGATGGGTTCAGAAAACAGACCTTATAGTTAGCAAGGGAACGTTTAACTACTGTACCACCAGCACCCAGAAGAATCTCAATAGTTATTCAATATATGAGTATTATAATCTTAGTTGGAAAGTAAGTAGTATAATCTTATTTGTACAGATGAGGAAACAAAAAGACTCAGAAAAATGAACTAAGTTGGGTTTACATTTCCTAACTGCTGAGAGGCTTAAGCGCTATACAAATAGTAAAATGTCGCATAGGCTGCACACCACAATCCTTCTCCTTGTAGGCTGCCCTCTGGAGAAAAAAAATCCCTATGAATCATGTTCTGTCTTCTGAACCTCCAAATTCCTTTGCATAGGCTAAAAAGACAAACTGTGGAGGGGCTGACTACCCCAAAGTATCTACAGCTCACCTCTTCCCAAATAACTCTTTGAAGCCTGCCTGCCGCAGATGCTTATTATAAGACAGGGTACATGAATGAGAAGTCAAGGACACTGGGAGATTATAATATTTGGGGGCCCAACTATGACTGTGTTCTCTAGCTTTGCTAAGAACAAACTCATAATTTGGTTCCTCTCTAAATTCTGTTTTTCTCTCTGATGTGGGAGGATAAGGGATATGATGGACACCTTCAGGAACCCCAACGATCATTAACTCACAATCAAGGGAGCCCCAAGAGTCCAGCTTACCGCTGTAGGAGCCCAGTCCTGCCCATACACGAAGCAGTACTTGCAGTAGAGGTCATCATATTCTGGAAACTGTAAAAATAATCACACGAGTTGTTTAATGGCACTCATGCTGAGGCCCACCAACATGATAGCTAGACAGGTGTAGCCAACAAGAATTCTGAACATGAGGTACCTGGGGTAGGGCAAACTGGACTTGTGGATATGGGGTTTGGCAGAGAGGCTGGGCTGGAAATCTGGAGAGTTCCAAAGAATACACTCAAACCAAACTTACTACCATTGACTGAATTCCAACTCATAGTGACCCTATAGAACAGGGTAGAAGTGGCCCTGTGGTTTTCCTAGACTGTAACCTGTTTACAGGAATACAAAGCCCGATCTATCTCTTGAGGAACGGCTGACAGTTTCAAACTACTGACCTTGTGGCTTCAGCCCAACATATAGCCACTACACCACTAGGGCTCCAAGAAGCGTTCCAGACTACAATTCCTCAGGCTCTACCTTGTTTGATAGGCTCGTCCCACTCCTTCATCTGAAAAACTTCTGCTCCTCCTTCAAAACCTTTTGGAAGCCTGCCCTAATGTCCAAATTCCATCATTTCCTTGGCTGGTTGCCTATATCTGACTATCAACTTCATTAGCCTGTACACAGGCTGGATAGAGAGATCTAAAGGGGTGAAGACAGTCAAGTGAAAGATCTAAGAACCCAGGAAGCCATCGGGACACAGACTACAAGCTCAGACCCAGTCTATGTGAGAGCCCTACTTGAATAGAATAGGGGAAATGTAAAATAAAGTCTTTGGTGCCAAATCAAGGGGAGGTGCGCAAGGATGGGAACATGGGGCAGGAGTATTTCTTCTGACTGGAGAAAGCAGATAATTTCTACTGGGTGTCAAATGCTGAGCACAGCTTTACTTGAGCATTCATTTAATCCTCACGTATGACAATAACCTCAGTGTAGCAAAGCTTTGAAGTCAGACAGACTTCAGTTTAAACCCACGCTCTGCAGCTTCCTTTGCACAGGTTTGTCCACAAGTAAAAGTTGACTTTTATAATCTTACAACTTGTTGACACAAGTTTACTTTTATAATTTATAATAGCTAACGATTTTTATAAAGTGTTGGTAAAGGGCATGGAAAATAATAGTGCCCCCTTTGGTCTAACAGACAAACCTCCCTGGATGATTCCAAATCCCCACCATCGGTGACTTGGATTACGGAACCAGATCCAATCTGGGTTCACGGATCTGAGACTCAGAAACATCCCGATTTGGCCAGGGGCAGGGTATGCTGCGCCCGGTCGCTCCGTTGACGCCTCGTGATGCTCCAGATAATGATTCGACAAGGCCTGGGGTCATGAGTGTGACCAAATGTTCTTTCGGCTCGAACTCTGCCCTTGCAGGCCTCAGTTTCCACAAGGCGCCTAGCGGACTTCCAGTATAGTGGCATCGTTCAGCTCTCTTCCCCCACCTCACCTAGGTAAAAGAGTTCGAGAAACTACAGGCCTTGCGGGGGCCCCAGCGCACCCCGAAGAGGCCGGGACCAGCCCAGGCCGCTCACCTGGGCGCTCTCCACCTGCCCGTTGACCATAAGGAGGAAGACACTGGGAACCACTGACGCCATAACAGCTCTGCGGGAACGCGGCACTGCCTTTAGTTGCAAACACGGTTGCTAAGAGACACACTAGGCGTGCCTCAGGGGCGGACGGCGTGGCGCACGGGTCAAGTTTCTTCGCACGAAAATGCAGCTGTGTAGTATTGCGCAGGCGCAGTCCGTGAGAGCTGCAAGTAGCGCCGGAAATGAGCGGATTAGGCAGTTTCCTAGCGGGAGCTCTCTGGGATCCCCAGGGAAGGACCTTGGTGGAGGAGGCACAAGTTAAGTGCTCAGGAGAGGGTCAGCTACCTTGACTCGAAAGGGAATTTCCCCAGTTGGCTCCAGGAATCATCCTACTTCAAGCGAGAAACAAAACTTTCTGCCATCGAGTCAATTCTGATTCAAGGTGACCCTATAGGACAGGATAGAACTGCCCCTGTCAGTTTTGGAGATGCTGGTGTTTTTGTTTTGTTTTGTTTTGTTAATCATTTTATTGTGTGTGTGGTGGGCTATTATAAATCTAACTATCCATCATTCAATAGCATTAAACACACTTGTACATATGTTGCCATCAACGTATCCAAAATAATTTCTCTCTCCTTGAGCCCTTGGTATCAGCTCCTCCTTTTTACCCTTTCCTCCTCCACCCTCACACCTTGGTGAATCCTTTATCAATTATAAATTATTATTGTTATTTCATGCCTTACACTGTCCGTTGTTTCCCTTCACCTACCTTTCTGTTATTCCTCCTCTGGGTTGTGGTGGGGGGTGGTGTCTATATATCCAAACTTTGTGATGGGTTCCCTCTTTCATAACCCCCAACCCTGTCTCTTAATGATATCCATACTCCCACTACTGTTCCTGAGGGTTTGATCTGTACTGAATTCCATGTGTTCCAGAACTCTTATCTGTCCAGCCAGATTGTAAGGTAAAACTGGGTTATTGGAGTGAGGGGTCGGGGGAGCATTCAGGAATTAGAGGAATGATTTGTTTCATTGGTGCCATACTGTACCCTGGTTGAATCGTCCCTTCCATGTAACCCCTCTCTGGGGGGATGTACAGTTGTCTACAGATGGGCTTTGGGTCTCCACTCCAACCCCCCTCTTTCACATTGATATAATTGCAATCTTTTGATACCTGATACCTGCTCCCGTTGATCCCTCATAATCACACAGGCTGGTGTGCTTCTTCCATGTGGGTTTATTTGCTTTCCTACTAGATGACTGCTTGTTTAGCTTCAAACCTTTCAGACCCCAGAAGCTATATCTTTTGATAGCCAGGCACCATCCTCTTTCTTCATCACATTTACTCATGCACCCATTTTGTTTTCAGCAATCATGTCAGGAAGGTGAGTATCAAAGAGTGCCAAGTTATTAGAACAAAGTGGTCTTGTGTTAAGGGAGGCCATGAGTAGAGGCACAAAGTCTGTTGCTATCTTAATGTACATAAATATATGTACATTGGCTGCTATCCCTTTCATTATAAATTAATATATTTACATATATACATACCTATAGCTATACCTCTATAAATAGCTTTTGCCTCGATGATAACTCTTTAAGGGAATCGAATGCTTCATTTTTCTGCTGCAGAGTAATTGGTGCTTTTGAACAGCTGACCTTGTGGTTAGCACAACAGTCACTATGCCATCAGGGTGCCTACCTTGGGCAAAACAGGTACCCATTTACAGTGGTATAATGAGATACACTTTAGGATGCTAACTGAAAGTTCAGCAGTTTGAAAACATCAGCCTCTCCACAGAAGAAAGAAGTAATGAGTTAACAGTCTTGGAAACCCACAAAAACCTATTCTGTCTTTTTAGGGTCACAAGGAGTCAGAATTGACTCGATGGTTTTGGTTTGGGCCCCTAAATTAGTTATTGGACTTGGGAGGAATAAAAAAAAATCCTTACATGTAAGCTTTCTATTGAAGTTAGGTAACCTGAGGCTCATAGAGGGACCTGGGACTGCAGCAGAACCAAAAATCTGAGGCTCTGTTGTTGTCTAGTCGATTCTAAGCCCCATAGTACACCTTTGGTTTTCCAAGGCAATAATCTTGTGAAAGCACAAACTGCTACATCTTTCTTCCATGCAGCAGCTGGTGTGTTCAACTGCTGACCTTTCAGTTAGCTAACAACAGCTTACCCACTGCATAACTTCTATCCTCCTTAGCAAATTTATGCACCAACCGCTAAAGCTATTGATCCAGAAATTGAAGAATTCTACTAACATCTTCAGTCTGAAATTGATAAAACATTCAATTAAGATGCACTGATAATTATAGGCGATTGAAATGCAAAAGTTAGAGGCAAAGAGGAGGGAACAGTAGTTCGAAAATATGAGGGTAGAAATGAGGCTGGAATGACAGAAATAGAAGAATAAACATCCATCCCACAATAAACGGGGGAAGCATAGATAGTTGGAGGGAGGGCAGGCCACACTTAGGGGGGTACATGAGAGCCCAGCATAAAGAAGGGGAAGTGGGGCAGGGAGAGGGAGAACCGGGATGGGGAGAATCCGAGTGGATGGTATGGGGGGGGACAGGGCACTAACCCAACCGGGGGAGAGTATTGGCTGTGTCCCCACCGAACTGGAACATACATACAGACCCCACCGTGATACACCAAACAAGGAGGGCAACGTAAAGTATGGAGGACTACACAAAGAGGCTGGACCATACACTGGCCCAATCCAGAATTAGCCCGACCCCCACATTCGAAGGGAGTACCACAGAAAACGAAAATCGATCGTCTGGTGTGGGAAAGGAACTGACCCACCACACCACACCCAGAAGGAAGCTGAAACAAAGGAAGGAGGAAGGACATAGTGGAGTACACGTAGGCACACCAAGCCCACAGCACGATAGCCAGGCTCGAAGGACCCACCGTACAGACAGAACCATACAGCTGGCCACACTGCGAGATGCGACATCCTGCACCGACACGGGACAGCACTTGAGACACCGTTGGGGATGTGCAACTGAGCTGACCCCACCCCACCGAGGCAATCACTGGGGGTGTGCAATGGAGCAGCGGGGGAAGCAGAGCAAAGAGATCCCGAGGGAGTATAAAGGATGGACTTTGGGGCCAGGACGTGGCACCCCACAAGATTCATCTGGAAAACACTCCTAAAGGCCAACAAACCGACCTTGAACTACTAGCAATTTTTTTCTCCTTTTTTTGGTATCTTTTTGTTTTGTCTTTTTTTTTTTAACCTTCTAAATTTTGTATGTTAGTGGCTTTTTTGCCTATCAGCATGTCGGTGTTGCTGCTGTCGAAGCCATGTTCTTATGTGCCACTTGGGCGCTGTCAAAGCCATCTGCATTCGTATGCACATATTACTATATCAGCAAGTCCACCTAGACAAGATAGGCTGGACAAACAATGAAAGAAGAAAATAATGGGACCAACGGTCCTGGAGGGACAAGAGAGCATGGGAGGTAGGGGAAGGGAGGTGTCGGCCAACACAGGGACAAGGGAACAACAAGTGGTTCAAAACCAGAGGAGGGAGGGGATGGGAGGACTGGTAGGGAGTGACCAAGGGCAAGGTAACTGAGAGGAATTACTGAAACCAGAATGAAGGCTGAACATGGTAGTGGGATGGGAGGAAAGTGTAGGGAAATAGAGGAAAGGAGTAGGAGGCAAAGTGCATACAGAGAAGCCTAAATACAGACATGTACATATGTAAATATATTTGTGATTATGGGGGAAATAGACCTATGTGCATATATTTGTAGGTTCAGTAGTAGGGTAGCAGGTGGACATTGGGCCTCCTCACACACACTTCCTCAATACAATAGCACCTCACCCAGCTAAACGGTCATTCCATGATACCCACCTTCCCCACATGATCACTGAAGACAGACGTGTGTGTAAGCAAACATGGTGAAGAAAGCTGATGGTGCCCGGCTATCAAAAAGATATAGCATCTGGGGTCTTAAAGGCTTGAAGGGAAACAAGCAGCCATCTAGCTCGGAAGCAACAAAGCCCACGGAGAAGAAGCACACAGCCTAAGCGAATACAAGGTGTTGAATGGACCAGGTAGCAGACACCAAGGAACAAAAACAATCATTGTGTGATCACCTTCCTTACATAAACGGTGAAGACGAATGTGTGCATAAGCAAGTGTGGTGAAGAAGGCTGATGGTGCCCGGCTATTGAGAGATATAGCGTCCAGGGACTTAAAGGCTTGAAAGTAAACAAGCAGCCATCTAGCTCAGAAGCAACAAAGCCCACACGGAAGCAGCACACCAACATGGGTGATCGTGAAGGGCAGAGGAGACCAGGTCTCAAACAACAAAGGCAGGGGGTGGGGAGAGGAGATCACATCACCATGAATGAGGGGGAGTGCGTGATGGGGACCCAATGCCCATCTGTAGACAGCTGGACATCCCTTGCAGAGGGGGTAGTGAGGAGGAGATGAGTCACTCAGGGTTCAGTGTAGCAACAATGAAACTCAAAACCTTCCTCCAGTTCTTGAACGCTTCCTCCCCTCCTAATTATCATGACCCCAATTCTACCTTGCAGACCTGGTTAGACCAGAGGATGTACAGCGGTGCAGTAGGGATCTGGAAACACAGGGAATCTAGGACAGATGAACCCCTCAGGACCAGCGGTGGGAGTGGCGACACCGGGAGGGAAGGGGGTGTAGAAAGGGAGAGCCCATCTTGGGGATCTATGTGTTACCTCCTCTCTGGGAGATGGGCAATGGGAAGGTGGGTGAGGGGAGACGCCGGGCAGTGTAAGATAAGATAAAATAATTATTTATAAACTATTAAGGGAGCAGGGGGAAGGGGGGAGTGGGGAGGGAGGGAGAGGGGGAAAAAAAGGAAACCAAGCTGATTCCAGGAACCCAAGTGGAAGGCGAATTTTGAGAATGACGAGGGCAACAAATGTATAAGGGTGCTTTACTCAATTGATGTATGTATGGATTGTGATGAGAGTTGTATGGGCCCCAATAAAAAGATTTATAAAAAAAAAGAAGAAGAAGAAATGAGGCTGGAAATCACAAGATGGAATTTTGCAATATATTACTTTCTTCATCACAAATACCTTACAAAGAGATCAATTTGGCTATATTGTATGAGGAGAGGATGGAAAAACTCCATTTCAGCAGCTAAAACCATACCAGGGTCTGACTGTGAAACAGACTGTCAGTTCGGGTTGAAACTGAAGAAAATTATTAGAAGTCCAGGAGAATCAGAATACAACCTACAGTTATCCCACCTGAATTCTGAGAACATCTCAAGAACAGATTTGATGCATTAAACACTAATGAAAGAAGTCCTCATCAGCTGTGGGATAACATTAAGAGCATCATACATGACGAAAACAGAAGGTCATTAAAAAGACAAGAAAGAAAGAGAAAGTCAAAGTGGATGTCATAAGAAAGTCTGAAGCTTGCTCTTAATTGTAGAATGGGAGAAATGATGAAGTCAAAGAGCTAAACAGAAAATGTCAAAGGATGGCTTGGGAAGACAGTAAAATATCAATACATTGTGAAGACCTACAGTTAAAAATCCACAAAGGAAAAACACACTCAAGATATTTTAAATGGAAAGAACTAAGAAAGTTCAAGTCTCTGAAGGTAAACAGGTGGTAATCTAGCTCAGAAGCAACAAAGCCCACATGGAAGAAGCACACCAGCCTGTGCGATCATGAGGTGTCAAAGGGATCAGGTATCAGGACAAAAAAAATTATATCATTGTGAATTAGGGGGAGTCCAGAAGAGATCCAAAGCCCATTTGTAGGTCGCTGGACATCCCCTTATAGAAGGGTCGTGGAGAGGGGATGAGCCAGTCAGGGTGCAGTGTAGCAATGATGAAACATATAACTTTCCTCTAGTTCCTAAATGCTTCGCCTCCCCCCGCCCCCGCCACTATCATAATCCCAATTCTACCTTACAAATCTGGCTAGACCAGAGGATATATACTGGTACAGATAAGATCTGGAAACATGGGGAATCCAGGCCGGATGATCCCTTCAGGACCAGTGGTGAGAGTGGTGATACTGGGAGGGTGGGTTGGAAAGAGGGAACTGATTACAAGTGTCTATATATAACCTCCTCCCTGGGGGACGGACAACAGAAAAGTGCGTGAAGGGAGAAGTCAGACAGTGAAAGATATAACAAAATAATAATTTATAAGTTATCAAGGGTTCATGAGAAAGGGGGGAGAAGGGAGGGAGGGGAAAATGGAGCTGATGCCAGGGCTTAGGTGGAGAGCAAATGTTTTGAGAATGATGAGGGCAATGAATGTACAAATGTGCTTTACACAATTGATGTATGTATAGATTCTGATAAGAGTTGTATGAGCCCCTATTAAAATGATTAAAAATAAAACGGAAAGAAAGTTCAAGCCTCAAGTACATATGTTAACATTTCAGATGACTTTGCCAGTGTATGAGTATGTACTGATGTGACTGTGTGTGAGCAAGTTGAGCTTGTTTGTGAGTGGATGGAGATTGAAGGAGCAGATTAACTGCTTCCGGCCAGCACTTAACTTAGCAACTAGTCATGGCTGTACTGAGGTACATGGGGCTTTATAGCTGAGTGAGGTCTTGGACTTTGCCATAAAACATTTGGAATGAACACAGGAGCCTCCAGAACAGAACTAAAAACCACAAGGAAAATGGTCTGTATTCTAGATTCCTTAGATTCTGAATAAGTGGATCTAGATCTGAAACTGACCTCTGCCTTGTGAAAATGGGCCTTGGGCTTGTGTAGAGTTTGATTCTCCTTACTCTGGTGCAGCGGAAGGAGGTCAGATGTGACTACATTCTTCAGTAGGTTTCTGTTACTTACAGCCTGATGCAACCCTCCCAGGTTGAAAGTTGGAGAACCAGAAACCCTAGCTTTGCCTGCCCCACAGTCCTGCCCTCTCACTCCTGTCTATTTAGAATAATAACACCCTAACCTCTACCATTTCCCTGGTTAACAGCAGGATACATTTTCAAATCAGGCCTGGATCCACTCCATTTATATTCTTGAGCAAGTTTCTTTCTTCATCTGAACAGTAGATCACTACCTGCTATTACACAGAAAAAGAGACAATGACTCAAACAGGGTGACATTTGCCTTAGGTCACCCAGCTGGTAGGATTACAATTCAGAATTTCCTTGTATGATGGATTCTAAGGGTTCTTGGAATAAGTACTTAGCCCTACACCCTCTTCTCCAACCTGTCCTGCTGGTGCTTAAAATGTCCTCTTTAGAATAAGCACTCGTTTTTTGTAGATTCATCCATTCAATTGACCCTTTTCTTAGGAAGGAGTCCTGGTAGCATTGTAGGCTAAACATGAGGCTACTAATCTCAAGGTCAATGGCTCAAATCCACCAGCTGCTCTGCAGGAGAAAGTTGAGGCTCTCTGCTCCCATAAAGCCTTACAATCTTGGAAACCTTACATAGGATCAGAATCAACTTTGCAGTGATGTGAGTTCTTAGGAGTGAATATTTGGACCTCAAGACCTTTCCCCTCAGAAGGTAGTGCTAGTAACAGGCTGAAGTGGGCCATGGGGAGATGGGGAAGGACAAGTGGATGGGTGCCCTGTGGGAAACAGAGAATGAGAAGAGTGTATGCAGACGAATCCGTTATTCTCATATCTTAAGAAGCCTGGCAGTCTAGGGTTCTGGGGGTGCAGGGAGGCCTTCAGCCTTTTGAGTTAGAGATGAGCCCCAATCAAATTCTCCTAATATTGTTCCCCACTATATCCTGACATAATAGTGCAGTCTTAAAGTTATCACTAACAAGCACATGGCTGATTGTTATTTAGTCAGCAGCTTTAACTATAGGAGCAGATGTGCTGTTGTACTCTAGGCTTTGAAGACAGTCACTCCCCATTACCTGCCCCCAGCACTCATGTTAGGTTACTCCTCCAATAATTCAGGGACCTTTAGGGTTAGGGTACAGTCCACTTTGTTATGTCTGTGGTTACCTGTAATTAGGGGAGCTTTAACACCCTGAGAGTAGATAAGCTGTTGTTGGAAATATATAAAATCTCTCTCTGTGTGGACCTGGCGACAGAAGTCATGGTAGTGGAGGTGAGCCCTTGCATGATTTATCTTGTCTGATGTCTCTTTAATTCACCCCTCAATTATGCAACCATTTCCATGGACCCATTCAGCTGTGGGGGCTGGCACCCCAGAGTGCCCGCACAGATTGATTACATTTGTTGTAGCAGTGGAAAGATAAAGGCCCTCAACATGAGAATGGATTGACACAGTGGTTGCAACAATGGACTCAGCATAGGTTATAGTTATGAGGATGGAGCAGTGTTTCATTCCATTGAGCATAGGGTTGCTATGGGTTGGAAATAACCCAATAGTACTTAACAATAAAAATTGTGCTCGTGAAATATGTGTATAGAGCTAGAGGCAATATTTCACAAATAATAAGGTGATATTGTTTAGTTCAAAACCAGAAAAGATGTGTATCAGAGTTGTATTCTTTCAGCATACTTATTCCATCTGTATGCTGAGCAAATAATCCGAAGAAACTGAAATATATGAAGAAGAATGTGGTATCAGAATTGAGGAACCATTCATTAGTGATATGCAGCTAATATAACGTTTTCTGAAAGTGAAGAAGACTTGAAGCAGTTACTGAAGAAGATGAGTGACCACAGTCTTCAGTATCGATTACATCTCACTATAAGAACAGAAGAAAAAAAATCTCACTACTAGACCAATAAGTAACATCATGATATAGAGAAAAGGTTAAAGTTTCCAAGCATTTTATTCCAACACCTATGGAAGAGTCAGTTAGAAATCAAGTGATATATTGCATTAGACAAATCTGCAAAAGCCCTCTTTAAAGTGTTGAAAAGCACATTACTTTGAAGATTAAGGTTCACCTGATCCAATCAATGGTATGTTCAATTGCCTTATATGCATACAAAAGCTAGACAATAAAGAGAAAGAGTGAACAAGAATTGATGCATTCAAATTATTTTCTTGGCAAAGAATATTAGATATACCATTGACTTCTGCCATAATGAATAGATTTGTCTTATAAATAGTACAGCCAGAATTCCCCCAAGAAACAAGGATAGTGGGACTTTGTCTCATGTACTATGAGAATATTATCAAGAAGTACAAGTCTCTAGAGAAAGACATCATGCTTCTGTAAAGTAAAAAGAGGAAGATATTCAAAGAGATGGATTGGCCCTTGTGGCAGTTTTGATTCTATGTCAACTTGATGCTGTGTTAAAGTGTAGGGATGGAGCCCAACCTAAAAATCAGATCACAGACTGACGGTGCTTCCTTAAGGGGTATGAGTTTTCTAAAAGAAAGAAAGTGAGACATTCTCTCTCTATTCTTCACCTTCCACCTTGCTGGGACTCTGTGTCTGCCTCCAGGGGCAGCCCTATGTGAACTACAGATCTAGAGAGCTTCCATGTTTCCACTGACCTTGGATCCATATGACTCTGCACTCACTAGCATATGACCTCCCTGCTTCCTGCTTCACCTTTCTATGTCCTCAGCCTGCACCTCTGTAAGTCTGAAGAGACCCCCAGTTAGCATCAGAGCTATGATCTTGAGTTGGACTGGATTGGAATGACTTCTTGATATAAAGTTCTTTCTTATACATATATGAGTGGTACTGGTTTTGCTTCTAACACAAATGCACGTGATCTACAGATATAATGCAATCCCAATCCAGATTCCAATACCATTCTTTAAAGAGATGGAGAAATTTATCAGCACCTTTATATGGAAAGGAAAGAGGCCACAGATTTACAAAGCACTACTAAAGAAGACAAACAAACTAGGAGGCTTTTGAACTCCCAATTTCAAAGCCTACTACACAGTCACAGTAGTCAAAATAGCCTAGTATTCATTAACAATAGACTAATGGAAAGATTGAAAAGCCAGAGTAAACAAGATCCATCAATCTGCTGTCTTCAACACCTCAAATTCACAGACAAAAACAGACTTGGGTCAAAGGATTCCCCAAAATTTACCCAGCCAAAAAAAATCAGGAGTGGCAATACTAAACCAAAAAATCAGGAGTGGCAATACTAATATAAAACAAAAGAGACAAAAAAGCAAATGACATAATGAGACAAGAATGGACATTACATAATGATTAAAGGATCAGTAGACTAAGAACACATAGTTATAATAAGCATATATGCACCCAACAAAGACCTCCAAAATACATTAACCAAATCCTCAAATAGATAAAAAGAGAAATCACCAGATCAACAATAATATTAGGAGACTTCAATACCCACTCTCAAGGAAAGATAGATTGGTCAAAGGAAAGAAACTCAATTAAGAAACTGAAGAGCTGAACAACACAATGAAAGAGCTGAACCTTCTAAAAATTAACAGAGTTCTCTAACAGTAAAAAAGTAAGACCATTTTATTCTCCAAAGCATATGTATGGCACATATTCTAAAATAGACCACATGATAAACCATAAAGCAAGTCTTTTTTAAAAAATCATTTTATTGGGGCCTCTTACAACTCTTATCACAATCCATCCATATATCCATTTTGGATATATGTCAAGCACATTTTTACAGATGTTGCCATCATTTTCAAAACATTTTCTTTCTACTTGAGCCCTTGGTATCCTCTCATTTCCCCCCCCCCCACCCTCCCTCACTACCTCATGAAACCTTTATAATTTATAAATTATTATTTTGTTCCTGTCTTGCACCGACTGCTCTCCCTTTCACCCACTTTTCATGTCATAGTGAATTAGGGGGAGTGCAGAGTGGCGACCCAAAGCCCATTTGTAGGCCACTGGACATCCCCTTAAGATTATCTAGTCAGGGTGCAATGTAGCAATGATGAAACATACAACTTTCCTCTAGTTAGTAAATGCTTCCTCCTTCCCCACTATCATGATCCCAATTCTACTTTACAAATCTGGTTAGACCAGAGGATGTACACTGGTACAGATAGGAACTGGAAACACAGGGAATCCTGAAGGTGATTCCTTCAGGAGCAGTGGTGTGAGTGGCGATACTGGTAGGGTAGAGGGAGGATGGGTTGGAAAGGGGGAACCGATTACAAGGATCTACATGTGACCTCCTCCCTGGGGGACAGACAATTGAAAAGTGGGTGAAGGGAGATGTCAGACAGGGCAAGATATGACTAAATAATAATTTATAAATTATCAAGGGTTTATGAAGGAGGGTGAGTGGGGAGGGAGGGGGAAAATGAGGAGCTGATGCCAGGGTCTTAAATGGAGAGCAAATCTTTTGAGAATGATGAGGGCAATGAATTTACAAATGTGCTTTACACAATTGATGTATGTGTGGATTCTGATAAGAGTTGTATGATCCCCTAATGAAACGATGAAAAAATAAATACAGGCACGTACATACACATATTTATATATAACAATAGGGAAATAGATATTTGTAGGCTTAGTATTCAGGTAGCAGATGGACATTGGCTTTGTGTTAGTCCCGGTAGACTGGAAAAACAAAGCCATTGAAACTCATATGTGTATAAGAGAGTAATTGTACATTAAGAAAGCATCCCAACCCAATCCAGTTCAAGCCCATAAGTCCCATATTAGCCCATATGTCTGATACCAATCTATAAAGTCCTCTTCAGACTCACAAACACATACTGTGACGCCCAATGCAGGACGATAACAGCCAGTGGGTAGAAAGTCTTTGGATCCAGTGGCATTGAAAGCATCTCAGCACTGGCAGGGGTCTCTATATGACTTCTCCTGCTATCAGTGTAGTGCCATATGATGTCTTGTCAGTAGAGCATCGCCAAGTGAGTGAACAGACAGAGTGTGTCTCCCATCTCCAAGTAGGGAAATGCCAGAGTTCCCAGAATTCCCAGAAGGCCATGCCCACCCCACACAAAGGCCCCATTGGCTATGACATGATTAACAGACTAGACTCTACCCCTTCACCCTTAATCCTCTCAAATCCCAAATTGACACCAGATTATGTAACTACCACAGGCCTCTACTTAAGTACTCCCTCAATGCAAGAACATTTTGTTCTAATAACTTGGCATTCCATGAAGCTCACCTTCCTAACACAATCGCTGAAGACAAAGTGAGTGCATACGCAAATGTGGTGAAGAAAGTGGATGGTGCCCAGCTATCAAAAGATATCGTGTCTGGGTCTTAAAGACTTGAAGATAAATGGGCAGCTATCTAGCTGAGAAGCAACAAAGCTCACATGGAAGATGAACACCAGCCTCTGTGATCTTGAAGTCTTGAGAGGATCAGGTATCATAGACCCAGAACAAAAAGTCATATCAATTGGAATGAGGGGGAAGGTGGAGTGGAGACCCAAAGCCCATCTGTAAGCAATTGGAAATCCCTTTAAAGAAAGGGTCGTGGGGAGGAGATAAGCCAGTCAGGGTGCAGTATATCACCATTGAAACACACAATGTTCCTCTAGTTCTTTAATGCTTCCCCTCCCGACTATCATGGCCCCAATTCTACCTTACAAATCTGGCTACACCAGAGCATGTACATGGGTACAGATAAGAGCTCAAAACACAGGGAATCCAGTACAGATAAAATCCTCAGGACCAATATTGGGAGTAGTGATACCAGGAGTGGAAGGAAAAGGTATGAGGAGAAAGGGAACCGATCACAATGATCTACATTTAACCCCCTCCCTGGGGGATGGACTACAGAAAAGTGGATGAAGGGAGGCATCAGTCAGTGTAAGACATGAACAAGTAATAATTTCTAAATTTTATCAAGGGTTTATGAAGTAGGGAGGGTGGGGTAGGGAAGGGAAAAAATGAGGAGCTAATACCAATGGCTCAAGAGGAAAGAAAATGTTTTGAAAATGATGATGGTAACAAATGTACAGATGTGCTTGACACAATGGATGATGAGTTATATGAGCCCCCAATAAAATGATTTTTAAAACAGAAGAAGAAAGAAAGAAAAGTGGGGAGGACCAACTTCATTACAGGGCGGAAAATGACTAACAATACTTTCAAGAACCCTAAGAGAGGAGTATCCCTTATATTATGCTCCTAATAAGCCATTTGCAAAGAATCTCTGTCCACCTCCTAGGGGCCCAGATCATGTGCCATAGAACACCAAGACATTGAACCCTAGATCTTCAAGGTGCACAGTACACTAAAAAGGCCATACCAGAGGGATGTGATGTGGAGACCCTTCTACACGAACTATACTTTACCTCCACCACACCTGTAATGTCAGGATTTTAGACCGAAACTATGTGGTGTGTAAAGAAGCAGAAGACAGCTATACCAATAGTATGCACTGTCGGTAGGTGTACTAGCATTTACTTACTATTTCAATGCCTTACTTGCTGTTTTAAGATTATGTATTATTTTTACAAACCTGTGTGTGATATTGTCAGTGAATATTATTGTATCTTTAGCCTGACCACCAACACTCATCATTTGTGCATAATTGAAGAATTCTGCCAACATCTTCAGTCTAAAATTGATCGAACAATCAAGATGTATAGATCATTATTGGTGAATGGAATCCAAAAATTGGAAACAAAGAGTAAAGAATAATAGTTGGAAAATATTGTCTAAGTAATAGAAACAAAGCTGGAAATCACATGATAAAATTTTGTAAGACCAAGGACTTGCCCACAGAAAATATGCCCTTTTCAGCAACATAAATGGCAAATATGCACATGGGCATCTCCAGATGAAAAACATAGAAATAAAATATGGGAAGAGACAATAAAGAAGCTCAATATCAGCAGCTAAAACAAGGTCAGAGTGTCACTATTGAACAGACCATTCATTGCTCACATGTAAGTTCGAGTTGGAGCTGAAGAAATGTAAAACAAGTCCATGAGAGCCAAAATGTGACTGAGTCTATCCCAATGAATTTGGAGAACATCTCAAGAACAGATTTGCTTCATTGAACACTAATGACAGAAAAGGTCATGCAAAAGACAAGATCAAAGAAAGAAAAGATCAAAGTGGTTGTCAGAAGAGACTCTGAAACTTGCTCTTTAGAGTAGCTAAGACACACGGAAGAAATTATGAAGTCAAAGAACAGAAAGTTTCAAAGGGCAGTTCATAAAGAGAAAGTTAAATATTATAGTGAAATATACATAGCTCTAGAATTAGAAAACTAAAAAGGAAAATTTTGTTCAGCATATTTTAAACTAAGGGAACTCAAGAAAAAAATTCAAGCTTCAAATTGCAATATTGAAAGATTCCATTGGCAAAGTACTGAATGATGCAGGAGCATCAAAATAAGATGGAACGATCACACAGAGTCAATTTACCAAAAAGAGCTAGTTGACATTTCATTTCTGGAGTTGACATCTGAGCAAGAACCAATGGTGTTGAAGGAGTAAGTCAAAGTTACATTGAAATCATTAGCCCAAAACAAGGCTAGATAGAATATTAATTGAAATATTTCAACAAGCTGATGAAGCACTGGAAGCACTTATTCATCTACTTAGCCAACTGACTGGAAAACGTCCATATTTATACCCATACCAAAGAAAGGTGACCCAGTAGAATGCTCAAATTATAGAACAGTATCATTGGTAACACATGCAAGTAAAATTTTCCTGCAAATCATCCAACAAAGGTTGCAGCAGTATATTGATAGGGAGTTGCCAGAGGTGTTGAGGCTGGATTCAGAAAAGGGTGTGGAACAAAGGATATTCCTGAGGTCAGATGGATCTTGGTTGAAAGCAGAGAATACTAGAAAGATGTTTACTTGTGATTTATTGACTGTGCCAAGCTATTCAACCGTGGATCATAACAAACTATGGAAGGCTTTGAGAAGAATGACAATTCCAGAATACTTTATTGCGCTCACGTGGAACTTGTGCATGAATCAAGAGGTAGTTGTGGATATAGAACAATGGAATACTGCATGGTATTAAATCAGGAGAGGTGTGCGTATCCTCTTGCCATACTTATTCAATCTGTATCCTGAACAAATGATCAGAGAAGCTGGCTTATATGAAGAAGAATGTGGCATCAGGATTGGAGAAAGGCTTATTAACAACTTGCAATATGCAGATAGCACAACTTTGCTTGCTGAAAGTGAGGACCTGAAACACTTGCTAATGAAGATCAAGGATTTCAGCCTTCAGTACGAATTACTACTCAATGCAAAGAAGACCAAAATTTGCACAACTGCAACAGAAGGTAAGTAATAATAAATGGTGAAAGAATTGTAATCAAGGATTTTGTCTTGCTGATCCACACTCAATGCTCATGGAAGCCTAATTCAAGAAATCAAAAGACACATTGCATTCGGTAAATCTGTGCACAAGACCTCTTTAGAGTGTTGAAAAGCAAGGATGTTACTTTGAGCACTAAGGTGTGCCTGACCTAAACCGTGGTATTTTCACATGCATGTGAAAGTTGGACATTGACTAAGTAAGAGCACAGAAGAATCAATGCATTTGAATTGTGGTGCTGGAGAAGAATATTGAAAGTACCACGAATGGCTAAAAGGACACGCAAGTCTTTCTTGGAAGAAGTGTGGCCAGAGTGCTCCTGAGTTTGTCCGCGTAGACTAGAGAAATAAATCCAGGGAGACGCATATATGTACAAGAAAAAGCTTTAAATCAAAGAGCAATCTGTATATTGAGAAAACATCCCAGCCCAGCCCAGATCAAATCCATAGGTCTAATATTAGCCCACATGTCTGACACTAGTCCATAAATTCCTCTTTAGACTCACACAGCATGTGCAATGATGCCAAATGCAGGAAGATCACAGATTTGTGGGTGGAAAGTCTTGTGAACACAGTGGTGGTGGAAGCATCTCAATACCGGTGTGGGTCTTCACTTGGTGACTTCTCCAACTTCAAGGCTCTGGCCCCATCGGTGTGGCTCTATGAGGCTTGCCAACAGGGAAGTAAATCAGAGTGAGAGTGTGGAATGCCTCTCCAGAGACAGAGAGGAAATTCTCAGAATCCTCATGAGAAGGAAGCAGCCTCAGGCTGTGACCTGATTGACAAGTTACACTCCATCCCTTTATCAAGGTGAAATGAAATTATGTAACAACCATCGCTTCTTCGAGTTAAAGTATGTCAAGACTGACATGCTTTGAACATGTTATCAGACCAGTCTGTGGACAATGGCATCCTGATTGGTAAAGTAGAGGGACAAAGCAAAAGAGGAAGACCCTCAACAAGATAGGTTCTTGCAGTGGCTGCAACAATGTGTGCAAGCATAGGAGCAATTGTGAGGATGGTGCAGGACAGGGCAGTATTTTGTTCTTTTGTGCAGAGGGTCACTGAGGGTTGGGCTTGACTTGATGGCACCCAAAAATAACAAAAGTGCCAAGTCATTTCCTACTCATAGTGATCACATGTACAATGGAACAAAACAATGCCTGGTCCTGAGTCATTCTCACAAGAGTTGCTTTTTTCCTTTGAGCCCATTGTTGCAGTTGCTGCATCAATCCATCTTGTTGAGGTTCTTGCCCTTTCTTTTCTTCTGACTCCTTTACTTTCCCAAGCATGATGTCCTTCTCCAGGGATTGGTCCCCTTTGATGATATTCCCAAAGTAAGCATCTGGGGAACATTTTAGCTGTACTCCTTACAAGCCAGATTTGTTTGTTATTCTGTCATTTCCTAATATATTCAACATTCTTTGCCAACAGCATAATTTGAATGGTTTAACTCTTCAGTCTTCCTTATTCATTGTACAGCTTTCCCATGCAATCTAAAACACTTGAAAATATCCTAGTTTGAGTCAGGCACACCTCGAATCATCTTTTCTTTTTCACACTTTAAAAATGTCTTTTGCAGCAGATTTTCACAATGCACTACATCATTTGCTTTCTCGACGGCTGCTTCCATAAGCATTAGTTGTGGGTCCAAGTAAAATAAAATCCTTGTCAACTTCAATTTTTTCTACATTTATCATGATGTTGCTTACTGGTCTAATTGTGAAAGTTTTATGTGGAGGGCTAATCCATACTGAAGGCTGTGATCTTTGAACTTAATCAGCATGATACAAGTTAATGATGATGCGCAAGGTTGTGCTGCTCTTGGAGATGGGTGTGGACAAAAAGACTAAAAAGTAAAAATTGTGTTAAGGTGTTTCTTTTTTTCTCTTACACTAATTTATACATTTTAATTGGTTGCATATATTAACATGTACTATAAGATTCTTTTCTAAGAAGCATTACATAATAAATGGATACTGTAAAAAGATATGATTAGTGAGAAGTAACAAGCATCAATAGATATATGCAAAACTCAGCCCAATCAGACTGGGTGTGAGCCTGTAATGAAACATGGGCACCAGCCTTTCCAAGATGTGGTCTTCACAAGGAGGGGACAGGGGAGGGAGGGTAAAAAGACCACAAGACCGTTTTAAAAATCAGTAACAAATTAGACACAGATTAACTGTAAACAGTTCTCTCTCTCTCTCTCTCCCCCCTCCCCCCCCCAGCGGACAAAAAGAATAAGCTTCCAATGCCGACTCCATGCCAGAACGATGTCTACAGATGGCCTGTCCTGCTGCCAGACAAGGGCTCATGTGGTGGGTGGGCAGACCCCATGGAGCAGTGTCATAGGTGCAGGCCGCTTGTCTACTTGTGTCAGATCTGTGTATGTGTTGTCTATGGGGGTGAGTTTGTTTGGTGGGGGTTTTTTGGCAGCTGGATAGGAGAGACCAATTTAGGTTTTGTTTGGAATAGGCAAGGGGGCTTGTGTTTGAAGGCCTAAGTGTGTTCTTGGTTTGTGAAGGACTCTGCTCTATTCTCACTGCCCCTTCAGCAACTGCAGCTTTCCGCTGAGGCTTTGGCCCAGTCATTCTTATCCAGTTTGATGGGCTCAGGGAATTCATTGTACAGCTCCACCTCTCTTTCCTGTTTTAGTGCGTTCTGGGCAATCGTCTGAAAGGCCTGCACCACGTTGATGGCTTCCTTTGCACTTGTCTCGAAGTAGGGACTATTATTTTTACTGTAGCACCAGGCCTGTGCTCGCTTCGTGGCAACTTGTCTTTTCGAGGTCAATCTTGTTTCCCAACACAACAAAGGGGAAGTTTTCAGGATCCCGGGGACTGGCTTGGATGAGAAATTCATCTCTCCAGCTATCAAGGGTTTTGAATGTGTTGGGGGCAGTCACATCAAATACCAGAACGCAGCAGTCTGCGCCTCTGTAGAAGGCAACACCGAGAGACTGGAATCGTTCCTGTCCTGCTGTGTCCCAGATCTGCATCGTAACTAGTCTATCATCGACCATCACCTCCTTTGTCAGAAAGTCTGCTCCTATTGTGGCTTTGTACTGATTGCTGAATTTCTTATTCACATACTGGTTCATGAGTGATGTTTTACCAACTCCTGAGTCTCCCAGGATGATCACTTTCAGCAACACTTTCTTCCTAGAAGTCATGCTTCAAACACGGCTCTGCCGGCTGGGGCCGAGCTCTGGGAGGCAGGCGAAAGGACGGGCAGAGAAGGCCGGGCGCTCTCCGAGCCTCCGGTCAAGGTATTTCTTAAAGAATAAGGACAAACGGTGTTGCTGCCATCGTAGCCATGTTCTTATGTGCCGCTTTGGTGCTGTTGAAGCCATCCGCAATTGTATGCACATATTATCTCTGCAGGCCCATCTAGATAAGATAGGCTGGATAATCAATGTGAGAAGAAAATAATGGGCTCAACGGTCCCGGAGGGACATGAGAGTGTGGGAGGTGGGGGAAGGGAGGTGTTGACCAACCCAGGGACAAGGGAACAACAAGTGGTTCAAAACCAGTGGCAGGGAGGGGATGGGAGAACTGGTAGGGAGTGACCAAGGGCAAGGTAACTGAGAGGAATTACTGAAACCAGAATGAAGGCTGAACATGGTAGTGGGATAGGAAGAGAGCACAAGGAAATAGAGGACAGGAGCAGGAGGCAAAGGCCTAAATACAGACATGTACACATGTAAATATATTTATGACTACGGGGGAAATAGACCTATGTGCGTATATTTATAGATTCAGTAGTATGGTAGCACGTGGACATTGGGCTTCCTCATGCGCACTCCCTTAATACAAGAGCACCTTGCTCAGCTAAACAGTCATTCCATGATAAACACCTTCCCAACATGATCGCTGAAGACAAACGTGTGCATAAGTAAACGTGGTAAAGAAAGGCGATGGTGCCCGGCTATCAAAATATATAGCATCTGGGGTCTTAAAGGCTTGAAGGGAAACAAGCAGCCATCTAGCTTGGAAGCAACAAAGCCCACAGATAAGAAGCACACAAGTCTATGTGGTCATGATGTGTAGCAGACACCAAAGAACAAAAACCATCATTGTGTGACCACCTTCCCCATATAGAAGCTGAAGATGAATGTGTGCATAAGTAAGTGTGGCGAAGAAGGCTATGGTGCCCGGCTATTGAAAGATATAGCATCTGGGGTCTTAAAGGCTTGAAAGTAAACAAGTGGCCATCTAGCCCAGAAACAAGAAAGCCCACATGGAAACAGCATACTAACATGTGTGATCATGAAGGGTTGAGGGGAGCAGGTATCAAGCACCAAATTGGGGGGGGGGAATCATATCATCGTGAATGAGGGGAGCACATGATAGGGACGCAATGCCCATTTGTAGACAACTGGGTATCCCTTGCAGGAGGGTAGTGGGGAGGAGATGAGTCACTCAGAGTGCAGTGTAGCAATAATGAAACTCACAACTCTCCTCTAGTTCTCAAACGCTTCCTCCCTCCCCCCCCCCCCCCGCCCACCATCATGATCCCAATTCTACCTTGCAAACCTGGTTAGAACAGAGGATGCACAGCAGTGAAGATGGGAACTGGAAACACAGGGAATCAAGAACAGATGAACTCCTCTGGACCAGTGTTGAGAGTGGCAATACTGGGAGGGAAGGGGGGGTAGAAAGCGGAAACCGATCACAAGGATCTACATATAACCTTTTCCCTGGGGGATGGGCAACAGAAAAGTGGGTGAAAGGAGATGATGGGCAGTGTAAGATAAGATAAAATAATAATTTATAAATTAACAAGGGTTAATGAGGGAGGGGGGAACAGTGAGGGATAGGTGGGGAGGAAAATGAGGAGCAGATTCCAGGAGCCCAAACAGAAGGCGAGTTTTGAGAAAGACGAGGGCAACGAATGTATAAGTGTGCTGTAGACAATTGATGTATATGTGGATTGTGATAAGAGTTGTATGAGCGCCAATGAAATGATTTAAAAAAAAAAAAAAGAAGGACAAGCAGGAGCAATCTACTGGGGAGACACCCGTAGACAATAGTGTATCTCTGAGCTTACAAATTAAATCATTTTGTACGCTGCCTTTTTTTTTTTTTCCTTTTTAAGGCTGTCATCTTAATCAAGAATTGGTTTGTGTTTTTTGGGTAAGCTTTCTTGTTTGGCTACTTTGTGCAGTTGGGGTTTTACAAGCTCTTTCCTAGGTCCTCTTTTCAATGGGTACACATGGAACTTTGGGCGAAGATAAAGTCTGAAATTTGAAAATGGAGTCTGTAGCATGGGTGTCCGATGTAATTAGCACAAGTAATTGGGCATGCACACAAGTTCTTTATTCTTAGTTTGAATCCCAGGTTAGTGTTGGGACTGCCATTTAAAATCAGCTAGTGGTTGGGATTGTCCTCGCTGTGCATATCTCTTAAAGTGACTGAACACAATCTTTCAGGAGAACTTTTTGTAATCTGGAAAACAACTGAAACAGATTTCATAGATTCGTGAGTTAGTTTACAATGTCACATTATTTGTCCTGCTACTTTCAGTGTCTGTTACACTCCTTTGAAGGCATTGCTTTTGGAAACTGTGGTTTCTCCATATATTGCTTACCTTCTTCCTTGGTTAATTTAATTTTTTTAAAATCATTTTATTGGAGGCTCGTACAACTCTTATCACAATCCATACATACATACATGGTCTGAAGCACATTTGTACATTTGTTGCCATCATCCTCAAAACATTTTCTGTCCACTTGAGCCCTTGGTATGAGCTAATTTTTTCTCCTCCATCCCCTCTCCCCACTCTATCATGAACCCTTGATAGTTTATAAATTATTATTTTGTCATATCTTACACTGTCCGACGTCTCCCTTCACTCACTTTTCTGTTGTCCAACGTCTTGAATATTTTTTGGGAGCATTCGAGTAAGACTTCATTGCACTTATTTGGTCATGTCATCATGAGGAACTAGTCCCCGGAGAATGATCTTTTGCTTGGTAAAGTAAAATGTCAATGAAAATGAGAGAGACTTTCAATGAGATCAATTATCACAAAGGCGGCAATGATCAGTCCAAACAGGAATGATTGTTAGGATAGTGCACGTCCGGGCAGCACTTCATCCAGTTGTACATAGGATCTCTGTGAGTTGAAGCCAACTCAAGGGTACCTAAGAATATCAACACATATAATATTACCCAGGTCACTGTAAATTAAAATTATTATATAAATATACATGTGTGGGGGAGGGAGGGGAAAAAAAGAGGACCTGATGCGGAGGGCTTAAGTGGAGAGCAAATGCTTTGAGAGTGATTAGGGCAAAGAATGTACCGATTTGCTTTATACAATTGATGTATGTATATGTGTGGATTGTGATAAGAGTTGTATGAGCCCCTAATAAAATGCAAAAAAGAAATATATATATATATATATATATATATATATATATATACATGTGTGAGCATGTATGAATGAATACATCTGATTGCTTAGAGAAAATTTGGGACTCACAAGAGAGATTTTTCCTGCATTAAGGTTTCTTTAAGGATCCCTCTTGTGTAAAGTAGTTATGCTTTGGGTTGAGATCTGCACATACAGTTTAAAACAACCAGATGTTCCACGGAAGAGAGGACTTTTTACTCCTGTAAACAGTTATAGTCTCAGAAACTCACAATGGCATCACTGTGAGTTGGCACAGACTCTGTGGTGGTGTTTGGTGTTTTGGATTGTTTCTGGCTTTGACAACAAATAATTCTAGTTACTACAGTCAATTGCAGACATATCTCATCAAGACATATAAGTGTGAACTCTGTTATATATGGTCAAAGAAAGACAAAGCCCATCCCAATGAAAAGAAGGCACCTTCACATACATGAAGATTTCCCAGAGTGTATACATGATAATCCCCAGAGATGTGCTGAAAACGTGGGGGAAACTGCAACTTCTGAGGAAAGCATCCCTGATTCCTCTCTCGTGCATATCCTGGAACCATGGCCTGTTGCAGGCAGGTTTGTGTCTGGGCTCACACGGACTTCCCATCACTGTGTCTCTAGCACAGCAATACATGGCTGTGTACTCAGTATTCACAGAGCTCAGTTTTAAAGAAACTTGGCTCTTGGAAATGCCTTTGATGATGCTGACTTGTGATTGGAGAGATGAATTGTAGTATATTTTCCCATCATGTTATTACCCCAACTCACCCCAGGCCCTTTCCTGGAGCCTGGCAATCCAGTGCACATAATAGATAGTTAAAGAGAATCCACAGACAGCACAGGTGAGAGACAAGAGGGCTTCACCACTCCTGGGCCTGACTCTTGTAGCTGCACCTGGGTCAGGACACTTGTGTTCTCCTAATGGCAGACTGGCAGTTATTCGCAAGGCATTTGAGGGGGCTGAGCTTGGAAATCATCACAGATTTGTGGTCTCTGGATTAACAGACTAAATAAAATATGGTCTTCTGTGATGTCTTCAAAAGTGCCTTCAAGCAATCGTTTGTCAATTCAAACTCTCTGTGAAGTGACGTGGAACTCAGGGTTTGTAAATTACTGTCCCAAGGTCTCCGCCTCAATGGAAACTAGGTTGCGATAGTTCTCCAACATCACATTCTGATATAGGGTCTTCTGAGCAGGGTTCAGGAGCTGCCATTCCTCCCAGGTGAAATTTACAGTCACATCATTGAATGTCAGTGATTCCATTTTGGGGCTCGAGCTTGAAGTCAAATCAATGCACTATGTAAATAAAAAGCAGATACTAGAAGACTGGAATCAGGTGATTGGATATGGTTCACACCAAGGCAGAAGTTGAAATCCTTACTTGTGATGCATAAAGTTTCAAGAGCGTAGTCCTGGTTTCTAGCTCCCTCGAGTGGATTATATATTTTTTTATGTGTGCCAAATCTGCTATAGTACTCACGATTTCAATTCACAGTTGTAAAGGCTGGAGAGGCTCAGATATCAGTCTGGACCCTTCTCTTGATTCTACTAACTCCAGTACCTCATGAAGCCAAGATGGTAGATCAGGTGCTAGGCTGCTTCCTCACAGGCTGTGCATATGGATGAATCCAAGCTAAATAGGAAATCTGGCAAGATGTTGTCTCATGTCTGGAGATCCACCCATCTGGTGAGGTCCTGGACATGGCCAAAAGCTACAGCGGTTAATTTAATTGTTATAGCCATTAGTCTCAGCCTTTTGTCTCAGTGTCATCTGATTATCTGTCACAATGTCACCAGCATATCAAAGTTTTGCACAAATGAATTGAATTTCCATTCTTCCTGCTATCTATCTATCTATCTATCTATCTATCTATCTATCTATATCTCTATATCCATATATATTTAAGACCCGTACAGTCTAATGATTTTGCAGTCAATTCTGACATAAGCAATGATAGTCCTCATGTATTGTTTTCTTCTGATACAGCCTTATGTTTCTTACAGCTTTCATGGATGTACTACTGCAATTTTTTTGAATTATCAGAAAAAAATTTACTTGCATGTGATATTTATGATATTGTTTGATAATTTCTGCATATCAGTGGATCACCTTTCTTTAAAAGGGGGACTTAAGAATTTCTCTTCCAGTCAGTTGGCCAGCTATTCTCCAAATTTCTTGGCATAAATAAATGAGTGCTTTCAGCAATGCACTTATTTGCTGAAACATCTCGTTTTTCAACCCATGCTTTTAATGCAGCCTGGATTTTTTCATTCAGTACCATTGTTCCTGATCATATGCTACCTCCTGAAATGGTTGAATGTCAACCACCTCTTTTTGGTACAGTGACTGTATATTCCTTCCATCTTCTTTGAATGCTTCCTGCATTATTCAATGTTTTATGTGTTACTTTATAGAGTATTTGAGTATTGCAACTTGAGATTTGAAAGTTTCCTTCTTTCAGCTTGAGAAATACCAAATACGCTCTTTACTTTTGGTTTTCTAACTCCAGGTCTTTGCACATTCATTATAATACTTTGAACTGCCCTTTGAAATCTTCTGTTCCCTTCTTTCACATCATCCTTTCTTCTGTTTGCTACAATTACTTTATGCTCAAGCACGAGTTTCTTTCTTTTTTATCATTTTATTTGGAAGGCTTTTACAAATCTTATGACAATCCATCATTTAATTATATTTAGCACATTTGTACATATGTTGCCATCCACATTTCCAAAACATTTTCTTTCTACTTTGGCCCTCGATATCACCTCCTCTTTTTTCACCTCCATCCCCCTACCTTTCACCCTTGTGAATCCTTGATCAAATATATATTATTGCTATTTCATGTCTTACACTGTCTGCTTTCTTCCTTCACCCACATTTATGTTGTTTGTTCCCCTGGGGGCAGGCTATATATCCAACCATGTAAAGGGTTCCCTCTTCTCTCCCTTCCCTTACCCGCACTATCCCCCAACCCTCATGATATCGCTACTCTCACTACGCATTACTGAGGGTTTCATCTGTCCTGAATTCCATGTGTTGAGAGCTCTTATCTGTATCAATGTGTGTATTCCAGTCTAGCTGGATTTGTAAAGTAGAACTGGGCAATTTGTGTGTGTGTGTGTGTGTGTGTGTGTGTGTGTGTGTGGTGGGGAGGAAGTATTCAGGAACTAGAAGAATGATGTGTGTTTTGTCAGTGCTAAACTACACCCTGGTTGAATCATACCTTCCATGGGGGAATGTCCAATTGTCTACAGATGGGAGTTGGGTCTCCACTCCAATCCCCCTCATTCACATAGATATACTTGTTTGATCTGAATCTTTTGATATCTGATACCTGCTCCTGTGATGATGATCACATAGGCTAATATGCTTCTTCCATGTGGGCTTATTTTCTTCTCTGCTAGATGGCTGCTGGTTTCCCTTCAAGCCTTTAAGACCTCAGATGCTATATCTTTTGATAGCCTGGCACCATCCACTTTCTTCACCATATTTGCTTATACACCCATTTTGTTTTCAGTGATTGTGTCAGGAAGGTGAATATCAAAGAGTGCCAGGTCATTAGAACAAAACGTTCTTGTGTCTAGGGAGGCCTTGAGTCCAAAGTCCATCTGGTATCTTAATACTTTAACATGTAAATATATGTACATTGATCTTTATCCCTTTCATTATAAATGAATATATTTATATATACATGTCCATAGCTATACCTCTATAAATAGCTTTCAATTCCTACTTCATTCCACTATTTCCTTTCACCTTCCTCCAGTCCCACTGTCATGCTCACCCTCCACTCAGTTCTCAGTAATTCCTCTTGGATACATTGCACTTGATCAAACCCCATGAGGCATCCTTGCCATCATTTTTAGATCCCTGGTTATTCCCTCATCCCTGAGTTTGTTGGCTCCTAGCACCCCCACCCCCCACCCCATCCTCTAGCATGTCGCCCTGGGACCACAGGTCCTGTGATTTTCTCCTCAATTAGTTGACCACCTGAAGTATTAAACTCTCCATCTAGCCCTAAATTCTAAATACTAAGCTCTGTCCTAATCTCCTCCTCTTCCATTCACATTCAGGGTGAAGAACTTGAAGGGGGCATACATTCTGAGGTAGTTTATTGTGCCAGCCTGGCCGATAAACACATGTGGGATTAATTGAAGTGCGGAGAGATAAATGGCTCCGCGAGTCTCACCTTTCTTGTCTCTCGCTCTTTAATCATGGGCCAGTGTGTGGCTGCATTGCTTGTTCTGTGCTTCAATTTGCAAGCTATACTACCCATGGGACACCTAACCTATGGACTGTGTCACTGTAATTTGAGGTTCCTTCAAGACCTGCTTCGCCACACAATTGGAATTTACATCTCTTGAGCAGGGGACTGACTGTTGGTGACCAGGCTGACTGTTGGTGACCTGCCTTGCTGTTTGCTGCCTGTGATCGGATAGCCAGAATTCTCTCTCCAGAGGAGACTCAAGACTTCAAGACTTGAAGGACTGCCCGTGTCTCACAACTCTCTCAAGGGAGTGAGTTGCACTGAGCCATTTGTACTGCTTTATAATTTACCTGTTCATTTCTTGTTATCTATTTATCTATATAAATATATATATATATAATTATTAGCAATCTGGTTTTGTTTCTCTAGAGAACCCTGTCTAACACACGTTCTTTCACTTTTTTTTTTTTGCCTATATACCTTGGCTTACATGTTTATCAGCTCCCAGTGTTCTTCATTCACATCTTACTTGGTGGAAACTCAGCTGACTTTGGAGTCCAGACCCCTAAACCACTTCTTCCTTTACAACACTACCTCAGTTCTGCTTGCTGCTTGAACCTTCCTTCTGGTACACACTGCTTACCACGTTTTCCCTTGACTTCACATCTGATAGTAATGAATGTTTGCTGCATCAATGTGAGGAGCACTAGTGGTGTAGTGGTCAAGTGCTGGGCTGTGAACAAAAGCCTGATGGTTTGCACTCACCATCTGGTCTGAAGGAGAAAGATAGGGTAGTTTACTTCTGTAAAGATTTACAGTCATGGAAATCCTATGGGGAGATCCTACATTGTCCTATGATTTTACCAGACTATGAGTCGTAATCAATTCTATAGTACAAGTTAGGTCCGCCGCCCGCCACCCCACCTCCCCCCCCACCCCCCGCCCAGCTTTTTCAGACAACATGAATACGTTAGGGTAGGCCCCTGAGAAGACTCAGGACTCCAGGGTTTTAAAGCAAGCCAGGTCATAGACGGCTCTCAGGCGCTCTCACTCTCTCTCTCTCTCTGTGTGTGTGTGTGTGTAGGGGCGTGGGGGGCGCAGAGAGAATGGGAAGGGGCAGAAACTGGACAGCCCAGATGACCTCCTCCCTTTCTGCTACACTCCAGAGTTGCAGAACACTGAAGAAGTGTGAGACTCCAGGCACTGACGCGCAGAAGTCCAGGGTTCCAAAAGCTGTGCGAAGAAACTCCAGTTGCGTTGTGGCAACTTCAGATCAGACGCTCTAGAATTCCGGAGAGTCAGGGATCTCTGTGGTTGGACAGTCTATTTCTTTCCGTACCGGGAAGATGTATTTTTCAGAGCTGGCAACTGGGATCGAAAAAATGGAGACTAACTAACCCCCTGAATGATGACAGCTATTAAGAGAAGTGGGGCCCCATTGGCAAAGAAGGGAATCTGGGATATTGGTGAGGTAGCCGCAGGAATGTAAATCTGTGCCGTCAGCCTGAGGTTTAGCGTTCGATCAGTGCCGCTAATTGGCCGATTAATTAGGACACGCGCGAGGCCTTCCAATCTCGCGAGCCTGGGACGCGTAATCCTTGGCGGCGTAAATACAGGGGTGGGGTTTTCATTCCGTGGGAGCTCGGCCGCAGGCGCGTAGCGGAAAGGGCGGTGCTCTCAACCCCACGTTACTGAATGGGCTCCGGGCGGCTTCCGCCTACACACCGGACTGAGACTTGTGGACGCGCCACGAGGAGGCGTGACTTCCTGGATAGGCGGCTTTGCATTGGACTCAGCAACCGGAAGGGGTGGGAGTCCCTAGAAAGACCGCTCAGCTATAGGCTGGAGATGAAAAGGCCTTGGTTTTGAGGGCGGGGTGAGGGGTTGGCCGGACCAGCGGACTCGGAGGTGGGGGTGGTGGTCCTCAAATGTGCGAGTGAGCTATCTCTATTTGGGACGAGGGGTCGTGGAGTCCTGGTGACTTCCAACTGCGCTGAGGAGGGGTCGGGATGAGACTGAATTTGGTAAGTGTAGACCTGTGAGAAACTCAGGTGCCCCATCCCTCCTGGGACCTCGGGTGAAACGCGACCCTTTCCCTACCGCTGATCCTGCCCCTGAGCTCTACCTCTCATATGCGCAGCATCACTGCCCTGTGCAAGCCCCATTTTTTTTTTTGCCGAATCAGCTTAGGGAAATTGAAAATTCATGGCCCTGCTGCCCTGATTCGCAGAAAGGAAACTGAGGCCGGGAAGTAGTCCCCTCCTCAACCTCGTCTCCACGTAGACACCATGGCCGAGCCCTTAAAGGAGGATGACGGCGAGGATGGCTCTGGGGAGCCCCCCGGGAGGGTGAAGACTGAACCCGCCAACCCTACAACCTCGGTAGCCATCAAGAACCTGGCTCTGCTCAAAGCCCGCTCCTTCGACGTTACCTTTGACGTGGGAGAGGAGTACGAGATCATCGAGACCATAGGCAACGGGGCTTATGGGGTCGTGTCCTCTGCTCGACGTTGCCAAACGGGTGAGCCACACGGGTCCAGAGTGAGCTGGGCCCTGAGGCAAGGAGCCCTTCTCCCAGTTTTCATTCTCCCACTTTTATGAATCTCTTAAGAAAGTTGTGCCACCCATTTATTACAGCTTCAGTCCCTGGATCATAGAGAGCAAGTAACGCGCCCATTCCCTGCCAGCAGTCAATTCTGACTCATAGCAACTCGGCTCACATAAGAATGATATCTGGAATATGAATTCTAGTTCAATTCAACAAATACTGAGTTAGGTGTCATCTGTGTGCCAGGCTCCATGTTAGGTACAGTTCTCTGAAACTGATGGTTTTATATCTTTTCAACCTACTTTCTGGAAGACAACCTGCTCTGGTGTCCAGGACTAAAAAAGTATTCTCCAGTTAATGGTATATAGAAGCAGTGGTGATAGTAGAAGAGGATGTTGAGGTCTGAAATGGAGAATGTAGGGAAATAGATTGAGTGGGGGGACATTGAGGATTAATGCTAGCACTAACTAGCTCTACAATGTGCTTCATAAAATAATTTGTGAAGGTTAATTTTGATATTTGAAAGATGCTTGTACTCAGTATACACAATTTATGTGGTAGCTGTTATTTGTACCATCATCCTGTGGTACTTAACTTGGCCTTTCCCTGCTCCCAGGCCAGCAGGTGGCCATCAAGAAGATCCCTAACGCTTTTGATGTTGTGACCAATGCCAAACGAACCCTAAGGGAGCTGAAGATACTCAAACACTTCAAGCATGACAACATCATTGCCATCAAGGACATCCTGAAGCCAATGGTGCCCTATGGCGAGTTCAAATCTGTGTAAGGCATGGAACTGGGAGAGGGTGGTAGAGTTGGCACCTTTTCTGAAAGCTGGTATGTACATATTGCTGAAGTTCTGAAAAGGCAGTTGAGTCTAACAAAGGCTGAAAAAATTCCCATGATTTCAGCATGTGTTATTTTTTGAGAGGAGTACAAACATCGCAGCATTATCGAATCTCCCTATATTTGGTCAAAGGTGGCAGACATTTGACTTTCATGCTACCACTGTCTTTTTCCATAGCAGACATCGCTAATCAACAGCATAACCCTTTCCTACAGAATTTGGATATGTTTTTCCAGTTTTTATGATAGTTCTTCCAGCAGCATTACCACACAATGGAGATAGTCCTCAAATCATTGGCAAGCACTAGTTTATTCAGATCCTCTTTTTATATGATGAAAAAGTGATTTAACCAAGTTTGTGGTGAAATTGTAGAGAAGATAAAACTTGTGCTTTTCTTCCATACTATTCTGTGGGTTGTTTTTGGGGTGGGGTGGAGGGAAGGTCATTATTTGTCTAGAATAAAGGTAAAGCACTAAGGCTGGAACTAGTCCCTAGAGTGTGGGAGGACCAGCCCATGTCTCTCCTTGCCTTTTTTACAGCTATGTAGTCCTGGACCTGATGGAGAGTGACTTGCACCAGATCATCCACTCTTCACAGCCACTAACTCTGGAGCATGTGCGCTACTTCTTATACCAGCTCCTTCGAGGCCTTAAGTACATGCACTCAGCTCAGGTCATCCACCGGGACCTCAAGCCCTCAAACTTATTAGTGAATGAGAACTGTGAGCTCAAGATTGGGGACTTTGGGATGGCCCGTGGCCTGTGTACCTCACCTGCTGAACATCAGTACTTCATGACTGAGTATGTTGCCACGCGTTGGTACCGGGCACCCGAGCTAATGCTTTCACTGCATGAGTATACACAGGCTATTGACCTGTGGTCTGTGGGCTGCATTTTTGGAGAGATGCTAGCCCGGCGCCAACTCTTTCCAGGCAAAAACTATGTGCACCAGCTACAGCTGATTATGATGGTGCTGGGTACTCCATCACCAGCTGTGATTCAGGCTGTGGGGGCTGAGAGGGTAAGAGCTTATATCCAGAGTCTGCCACCACGCCAGCCTGTGCCCTGGGAGACAGTATACCCAGGAGCTGACCGCCAGGCCCTCTCCTTACTGGGCAGCATGCTGCATTTTGAGCCAGGCACCCGCATCTCAGCAGCTGCTGCCCTTCGACACCCATTTCTGGCCAAGTACCATGACCCTGATGATGAGCCTGACTGTGCCCCACCTTTTGACTTTGCCTTTGACCGCGAAGTCCTCACCCGGGAGCGCATTAAAGAGGCAATTGTGGCTGAGATAGAGGACTTCCATACTCGGCGTGAAGGCATTCGCCAACAGATCCGTTTTCAACCTTCCCTGCAGCCTGTGGCTAGTGAGCCTGGCTGCCCTGACATTGAGATGCCAAGCCCTTGGGCACCCAGTAGAGACTATGCCATGGAATCACCCCCACCAGCCCTACCCCTGTGCCCTGGCCCTGTACCTGACACTATTGATTTGACTGCTCAACCACCTCCCCCTGCTACTGAGCTGCTCCCTCCAAAGAGAGAGGGTGCCATCTCAGACAACACCAAGGCAGCTCTCAAAGCTGCCCTCTTGAAGTCCTTCCGTAATCGGCTCAAAGGTATTTTGTGGATGGAGTGGCTGGCCTGGGAGTGGGTTGGGAATAAGACCCCAGGCTGGGCTGGGCTGCATGCTATCAACATTCCCTACCTTGCCTCTTTGTAGATGGCCCCAGCATCCCTCTGGAGGCCCCCGAGCCTCGGAAACCAGTGACGGCTCAAGAGCGCCAACGGGAGCGGGAAGAAAAGCGGCGGCGGCGGCAAGAACGGGCCAAGGAGCGGGAGAAGCGTCGGCAGGAGCGAGAGAGAAAGGAACGGGGGGCTGGGGCCATTGGGATTCCCTCCACTGACCCTCTGGCTGGGCTGGTGCTCAGTGACAATGACCGAAGCTTGCTAGAACGTTGGACTCGCATGGCTCGACCCCCAGCACCACCCCAGGCCCAGCCTGCCAGCCCTCTTCCTGGCCCTGTTGCCCAGTCCACTGGTCTCCCAACTCAGCCTGCGGACACCATTCCTGGTCCTGCCCCTCAGCCTACCTGTCCACCCTCTAAGCCTGCTCCCTACCCAACAGGCTTACCTGAGCCCATCCCTAGCCCTGCTTTGCTCCAGACCACTACTTCCAGTCTCCTGGGCCCCCAGTCACTTATGCCAACTCCTGGGCTGCCTGGCCCCTGTGCCCTGGAAGTCCTGCCTTGCTTCCCGTCTGGCCCAACCCCTCCAGATCCTGGAGTGCCTCAACTCGCCACCTCAGATTCACCAGATGTTAACCTGGTGACCCAGCAGCTATCCAAGTCACAGGTAAGAGAAGAGACCCAGATGGTGGGTGCAGGGGAAGTGGGTGATTTTCAGTGGGGGCAGGTAGAAGGTAGAGGGTTTGCATGCCCTTGTTTCATGAAAATTTTGAGGCAGGGGTGTTCTGCCTCTCTAAGCTTGTCCTTTTCCTTGAGCAGGAATGTGGTGCCTAAGTACTGGTTTTGAGACAAGGTTATTGTTTGGAAAACTCTGTACCTAGAGCTGGGCACCCAGCTGCCCCGGTGTCTCTGCATCTGCTTGTGTGACGTCTGCATTGTAACCTCATTCTTATTCCCTGCAGGTGGAGGACCCTCTGCCCCCTGTGTTTTCAGGCACTCCAAAGGGCAGTGGGGCTGGCTATGGTGTTGGCTTTGACCTAGAAGAGTTCTTGAACCAGTCTTTCGACATGGGCGTGGCTGATGGGCTTCAGGATGGGTAAGGGCAGGCCTGGTTAGACTGAGCTGCTGGGAGAGGTGGTGGGAAGGGGACCCTGGTGCAGGAGGTTCTCCATGGGGTGGGTGAGGGACTGGACCAGGATGACAGCTTCCTGCCTGCCCTTTTCCCTCCAGCCAAGTGGATTCAGCTTCTCTGTCAGCCTCCCTGCTTGCTGACTGGCTGGAAGGTCATGGCATGAACCCTGCTGACATTGAGTCACTGCAGCGTGAGATCCAGATGGACTCCCCAATGCTGCTGGCTGACCTGCCTGATCTCCAGGATCCCTAAGGCTCCCAGCTTATGCCTTGTCACCAGGAAATGGGCCCAGCTCTAGGTCTATGGGAGTATTCTTGAGAACCGGAGCCCTGAGCCAGCAGGTGAAGCTCAACTTGGATTCAGCAGGTTCATCTCAGATCTACACTACAGCCTTAAGAAGCCACTGAGTCACCACTGAGCCATGGCAAGATTGGGGGACTCCTACTGCCTCCTGTTATCTTTTCAGTATTGTATTTTATTATGTATTTTTTACACTCTCTTTTGGTCAACAAAACAAGGTCTGTGAAATACAAGGATCCTTTCACCATCTGACTGTAGATGTCATTTTTGGAATTAGCAAATGCACTTGAGAGCACAATAACCAAAGCCAGTTCATTTAGTTCCTGCAGATTTATTGAATCAGCCTGCTCCCATCTCTCAACTCTGCTATCTTGGATCACCAAATTTTGGCTGAGCTGGAGCAGGGCACCTCATTTCTATGTCTACTTAACTAATGGCTATTTCCAGGTATCATACACTAGCTGTACTGAAATGCAGGTTTAGTTGAACTTTGGGGACTGGGATTTGCAGATGGGGGAAGCTGAGATGGACCATGGTACTCACCATAGGAGGTAAGTTATGGAAAGAATGCCAAAGGTAGAGGATACTCTTAAAATAGCCAGAAAGAGGCCTCTGGTTCCATTGCTAGCTCAGTTGGAGGAAAGTAAGGAAGCTGGCTGAAGACAAACACAAATGCCTGCAGCGTGTGATTTATAGCTCTAACTTTTAGGACAGGGTGGAGGCAGCTCTGATTTGGATGGAGTCAAGCCAGGTCTAGGCTGGGAAGATGCAGATTGTGCAGTTTTAAGGTTGGAAAGAAAGTTCTTTTGAGGGGCCCAGGTATGGGGAAGGGATCCGTTATGGCAGAGATTGACAAGGGCCTGTGAGAAGCTGGTGATAGGGGAAGAATAATCAACATGGCAAGGAATCGGAGGGTTCAGAGGGAGCACCCATGAGCCCAAAGTGGCAGAGTGGAGAGGGAGGGGGAGCCCAGCTTTTAAGCACGACGAATTTTCATCTCAGTGCGCTTAAGGGAGTAGTAGAAACCCTTCCACTGGGCCCAGTTGATCCCGTTGGCATAAGAGAGGTGGGTACCACCCAGGTAGAAGCCATTGAGATTGGCGAAGTGGCAGCTTCGGAACCAGAAAGCCCCTGAGGAGAGGGCTGCACAGTTCTGCACAAAGAGGTCCTGGTCCCTGTCGAAGGTGGAGAATTTCTGACCACTATGGTAGGACAGGGAGTCGCCTGTGGGGACAAAGGGGTAGGATGGGGATAATTAAGGTTGCTGAGGAAGAACTGAGCCCTTGCTGGCAGGGAGAGGGTGACATCAGTAATGTGTGACACTGTTGGAAACCACATGGCAGCCTGGTGGGATAAGGGGCACCTCCCCGAGCCAGATATCTTGGGTAAATAGACTTCTGCAGTGAAGAGAAACAGCTGCTTCTCTACAGGAACCTTGGAGCAAAACCAGAATGCTCCCTGGGGCTGAGGTCCAGACTGCTTGGAAATCAGCTGTGACCCTTTCAAACCCAGAAGAGGAGGAGGGGCTTGAAGAGAGTGGGATCAACTAGGTAGTGCCAACCCCTGCCTTTACCCCTCTTGACCCCTCAAGCTGACAGTGGGCAATACCTGCTCCACCATCTTCAAAACCTGCCACGTAGAGAGTATAGCCATCCTCCTCAGCACTGACTGCATTAGGTGAGATGGAGAAGTCAGCGTATTTCGCAAAGGCTGTGTTGTTCTCAAAGTCTTCCAAGTCCACGCGCAGCTCATACTTCTGCTTCAGTGTCAGGAGATGAAGGTTCTGCAGCCCTGCAGAAGAGGGAAGGCTAGTTCAGCCTGCCTCTGGGCATCCTCCCTACCCTTCCCCAGTAGCTTCTCTCTGGCTTACCCAGCCAATACTCTCCATCTGCACGGCCAAAGCCCAGCTTGTAGTCATTCCAGCCCCGAAAGAAACTCACTGAACCATTGAATCGCTTCTGGAAAATCTAGACAGAGGACAGTAAACTAGACCAATGGAGGGGAGGATCCTGTTGGCAGAGGCCTCACCGTACTCTGCCTATAGACTGCAATACTTAGGGCAAGTGTTAGAAGGCTGAGCTAATAGTAGCTGCTTTGTGCCAGGCCCCCAGCTGAACTGAAACAAGCAATCACATGAGAGGCAGAATGGAAGGGATTTATAGGGTACATTCTAGAGTTCAGGTGCTTGGGTATGAGCCCTGGTATTGGCTCTGTGGTCTTGGGCAAGTATGTCACCTCTGGGCCTCCTTCCCAAGATTATTCTATGGATTAAATGCATTAACTTACCTTCAGCACTTAAGTTTCTGTTGGCTGCTTACAAGCTATTATTCCCATTTTACAGGTTCAAAGGGAAGTTCAGGGTCACACAACTAGAGCTAATTAATACAAGGCTTATTTCAACCAGCTGTATGGCCTCAGTCACCCCCCCCCCCCATACACATAGACTTACTGTCCACTTTCCACCCTCAGTGGTCATATCACAGAAGACAGGTACAGGTACACTGGGGCCAGAGGGGTAGATGAGGTACACGCCATCAGCCTGGTAGCCCTGGCCATAGATGTCATCACAGTCCAGGGCCTGCTGAAGGTAGGACTTCTCCAGAGCTGGTGTTAGGTGGGGGGTGGGAGGGACATAGGGGATTAGTAAGGGGAGAGGGACTAGGGCATTAAGTACCTCTCCACACCTAACTGTCTGCCTCAGTTTTTGAGGTAGGATACTCACAAAGAAGTGGGGGACCATTCAAAGATCTACCTGCCCCATATTATAGAAGAGGGAATAGAATTCTGGGGAGCTGGGAGTCAACCATGAGGCCTGAATCCCAGGAATGGTGGCTCTGAAAAGCCTCTCGCCCAGGCAGCTTACCTGCTGTACTTGTGAACATGGGGCTGCTTACCATCTCCTCTAATCCCAGAGGCTTGGGGCATACAATGGGTGGTAGAGAGGTGCAGAAGCAGCAGCAGCGGCAGCGGCAGCGCCTGGAGGGCCTGGAAGGGAGGGCAGGGTCATTGCATTCCTCAATCCTGAGACCTCAGCTTTCCTTGTGACATCTCCCACCCTGCCAGAACCCCTCTGCCTGGCCTTTGACCTACCAACTAACCCTGCTCTTGGGCAGGCTCAGAACTTGAGTATCTATTTGGCACAAGAGATCCTTTGTCCCTTTATAGTCCTTCTTAGTCAAGGGTGGTTCATTCCCTCCTCCATTCCCCCCGGGAGTGGGCTCTGTTCTGGTGCCATGGGAGTCTCCACTTTGGGCCTCTTACCTTCATATTGTCCGTTCACTGCTGGGTGTCTGGGTATCTGCAGCTCAGACTGCAACTGCCTGGAGTTATGTGCTGGGGTCTGGCCAGCCTTTCCAGCCCCGCCCCGCCCTATGTCTGCACCCCTCCTCCCCTCCCAGTGAATTAGCATCAGCCTTCACTAAGTGAGGACGGCCAAGGGACCACCTGTGTCTCATTAGGCCTGTCAGAGGCAGAGCTCAGCAGCCTGCTGGCTCTGAAAGTACCCTGAATTCCTTGTCACCCCAACCCCCATCCCAACCTGTGGGCTTCTCCCAGCTGGCTCCACCCTGCTCTTTGCTTTCTGATAATCCTTTTCCCCACATATCTGCTTATTTCCGTCCCTCCTGTAGTCTGTTTTATTAACTATTTGATGCTGGAGGCCTAGGGGTAATGGTAAGGCAGTGTGCCTGAGTTCTGGGAAGGGGGTGGCACTCAGGGGAACTTCAGAGCTCCTAATGGGACTTGGCTGGGCCTTGGGGGAGGCAGTGGGAACCAGGAAGTCTGGCAGAGCAGAGACATTGCTGAGCAATGAGCACAAGCTTATGTGGCCAGTCCTGTCTGCCCCTCGTTCAAGCCTGGCCCCAGTTCTCTTTTGGTCTCTTCCTTCCCTTGAGTTCCCTCTACCCCACCATTCCCCTCCCACAAAGTTTCTTGGTCTCTGCCTGTCTATTCCCCTTACTCCTAAGCATAGGGCCCTCTTTTGTTTCTCCTTACTCTTCCTTTCGCAACCCTATTTTTCACCCCTAACCCACCCTATATTCTCCCTCAGGTCCTTCCCAGACTGTCTCCATTTCCCATTTCCTCAGCTTCCAGGGGCCTGGAGCCCCTGGAAAAGGATACTATGCTTGGTAAAGTAGAAGAGAAATAAACAAAGATCCTCAACCAGATGAATTCACACAGTGACTGAAATAATGGATTTAAACAACCAATATGAGGATGGCACAGAACTGGGCTGTGTTTCATTCTGTTATACATAGGCTCATTACGAGTAAGAACCTATTTAATGGCACCTAAGAACAAGCTTACAGCTCCAGGCCTTGTCCTTTTTGACTTCAGCCATTGCTTGGTGGTCCTATCCCCTCATTTGACAGTGGATTCTGTGTTTGAGGGCAATGCTTTTGCCTACCACATGAACAATAAGGACCTGCAGGGAAGAACTCCAGAGGCAGCAGCCCAGGTGTACTGAGCAGCAATGAAGGCCTTGCAGGGCTGCCAGGTATGAGTTCTTGCCATCATGGTGATTCCGTAGAAACAGGGAAGAGACTATAACCCTTTACCGGAGTAGAAAGCCTGGTATTTGTCCCAAGAAGAAGACGGTGGTTTTGAACTGGGACCCATGTTAACAGCCTAACGTGTAATCATGACACCAGGATTCCTATGGACAGAATATGTTTCAGTAAAAAATACTCATTGGACACATACATTGTGACCACTTAACTGCTATCAAATTGTGATCACCTAACTCATGGTGACCCCATCTGTATGCAGCAGTTTGAAATGTTTCTGGGTCTTGGGGCATCTTCCCAATTAATTGCAGATAAGGCCATTTTGGTTCATAGGGTTGTCACTGGCCACTTTTCAGAAGTTGATCACTAGGCCTTTCTAGTTCATCTTGATTGGTCAGCTCCTGAAATTTATTAAGCATCATGGCCACATGAAAGCTTCCAATGGTAGCTGTACAAGAGGGTCATTGGGCTAGAGAAGTCTGTGGGGCCGGCCCTAATCCCAGCTACGTGGACCTCCTTCCCAGAAGGTGGCACTATAGCCAACAGCATTGAAGCTACTGCTTGGGAAAAGGGGTGGGTCTGTTCAGAATACTAAGAGGGAAGGAGCAAACTAAGAAGGAAGGACAGAGAAAGAGAGAGTGGAACTCATCCTGGCCCACCAAGCCCCAAGGTCACTATTCCTGCTCAAAGCAGCCAATGCTCAGAGAGGATCAGAGAGCCAGCCCCACCATAAGACACAGTGTGCCCTCACTGACCCATAGCACTATGGGGGGCAACACTGGAGACACAGTGTGGGAATTTGACCTATCTGGCCCACCACACAGGGGGCAAAACATGAAGGGCATGCAACAAAGCAGCAAGGGGAGCAAAGCAAAGAATTATCCGAGGAATCTGAAAAATAGACTTTGGGGGCAGGGCATGGCACTTCAGCGGACTTGATCGGAAAGCATAAAGGTCAACAGACAAATCTGGAACTATTTAGGCTTTTCTTTTTGTTTTTTCTTTCAGGTCTATCTATGTAAGATAGGCAGGATAAACTATCCCAAGTAGAAAACAATGGGATTGATGGTTCTGGGAGACATGGGAGAGCGGGGAGTGAAGAGGGGTGCCAACAAACCCAGGGACAAGAAAACAACTGATCAAAAACCAATGGCGAGGGCATAGGATGCAAGATAGGGCTTGATCAAGTGCAATGTAGCTGAGAGGAATTAATGAAAGCCAAATGAAGGTAGAACATGATAATGGAACAAGAAGAAAGTAAAAGGAAATAGAGGAAAGAACTAGAAAGCAAAGGACATTTATAGAGGTATAAATACAGGCACATATATATTTAAATATATTTATATATAATGATAGGAACATAGATCTATATACATATATTGTATGTTAAATATTAAGGTAGCAGGCAGACATTGGGCCTCTCTCTATTCAAATACTCCCTCAATGCAAGAACACTTTGTTCTAATAACCTGGCATTCTGTGATGCTTACCTTTCTGACATGATCGCTGAAGACAAAATGGGTATATGAGCAAATGTGGTGAAGAAAGCTGGTGGTTCCTGGCTATCAAAAGACATAGCGTGTAGGGTTTTAAAGGCTGAAAGATAAACAAGGGGCCAGCTAGCTGGGAAGCAACAAATCCCACATGGAAGAAGTACACCAGCCTGTGTGATCATGAGGTGTTGATGGGATCAGGTATCAGACATCAGAAGACCCAGAACAATCATATCAATGTGAACAAGGGGGTGGGGCATGGTGGAGACCCAACGCCCATCTGTAGACAATTGGATATTCCCTCACAGAAGTATCACAAGAAGGGACAAGCCAGCATTTGCCTAGTTCTTTAATGCTTCCTCCCCGAATTATTATGACTCCAACTCTACCTAACAAATTCACCTAGACCAGAGCATGTACACTGGTACAGATAAAATCTCTCAAAACAGGGAATCCAGGACAGATAACCCCCTCAGGAATGATAATGGGAGTAGAAATACCATGAGGTAGGGGAAGGTGGAGGGAGAAAGGGGGACGAACAAAAGAAATGTGGGTGAAGGCAGCTAGCAGTTGGTGTAAGATATGAAAATCAAAATAATTTATGAATTATCAAGGATTCATGAGGGAGGAAGCATGGGGGAGAGAGGGGAAAAATGAGCTGAGACCAAGGGCTCAAGTGGAAAGAAAATGTTTTGAAAAGGATGATGGCAACTTACATACAAATATGCTTGACATGTGAATGTATGGATTTTTATAAGAGCTGTAAAAGTCCCCAATAAAATGATTTTAAGAAACAACAAAGGAAAATTTATGATTCTTATAATATGATATCATATTGTTCAAAGAAAAGTTATGAAATATAAAGCAGAGCAAAAGAAGCCAAAATTCTCTCTCAAAAAATAAAAAGATAAAGAAAGAGGTTCATTGAGCAGGTATATGAACCACCACTACCTTCTACTATGTGATTGCTATATGTTGTAGTAGCTGCTTCGCTTATATTGTCTGTCCACAGGAGTAGCTGTAAATGTTTATTATAAGTGTAGTTTGTATCATGAAAGGATGTTTATTGAATGGAAGAACAAAGTAAATACTGACACAAAGCAAGAAGGCAGCTGTTACTCAGTTTTTTTTTTCCCACTCCTAAATCCTTAAGCCCATTGGGAAAACCCTAGTCTACCTCTTTGATTTGGTTCTGTAATTGCTGGTAAGGATTGTCACTGTTCATAGTGTCCTATTTGGAATTCTGGAGCCAGGCTGCATAGGTTCAAATCTAGATTTTGTCACCTATTAGCTATGTGATCTTGGCTAAGTTATCTAACTTCTATGTATCACTTATTTTCCTCTGTGAAACAAGGACATGAAAGTACTACTGCATAAAGACGTGTAAAGACTAAGGAATACATGTTGAGCACTTATAACAGTATTTGAAATTAGTAAATATTAATAAATAGTTATTAAATGTTAAATAAATGGCTATTAAATAGTTAAATAAGTGTTAAGTAAATAGCTATTAAATAAATAAGTAAATATTACTGAATAGTAAATATATTAAGTAGATATCATCATTGTCATTTTTAGTGGAGTAATTGTTTTTATAAATGGGTGACTTACAACGCAATTGGTATACTTGCCTAGGGAAGAGACAGTTAACTATCTCTCAAGATATTTTTGCTTTAGTCCTTTCAGGGTAGTCAGGATCTTGCCTGATTTTTAGCTAGGTTTTGTACCCCCCAGGTGAGTTTGCATGGCAAAAGGTTAGTAAATAAGATAGAAGCACAAGTATGGAAGTAGGTGGCCAGTCCTCTTTATTCTGTCCTCTGCTTACTGCTTGAGTTCTAGGCACCACCTTGGATAGTAAGGACAAGAGCCTCATTGTGGGGAGGAGTGGACAGGGTGAAGCTGCATCCCTGTGACTAAGTGGAGCTTGACCATGTTACCTTCTGGGCTGCCCTTCTTAAGACTACTTTTATGTGAAACAGAAAGAAATGTCTTTAGAAAAAACTTCTATTTAGTTTAAGCTTCTCTTTCTCTTCCTTTCCTCTTGTTCTATACCACTGTATCTAACCTTTTAATGTTTCCTCTTTTGGAAAACAGCAGATTATTTTAGCACAAGGCTACATAATGAAAAATAAGCCTTTAAAACAAATAGTAAAAAGTATTAAAGACATTTAGAGAAATGAAATAGGAATCAGAAGAGTGAGGAAGCAAATAAAGTGGCAGTAAAGAATGTTGAGGTGACAGTAACACTGGCTATTACTCATGAAAACAGAAGTCAAGGAATCAAAAGACATTACACCAGACAAATCTGCTGTAAAAGACAATTTTATTTATATATTTTGAAATGTATCAAATACATTTTTAGTGTGGTAAATACATAACACAAGATATGCTATTTCAACATTTTTTACATCTGCAATTCATTGACATTATTCTATTCATCATGTTGTACAACCATCACCATTATTGATTTTCGTGTTTTCCGTTATGCTTAACTAATACCCTTAATGGAAATTCAGTCCCTCCTAAGTATGGAATTCCCCTTTCCCTCTTATGTGTCAATTTGGCTGAGCCATGATTCTCTGTGGTTTAGCAATTATATAAGGTTATAATTTGATAATTACCGTATACACTTACGTATGAGCCGAGTTTTTCAGCACATTTTTTCAAAAATGAAGAGTAATTTATTTTAAACAGTATTTTGTGGTTATTCTTTAAAATAAAATTTCAGGTTATTATGCTTTTATATTGTCTTAACATAATTTTTGTGAATTATCTGACACTTTCAAGAATGAAAAAGGTAAATTTACTACTGTATCTTCTAGATTCACTAAAACCTTAATATTCTTTAAAAAATCATTTTATTGGGAGCTCATACAACTCTTATCACAATCCATCAATTGTATCAAGGACATTTTTACATTCGTTGTCCTTATCATTCTCAATATATTTGCTCTCCTTGGTATCAGCTCCTCATTTTCCCCCCTCCCTCGCCGCTCTCTGCTCCCTCACGAACCCTTGGTAATTTATAAATTATTATTATTTTGCCACTGTCTGACATCTTTCTTCACCTGCTTTTCTGTTGTCTATCCTCCAGAGAGGAGGTTATATATAGATCCTTATAATTGGTTTCCCTTATCTACTCCACCTTCCCTCCACCCTCTGGTATCGCCACTCTCACCACTGGTCCCGAAAGTATCATCTGTCCTGGATTCCCTGTTTCCAGTCCCTATCTGTACCAGTGTACATCCTCTAGTCTAGCCAGATTTTTAAGGTAGAATTTGTATCATGATAGTGGGGGTGGGGAGGAAGCATTAAAGAATTAGAGGAAAGTTGTATGTTTCATTGTTGCTACTCTGCAGATAATAATAATATGCACAAAACATCAAGTCGTAGCAAGAAAAAGCAACAAAAGAGAACACAACAACAACAAAGAAACCCAATTACTTGCCCCCAAATAAATTAATTAATTAAAAAAGAACAAAAAAACCCACAACACTGTAAATAGATCAAGGTCTGTTTTTTTATGTCTGATGGGATGCCACACTCTGGCCCCAAAGTCTATATTTTGTACTCCCTTGGGAGCTCCCTGCTATGCTCCCCACTCCCCCCGCCCATTGCTTTGCCTTTAGTGTTTTGCCTCGGTGTGGTGGAGTAAGACCAGGCCAATCCCGACACAGAGTTTCCAGTGTTGTGCCCTGTAGGGCCATGGGTCAGCGAAGGATGTCGTGTCTCATAGTGGGATCAGCCACTCTGTGCATTGGCTGTTCGAAGCAGGGATATCATCCTGCAGGCTTGGTGGGCCAGAATGCGCTCCACTCTCTCTTCCTCCCCATTCATTTGCTCCCGTGTGTTCTGATCAGACATGTCCTTCTCCCCAAGCTGCAGCTTCAGTACTGTCCTCTAAAATAAATTCTTCTGGGGGCAGGGGCAGTTGTCCGTATAGCTGCCCTCTCCATGCCAGTACACTATATTCGCATCATGGAACACTGGGTTTAAGTCTGATCCCTCTTTCTCTGTGGAGATATAAACAATATCCTCCCCTTGGGTGGGTTAGTGACCTATTCCCCCGCTACACATTTCTATTTTCTCCCCTTCTTTCCTCTCCCCACTTCCTGTTTAGTTGGCTACCATATGTACCCCTGGATTTTGTCTGACCCCTTCCATACTACCTGGATCTCACCCCTGGAATGTTTGTATACAGTAACTTTTTCCCTGTGCCCTTTTGAATTTCTTTCTTTCTTTTTATAAACTTACTTTAGCGGACCCATGTTGAACTTGTCGTTTTGCGCTTGGCTTACTTCACTTACTTAGCATAATTTCCTCCAATTCTTCCCATGAGGTGATATGCTTCGTGCGTTCATCACTACTTTTTAGTGATGCAGAGTACTCCATTGTATGTATGTACCACAGTTTTTAAAACTTATTTGTCTGTTGATGGAAATTTGGGTTGTTTCCTTCTCCTTGCAATTGTTAACTGTGCCGCGATGAACATTGGAGCACAGATGTCTGGCTGTGGTTTGTTTCTCGCCTCTTCTTGGCATATGCCCAGTAGAGGGATTGCTGGGTTGTATCGCATAGCTCAATTTTCATCTCTTTTAGAAATCTCCAAATTGATTTCCATAGTGTCTGTACATACCTACAGGTCCACCAGCCATGGATGAGAGTTCCTATCTCATCACAGCCCCTCCAACAGTTGTTCCTTTCAGGTTTTTTGAATTGGGCTATCTTTGAGGGTATTTGTTGGTTTCAACTTGCATTTCTCTTATGGCTAATGATCAGGAACATTTTTTTGTATGTTTATTGGCCACCCGGATTTCAGACTCTGTGAAATTTCTGTTAAGGTCCTTTGCTGACCTCCTCAGTGGGCAGTTAGTTTTTCTCTTATTGTAAGCTTGCAAAGTATTGTAGATTTTAGTAATAAGGCCTTTGTCTGGTATGTCATTGCAAAAGATGTTTTCCAAGTGAGTGGGCTCTATTGGTGAATTCTTTCGATGTACACAGGGACTTATCTTCAGTATATCCCTGGTGTCTAATTATGACTCCTTTGTATTTTTATCCTTCCCTGTTTCCAATAGTCTATGTATTCCCTGTGCCAACATTTTCAGGTTTGACCTTATTCCCTCATTAATGGCCCTAATTGTTTGGGGGTTTTATTTCAAGGTCTATGATCCACCTTGAGTTTATTCTTTTGCATGGAGTGAGGGAAGGGTCTTGCTTCATTTTTCTGAAGGTAGATATCCATTTTTCCCAGCACTATTTACTGAAGAAGGTATCTGCTTCAGATTTGATAGTTTTGGGCCCTTATCAAAGATCAGTTTCCTTTATGCTGATGTCTTTATTTCTGGGTCTTCAGCTCTTTTCCATTGGTCTGAATATCTGTTGTTATACTAATACCACACTGCTTTGACAACTATAGCTGAATAGTATGTGCTAAAGTCAGGTAGAGCAAGTCCTCCCACGTTGTCCTTCTTCTTGAGGAGTTCTCTGCTAATTCTGGGCTTCTTCTCCCTCCATGTAAAGTTGGTCATCAGTTTTTCCAATTCTTTGTAGAAGGATGGTGGTATTCGTATTGGGATGGCATTGAACTTATATAGTGCCTTGGGCAGAACTGATATCTTTACTGTATTGAGTCTTCCAATCCATGAGCATGAGATGTTCTTTGATTAGTGTTAGTCTGGGTACTTTTAGAAAAACAAATCCACAGAAACTCATGTATAAGAGAGAGTTTTATATAAAGGTTAAGTGCACATCAAGAAAACATCCTGATGCAGTGCTGTACAAGCCCCAAGTCCACAAGCCCAACATTAACCCAGTAATCCATATGTCTGACACCAATCCACAAAGTCCTCCTCCATCTCACAAAACACCCTATGATGCCGACTGTAGGAGGAAAGTCGAATCAGTGAGCGTGTAAGCATCTCAGCACTGGCAGGGGTCTTGACATGGCTTCTCCAGCACCCAGGGCTGCACTCGGGTAGGTCCATGTGGCTTCTCCTTGGGGATGTCTTGCAGAACGTGAAGCTTGCCAACTGAAGCAGGGAACTGGCTAAGGCAGCTGCACCCTGGTCCAACCACCAAAAACAAGAGACCCAAGAACTAGAAAGGTGAGCCTCACCGAGCCATTTATCTCTCTACCTTTCAATTAACCCCACATGTGTTTATTGGACAGGTTGGCACAATAAACTTTAACTATATCAGTTGAGGTCACTCTTGGTTTCTTGTAGTAGTGTTTTATAATTTTCCTCATACAAATCTTTTGTTTTTAGTCAGATAAATCCTTATTTCAACATGTACTTGGTTATTGTAAAGGCTACTACCTTTTTAATTGTCTCCTCTGTAATCTTGTCTGATGTGTATAATGGACCGATAGACTTCTTTTTGTTGATCTTGTATCCTGTCACTCTGCCATATACCTCTATGTCTTAAAACACTTCACTTGTGGAGTTTAGGGGATTTTTGATATATAGAATCATATCGTCAGCGAATAATGATAATTTAACCTCTTCCTTCCCCAGATGAATGCTTTTGATGTCTTTTCTTTGTCTTGTAGCAATGACCTCCAGTGCGATGTTAAATAGGAGTGGGGACAAAGGGGCATCCTTGTCTGGTCACCTTTTTCAGTGGAATTGTTTTAGTCTTTTCTCCATTAACATCCATGTTGGCTGTTGTTTTTTCATATATAAGTTGTATAATATTTTGGAATTTTCCTTCCATTCCTATCTTCTTGAGTGTCTTAAACAGGAATGCGTGTTGGGTGTTGTCAAATGCTTTTTCTGCATCTATCAATATTATCATGTGGTTCTTATAATTTTTTCTGCCAATGTGGAAAATATACTTATGGTCTTTTGTATGGTGAACCATTCTTTCATCCCTAGTATTAATACCAATTGGTCATGGTGAATTATTTTTAAAATAAGATTTTGTATTTGATTGGTCAGTATTTTGTTAGGGATTTTTGCATCAATGTTCATTAGGGATATTGATCTGTAGTTCTCAATTCTTGTGGGATCTTTGCCCGCTAGGAATCAGAGTTATACTAGCTTCATAGAAAGAATTTTGGAGTTTTCAGTCTTTTTCAATGTTCTAGAAGAATTTGTGCAGGATTGGTGTCAGTTCTTCCCTGAATGCTTGGTAGAATTCTCCTGTGAAACCATCTCGTCCGGGTTTTTGTTTTTGTTTTTGTTGGCAATCTCTTAGTAACCTTGTCGATTTCTTCCATTTCTATGGGTCTCTTGAGGTTCTTGACATCCATCTGGGATAGTCTAGGGAGGAATTGTGTTTCCAAATATTTGTCCATGTCTTCCAAGTTGTTGAATTCGTTAGAATATAGGCCTTCATAGTACTGTGTAATTTTCCTTTTGATTTCATTAGGGTCCATTGCAATGTCCCCTGTTTCATCCCTCATTCTTGAAATAGACCTTTGTTCATTCCTTTCTTTGTTTAAGTTTGCAAGCGGTCTATCAATTCGGTTAATTCTCTCAAAGAACCAACTTTTAGCTGCATTGCTTTTTTCCATAATTCTCTTGTTTTCCTTCTCGTGATCTCAGCTCTGATTTTAATTATTTCTATACTCTTTCTATTAGTAGGGTTGTTCTGTTTACTCTGCTCTAATTGGTGTAAGTTTTGTGCCAGCATATCATCCATGAGTCTCTTCTTTTTTTCACGTGTACATTTATTGCTATCAACCTCCCTCTGATAAATGCCTTTGTTGTATCCCAAAGGTTTTGGTACATCGTATTTTCATTCTCCCTGGTTTCTAGAAACTTCCTTATCTCATCTCTGATCTGGGTCAATATCCACTCCTTTTGCAATAGAGAATTGTTCATCCTCCAATTGTTTGCTCTTGTTTTCTTTCCTGTCCTTCTGTTAATTTCCAGTCGCATGGCACAGTGATCGGAGGGAGACATCTGATAACCTCTATGTGCTTGGATTTACTCAAGTTCAAGTTGTGCACCAGCATGTGGTCTATTTTTGAATACGTGCCATGTGAACTTGAAAAGAATGTGAATTTTTATTGCATGTGGGTGGAAAGCTCTGAAAATATTTATTGATTCAAGTCATCCAATTGAGCTGTTTAGATCTGTAGCCTCCTGTTGAGTTTATTTCCCAGTGATCTGTATTTTTTTCAGACAGTGGTTTATTAAAGTCACCAGCTATAATTGTTGAGCCGGTGATTTCTTTTTTTATCTTTTGGAGTGTTTGATTTATGAATTCCGCAGGTCTCTCATTAGGTGCATATATATTTATTATGCTTACTGGTTCTTGGTGAGCTGTTCCCTTGAGCATTATATAGTGCCCCCTCTTTGTCTCTTGTTATGATCTGTATCTCAAGATTAGTTTTGTCAGATATTAAGATCGCTGTACTGGCTATTTTTTTGCATTGCCATTTGCTTGGTATATGTTTCTCCAGCGTTTAATTCTCAATCTGTTTTTGTCTGCAAGCTTGAGATGTGTCTCTTTTAGGCAGCAGATCGATGGGTTATGTTTTCTGAGAAAGTCTGTTAGTCTCTGCGTGTTAATACATTAAAGACCGGATATATTTTTTTACCAACTGACCCAAATGGTCGTGTATTTTTTCTTTTGCATTAAACCATAAATGGGTTTATGTCTCATCAACTTTTTATCATATTTATTTGTAACTCAGTTTTTGAATATGAAACGTTGTCTCACATTATGAAACAATATTTTGCAATGTATGTGGAACATTATTACTTTTATGAACTGTAATCTTCATGAAATTATAAACTTCTTGTTAAAATAATCATCATAATCCATATTACTTTGAAAAACAGTAAAAATACAGTATATCAAACATAAAATACATTCTTTATTCTCCAGTGTTCATTTGTTGATATGTTCCTTTGTTATACAATGTACTATTGTTACTATACTCTACAACTATACTATACAACTACATTGAGAAACAAAGATAATGTAAAAATATTATCCCTGAAACACTGTGCAAACTTTATCTCTTAGCCCTTTGGTTTGGTTACTCATGGAGACCTTGTCCTAAACAGTTATAATCATTTCATATATTGTAGTTAGCATAAGACCTATATATAAACAAAGGTTCCTAGTACTTCTTTAATGTATGGTACTTTGTATAACATTTTTCTCTGTGAAGCAGTACCTTACAAAATTTGCAAATATACCTGGTTTCACATGTTTTTCCATGGGCAGCACAAACTCTACAAGCTCTGGTAGGAAATTTCTTTTTTCCATTGCTTGAAATGAACACAGTTTGATGCTGCTTCATGTCACCTGACAGCCTTCCTGGTGGATCTTTACCTGGTGCTCTCCCTGCTCTACCAGGGGTTGGGCTGGACATTTCTATCTCTGATTCCAAAGAGCCTTCATTTTCATCACCAGTAATCCAGTATTTTGCCATTGAAAGGAGAAATTGCTTGTAATTGATTTTTTTATGGATTCAGGACATTGTAAATGCTAGAACAATTGAAAGGTCCACAGTTTATGAGATAAAGTATGATTTTTTTGGTCCTTTTGATTGTTTTCTTTAGAATAGGATCATATGAGAGATACTGATCTGCACAATCAACTCCCTATTGATGTATACACATAGGTTTCAATACATCCTCTCCAGTTTTTCTATTGTTCTTTCCTGTATTTGAGACAGAAGCGTCATGAATTGTTGATCTCATTCTGACATCTCACTTGTCTTTCCATATGAGGAGAAGAATGTCACCTTTTCTACAGAAAACTGTGTCACCTTCCTTCATTCTTGATGCTTTGGCTTTTAGAGTTATTGGTAAACTTCTGTTCACTCGAATAGTACCATAGACTCTAGTTTTGCTTTTCAGTAGTTAATCAGCAGTAGAGGTACTGTTATAGTAATGATCCTGGTAGATATGGTGCCACATACCAAGATAATGACCAAGAATTGAGAGAACAATTTCTTCTCTTCACCAGTAAAAATTTCCATATTGCAGATATAGCCTGTGTCACTCTTGCACACCATCCTAACAAGTAAACCATATTTGTAATATTTGCTGGGTTGTATGTTTGAAACCTCAGGCATCCTCTCCAAGGAATCATCCCCTTGTCCAAAGACAATTGTTGCTTTGGTCTGTAAATTGTCCTGAACTTACTGAGGAAATAATCCAGCACAGGTTGAATTTTAAAGAGTCTTTCAGAGCTATTGTCCATTTTTGTGTTGTCAATAAAGTGCCAGAATGTCCAATTTTGTTCCAATATATTATGACTCATATTCTGCAAAAACATTGGGTTAGCTATTAGAGGATGTGTTGACCAATATTCTTTCCAGCTATCTTTTCTTGTTTGTTCCATTAGAAGAATTAGAACTAAGAATTTCTTCATGTCTTTTTGTGTAACGGGAAACCACTTGAGTGTTTAGGTGAGGGTTTACATTTCACTGAGGTTTGATCATGATAAGTGCACAACTCTTTGAAAAACAGTTCAAACAAGTCATCACCAAACATCTGGCTAGTCACAGAGGCTACAGTCACATTGAGTTGGAAATGTAATAACCCCAGGATGACCTTCAAACATTTTCAAATGTGTTGGAATGTCAATTTTACACCAATCATTAGCAACATTATTACAAAACGAGTCATTGACAAAAACAGAATCACCTTCATCGTGTCAGAATCATTTGCAAGCACTGCCACTTTATGCTCCTTTACAGGTCTAATAATGTCACTGTCACTAGAAGCATCCTCAGAACCATCAAAACATTCATTCACACAGTCATCTTCATTTTCACTAATCATCGTCAAAAACTTCTGAAAGTATTTCAGATTCATTCCTTTCCTTCCATTTTCTGAATGAGGCCATCTCTAAAAGCAGGCAGAAATTGAAGATGAAAATAGTAATTATTTGATTTAACCAAAATGCACTAAAATGCTAAATAAACAAAAAGAACATGAATACAATCAAGTTCGATGCATTCACTACTTATGTAAACACTTAAATGGATGAAATAGTTAAAATATATCTAAGCAGATGACATCTGAAGACAGTGTGCATTGCCTTTATCTCCTCTATCATTTCACCCTTTTTCTGTATTGCTCCCTTTCTGAAGATTTCTTTCTGTGGAACCTCAATATTTGCTTCTTCTATGCACATTGTTAAGTTTGTGACTTCTTAGGGCATTGTCTTCTGTTTCTCATGCTTTTTTGTTGAGGCTGTTAGGACTGGTTGCTGTTTACCTGTTGTTTTAGAGGAGCCTGGAGTCATCTTCCAGAATCAAAGAGCACTGGGCTCTCTCTTGGGCGACTTGTATAAGTGCTTCTACGAACTACCTGCCAGTAGCTGTATCGAGGGGTCAGGCTACCACTGTATCTTCCTGTGGTTTCACTCTTACCCTAGCCGAACAATATTCTGTTATTTGGAATGTGAGTTGGATAGCCCCATGCTGTTCCTTGTACAGCACTGCCTCGTTCTGGGTGCAGCCCTGTCACAGGGGGTAGACTTTAACTCTCCCCATTGAGTTTGCAGAGCTGCCCTAGGCAGAGGATAGGGGACTAGAAACCAACAGTGGCATGTGGAAGCAAAGAGAGGGAGAGTAAAAACAGAAGAGGGAAAGGAGAAGGGAAAAAATAAAGAAAAAGAAAAGAAAGAGAAACAAGGAGAGCAAACACAACTGTGTTCTCTAAGATTGGCTGTGATGGGAAAAAGAGAAGAAAGAGAGAGAGAAAAAAACAATAAAGAGATAGCTGATCCATGAATGCCTGGATGTGGGGTGAAAGGGGTTTAAACCCTGCCTGGCAATGGCAGGTTGGTGTGCCCTGTTAATGCAGGGACCCAGTGGTGCTGGGTGGAATTTCCCTAGTTGTCCATATCACCTTAGAGGTCTGACAGGTTTCCTCAGCAGCATGGATCACTGTAGAGGGCTGTCACAGCTGCCTTGTCTGGTGTGTAGCGCTCCACAGAGAGCAGACTGGAACTTCCCCTGCTATTTGGGTTGATTTGCTCTAGGCGGAGGGTAGTGGCCTGGAAACCAGTAGTGACATTTCATAGGCAAGAGAGGGAGAGAAGAGGGAAAAGAGGGAAAAAGAAATACAAAGAAAGAGAAAACAACCAAAACAAACCCGAGCCAGTTCAGACCGACTATGGTGGGAAAGATAGAAAGGTGAGAGAATTAAAAAAGAAATAGAGAGGTAAGTAAGGGGATAAGTGAGACTTGATCACCTGTAAGTGGGGCTGGAGGATTCCAACTCTTCCTCAAGGTAGTCAGGTGGTGTGCCTGCTTGATGTAGGGTTCCACAGATGCTGCATGGGATTACTCTTAAAGGCGAGATCACACCAGTGGCCAGGTGTTAGTTCCCACCGAGGTTTTGAGCGCTGGAGTTCACTGGTGTACCTGCCTTGTGCTGTATGTAGCACTACAGCAGGGGGTGGGGTGTTCCCATAGCCAGTGTAAAACCCCAGGACTGGCAGGACCTCCCTACTGTGTGTAGAATCACTGAGAGGGAAGCTGGGCTTATTGTCCTATCTAAACTGCTTGTGCCATAGATCAGAGGATTTAAAAATTAAAAAAAAATACCCCCGCCCCTGACCAGCTAGAATAGAATTAAATTAAGTTGTCTCCCTGGTTCTGGGGTCTAGTTCTGTGCTCTGTTAGAAGCTTAGACTTCATTCAGCGGGTTTTTGTCATGCAAAAAATCCTCCAGGCCCTGTAGCTAAGTTCTAGCATTTCTTAGCTGGACTTCTTCTTATTCTGATTTGTGTTAAGGCCCCCCATCTATGTACTCCTTGGAGCTGAGTAATGAGGCTGGGATTTGAGTTTTTACCAATAATATATATTTCACTCTTTTTTATATTATGCTTGTGAGGTGCTCTGATTTGGGGGCTGTCACGCTGACCCCCAGAGTGGGGGGGTCCAGCTTATCAGGGGAGTTGTTTCCTTCTGGGACAATTGGAGCTAAATTTTCCCCCTGGACTCTGACTATCCACCTACTTTCTCTCAAATCACTATCTGGTTCAGGTAAATTTCTGCTTTTTATTTCTACTCCAAATTATAGCTGCTTGCCATCCCCACTCCCCAGGCCATGAGCTCAAGGAAGCTAACAGAATGGAGAGCTCTGATGTGGGGTACTCCTTGTGTGTGGTATTATGCCCCCTTTAGAGCATCTGCCTGGAGAAATTGCTACTCCTTGAAAAAGGGCGGGAGTAGATTTTCATCTGGAGCCCACAACACGAACCCAGCTCACCTAACCTAGAGTGATTTGGTGCATTCTTGGTTGGCTTTGTGAGTGGAAATCACATACCAAAAAAAGGTGTTCTGGAGAGACCCTAGTACCCTAGTTCTAATTTTAGGACTCCACCTCCCAGTTTCCTTCACCTTACCTGCCAGTTTTCTACTCTGACAGCAGAAGCTCAGGATGGGTGAGTCTTAACTAGTTGCCATTTTACTCTGACTTCCTTCAGCACATTAAAAAAACCATTTTATTGGGGGCTCATACAACTCTTATCACAATCCACACATACATCAATTGTGTAAAGCACATTTGTACATTCATTGCCCTTATCATTCTCAAAACATTTGCTCTCCACTTAAGCTCCTGGCATCAGCTCCTCATTTTCCCCTCCTTCCCCACTTCCCCTCCTTCATGATCCCTTGATAATTTATAAATTATTATTTTGTCAAATCCTGCACTGTCCAATGTCTCCCTTCATCCATTTTTCTATTGTCCATCTGCCAGAGAGGAGGTTATATGTAGATCCTTGTAATCGGTTCCCCCTTTCCACTCCACCCTCCCTCCACCCTCCCGGTATAGCTACTTTCTCTCCACTGGTCCTGAAGGGATCATCTGCCCTGGATTCCCCGTGTTTCCAGTTCCTATCTGTACATCCTCTGGTCTAGCCAGATTTGTAAGGTAGAATTGGGATCATGATAGTGGGGGCGGGGAGGGGGAGGAAGCATTTAGGAAATAAGGGAAAGTTACATATTTCATCATCGCTACACTGCATCCTGACTGGCTCATCTCTTCCCCGCGACCCTTCTGTAACAGGATGGCTAATTGCCTACATATGGGCTTTGGGTCTCCAATCCTCACTCCCCCCCATTCACAATGATTTGATTTTTTTTGTTCTGATGATGCCTGATACCTGATCCCTTTGACACCTCATGATCGCATAGGCTGGTGTGCTTATTCCATGTGGGATTTGTTGCTTCTGAGCTATATAGCTGCTTATTTACCTTCAAGACGTTAAGACCCCAGACACTATATCTTTGATAGCTGGGCACCACCAACTTTCTTCACATTTCCTTATGTACCCACTTTGTCTTCAGCAGTTGTGTCGGGAAGGTGAGCATCATGGAATTCCAATTTAATAGAAGAAAGTATTCTTGCATTGAGTGAGTACTTGAGTGGAGGCCCAATGTTCATCTGCTACCTTAATACTAGATCCATACATATATGCACATAGATCTGTTTCCACAAACTCATATATAAATATATTTGCATATGTACATGCCTTTATTTAGACCTCTGTAAATTCCCTTTACCTCCTAGCTCTTTCCTCTATTTCCCTTACTTTCCTCTTGTCCCAGTATCATGTTCAGCCTTCAGTAGGGTTTCAGTAATTCCTCTTGGTTGCATTACCCTTGGTCATGCCCTATCAAGCCTTGTGCATCCTCCTCACCACCAATTTGGATCACTTATTGTTCCCTTGTTCCTGGGTTTGTTAGCACAACCTTTCCCCCCACCTCCCTGTCTCCCATGTCCCCTCAGAACTGTCGGTACTTTTGCTTTCTCCTCCAGATTGTTTATACAGCCTATCTTATTTAGACAGCCCTGCAGCGATGATAACATGCACAAAAACAAGACAACAAAACCAATTAACAAAACAAAACAACAAAACCAATAAACCAATGACAAAAAACCAAATCAAAACACAACAACAAGAAAGAAAAGCTTGTAGTTAGTTCAAGGACTGTTTGTTGGCCTTCAGGATTGTTTTCCAGTGGATTCTGTTGGGGCTCCAAGCCCTGGCCCTAAAGATTATTTTTTGGTGTTCCCTGGGGACTTTGTTGCACTCCTCCCCTTGCTGTTCTGTTCCAGACCCTTAGTGTCTTGCCTCAGTGTGGCTGTATCAGATCGGGTAGAATTCCCACACTGTGCCTCCAATGTTGTCCCCTGTATGCTATGGGTCAGTAAGGGATGTTGTGTCTCATAGTGGGGCTGGCCATGTGGTCTTCTCTGTGGATTGGCTTCTCTGAGTGAGAAAATCATCATCAAGGCTTGGTGGGCCAGGATGTGCTCCACTCTCTCTTCTTCCCTCTTCATTTGTTCCTGTGTGCTCTCATCAAACATGTCCCTCTCACGGAGTGCAGATTCAGTGCTGTCCTCTGAAATCAATTCTTCTGGGTGGAGGGGCAGGTGTCCACGTAATTGGGATTGGGACTGGCTCCGCAGACCTCTCCAATGGTTCCCTACTCCATGCTGACATGTCTTTCAGCACAATATAATGTAATTTTTGTGGTAAAATTAGGTTTCTCAGTTGATACTTGTGTTGGCTTATACTCAAGTATATATGGTATATAGCAGCCATCCTCTATTTTGTGACTTAATACAGCCCTGTATTTTTACATAATACTTATTTTTATAATGCTGACTATGGTCTTTAGACACTAACCAAGTCAATAACTGAGGGATGTGCATAGCACTTTTACTAAATGCTACTTAAATAATTCTAGTCAGAGTGCTGTTTCCTGATGGGATCCTGACTGATTCATAGAGGAAGGGGCCCCTGAGTATACCACTCTCCCCCCTCTAAAACTATATATTATTAAAAAGAAGATGCAGGGCATCCAAAATGACCCCTGTAAATAGTCACAATATCTTTGTATTATTTATTCCATGATATTGTAAAAACCCAGAGGATTAAGTGTGTTCAGAGATAACTATATCCTGGGTATCATTGTGGTAAGACTTAAAAAGACTGCATATAGCTTTTGTGTCAGAGGTTTTCCTGAAATCTGGAATGATACCTGTCCTATCTGAGGTATTGCTGATTGGTCTCTTCCTTCCCTAGGCCACTGCTCATTTTTTCTAACCCTATATGTACCCAGGAGTCTGACCTATATGGAGGCCATCAATCAACTTTATAGACCCTGGCTTCTGGTTGAATTTGGCCAATAGGAGGCAGACGCAGAAAATCAAAGGCTGGGATAAGATCAAGGTTAGGTATTTATTCCCTTGTCCCTGTGCTACATTGGCACTGCTTTTGGCAAAGATTGTGTCTCTCTGCCCACTTCCTCACTGCACTCCTTGTTGTAACTCTTTTACTGGCTTTGCTGTCATCATTTCTTTCTCTTAACACTTCAAGCCTAGGATGTAACAACACCCAATGTTGTTAGTCCTAGGGTATATTAACAACCCAGTCATTTTTTTAATACCCCAGCATGTCCAAATGGTCTTTTCACTACATTCTCTTGGAGAGGAAAAGAAACCCAGCAAACCAGCTGATTTTGCTTTTTGTTTCCCGTCAGCACCCTAATACAAGATCTTTTTTTGGTGCAACAGAATATTTTCTATTGGCTTGGACAACAACTGAGAATAAGACCCCTGTTTTCTCTCCGTGGGTGCCTCAGCCACTTCAGGAAGCTCTGCTAGTGCCTCTTCTTCCTTGATGGTCCCAGAATTCTCTCCTCCTGCTTCAGAGATGGCTTACTTATATAAATAAAAATGGCAAAACTGACCAATAAGAGTCAGAGCCCTCTAACTCTGCATGGTCCCACCCAAATGTCTAGTGAGAGTTAGGTCCTACCCAAATGTTAGGTGACAAATAGAAGAGTCATATGTAAACTATCTCACTTCACCACATTCATTAATAAGCTTGCTTACTGAAAGCAAAGAGAACGTGAAGCACCCAGTATGGATAGTATCTGAATATACAACAACAACAACAAAACCCTAACTGGAATATCAAGCAGTGTTTTAATAAATGGAGAAAAGATTGAAGTTGTTAATGATTTTATTTTACACAATCAATACCCATGGAAACAGCAGTCAAGAAATCAAATGATAGCAAATCTTCTAAAATACTCTTTTATTTAGATAGATTAAAATTTATCAAATACATTTTAATGTGGCAAGTAAATATATGACACAACATATGCAATTTCAACCTTTTTTACATTACATTTACATGTACAATTCAATGGCATTAATGGCATTCATCATGTTTTGCAACCATCACCACTGTTCATTTTCATATTTTTCCATTACTGCCAACTGAAATTCAGTCTCCTAACTAAAGTGTTCCCCTTTTTACCTTCCTGCTATTTACCCTTACTAACCACTATAACCTTTTGTCTCTAAATGTTTCCTTCTGTGGATCTCATGTAAGTGGGATCACATAATACTTGTCCTTTTGTGGTTGACTCATTTCATTCAGCATAATGTTGTCAAGGTTCATCTATGTTGTAGCATGTATCAGACCACCTTTTGTAGCAAGTATAGACCACATTTTGTATGTTCACTCATCTGCTGTTTCTTTATAAACTTTTTATTCTGTTTTATGTGAAGGTTTACAGAGAGGCCCATGAGTTCTACATTTAACAGTTTATACACATTTTGTTTCAACTCAATTATTTCAGTCCCCTTAAGGTACCATCACTTATTCTACTTCCTTCAGGGTTTCCTGTTTCCATTCTCCTGCTTTCCTTAGGTAAATGCTGCCCTTTTAATATTAAATGGATGATTATTTTAACACAGGGTTAATTTAGTTCCAGATCGAAAGGAGCTCAGGGCCTTCTCATTTCTCTCTGTCTGACTACTGAGCCTTGTTTCTTTTTATGATTTTGAGTACTTTGCCATATTTCCTCTCATTATATCCAGAGTCTCTTAATGTGATCTTTTTCGTAACAGTTGGTATTGGTAGTTGGGCACCATCTAGTTATCCTGATCTTAGGGTTGTGGAGACTGATATAAGAGTGTTCCATTGATTCATTGGAATAATTTTTCCATGTATCTTTCAATTTTCATAATTTCTCTTTCCTTCAGATGGGAAGAGACCAATATTTGAATCTTATATGGCTGCTCACAAACTTTTAAGATCCCAGTCACTACTAACCAAAGTAGGATGTATAGTATTCTTTGTGAACTAGACCTTGCTGCCCCTGAGAGTCTGGTCCTGAGCCCCCAGAACCAGTGACCCATTCCATCATGGGGTTTGGTTATGTGTAAGAAGTCTTAATAACTTTTCCCTTTATGCCCTATCACATTCATGGATATATTTACACCAAAGGTAAATACATATATGCAAATATTCCCTGTCAAACCTGTATATATTTTTAGGTAAACTACCATTATCCATTCCACACCTGTTCAGCCTTCATGTCTATCCAAGCAGGCTTGGGTATATAACATTATTTGTCTTTATTGTTTTTAACCCTTGTAAACTTCCTAGTGTATTCTCTTGCTTCCATCATTTTTTCCTAACCTCCATTTTATTGTATATTGCCTTCCTCTTCATCCAAGTTAATACCTACCCTCTGTCAAAAGACCTCTTAAAATCCCCCAAACAACAACAACAACAACAACAACAACGAACAGAGTTGTCATTATGAAAACTTGACCCAAGCCCTTATATTTTCAATCAAATCCTAGGATGGGGCTTCAAAAATTTCTCAGAAAAGTGAAATTAAGAGATAGTGGAAATTTCCAAGAACTTTCTGAAGAACACCCTGTGTGCATGCGAACTATTGGCAGTTAATACTGGAGACCAAAGAAGAATGGATGCTTTTGAATTATGATGTTGGCTAAGAATATTGAATACACCATGAAATACAAGAACAACAATACATCAGCTGGGAAGAAGCAAAGCCAGAACACTTCTTAGAAGCAAGGGTGGCAAGAGTTTGTCTCATTATCTGGACATATTTTTAGGAGGGATCAATCCTTGGAGGAGAAAATTATTCTTGGTAAGGTAGGGGTCGGTGAAGAAAGAAGAAATTCTCAAGGAGCTGGATTGACACAGTGGCTGCCATAATGATTTCACGTTTAGCAATGATTGTAAGGATGTTCCAGGACTGGGCAGTCTTCTGATCTCTGTTCATGGGTTCTTATGGGTCAGGGCTGACATGAGGACACCTAATAACAAAGATGGGCTTATTTTGAAAGTCTTGCTATTCCAGGATACCCTTCTAATCCATCCTAAGTAAGGAAGGTCAAAACCCAAAGCTCAAAACCTAAAGGGATAGCAGGTCACTATTTCAAATTGACTCTGGTATTATGACCTTTTTTGTTACTGCTTCTGTTGGCCTCTGCACCCTCCAGTCACAATACTCATTTGTTGCTTACACAGGGACCCATCAAGAGGGGTTGTTTCTGGACCCAGAGAAGCTTTTAGGAATGTTGCAAGCATCCCATGTTTTTGTCTGTTTTGTTGTGAACAATTAATCTTCCCCAAAAGATACGGATATCTTGCTTAACTGTCAGCTAATTAATTCTGTCTTCTGTCAGCAGTACAAAGAGAAATGAGAAATTTCAGTTAGGTGGTGATTTTCAAGGGTCAAGGAGTTTACAGGACTGAAAAGGGGAATTAGAAATAACCTTTGACCAAGTATTTCCATTTCTGAGAACTATCTTTATTGGAAAGTAGTAATAGAATCATATTGAAATGCATAAGACATTCAGTTTATAAGGAATGCACATTTCAAAATCTTCCTTGATTGGGGATGGCAGAAGAAAGACAATCTTTCTCTGTTCCTTTGATCTTCTTTGTCAGAAGTTTTCATTTATTCATTTCTTTCACTGAGTTTGTTGTTAAGTAAAATTTGACCCATAGACACACCATGTGACAGAGTAGAACTCTATAGAGGTTTTTTTTCTCCTTCAATCTTTATAGAAGCAACTTGATAGGGCTTTCTCCTGTAGAGCTGTTGAATGAGTTCAAATGGCTGCCCTTTCACTTAACTGCTAGAGTGCTCCTTGTGCATCCTCTCCAACACCCATCAAACCCACTGATGTTTGGTTCATTCCAACTCATAGTAACCTTATGGGACGTAGTAGAACTGTTCTATGGGTTTTCTGGTACTGTGAATCTTTATTGGATTGCCTCTTCTTTCTCTCACAGAGCAGCTGGTGAGTTTAAACATTGATATGTTTTTAACAAGCTGATGAAGCACAGGAAGGACCCATTCATTTATGCCAAGAAATTTGGAAGACAGTTACTTCACAAACTGACTGGAAGAGAACCACATTTGTACTCATTCCAAAGAAAGGTGACTACACAATGAACAAATCATAGAACATCATCATTAAAATAATATGCAAGTACAATGTTACTGAAAATCATACAACATTGGTTTCAGCAGTACATTGAGAGAGAACTGCCAGAGATTCAGGCCCAATTTAGAAAGGGACTTGAAACCAGGGATATAATTGCTGACATCAGATGATTGTTGAATGAAAACAGAAAAATATTTACTTGTATTTTATTGACTATGTTAAGACATTCAACTCTGTGGATCATAAAAAATTATGGCTATCTTTGAGGAGAATGGTGTGTTAGACAGGGTTCTCTAGAGAAACAAAACCAGGACACTTATGATTAAATAGATAGAGACATATACAAAATAAGAAATAAACAATTAATTAGTCTACAGAGCAGTACAGAGGGTTCAGTTCAACTCACTTCTGTGAGATAGTTAATATACCAGCAGTCCTTCAACTCATGAGGGCTGTTGGGTGCAAGTCAAGGAAGCAGACAGCAGAGTCTTCTGCAGAGCAATATTGGCAGTCTGGCCACAGGCAACAAACAGCAGCCAGGTCACCAACAGTCAGCCAGATGACAGGGTCTGACAATTCCCAGTGCAAGTGATGTACACACCAGCAGTGTGGTGCGAAGCAGGCATCAAAGGAACCTCAAACTATAGTGACACAGTCCACAGGTTGGGTGTCCCACAGGTAGTGTAGCTTGCAAGTTGAGGCAAAGAACTAGCTAAGGCAGCCACACACTGGTCCATTTATCAGAGAGCAAGAGATGGACAGGTGAGGCTTGCTGAGCCATTTAGCTCCGTGTCCTTCAATTAAACTGCAACCTTATTAATCGCACATGTGTCTATTGGCCAGGTTGACATAATAAGCCTACCTATCCCAAATGGGAATCCCAGAACACTAAATTGTGTTAATGAGGAACCTGAACATGGAACAAGATGCAGTAGTACTAACACATTAAGATTCTTCGATGGCTTAAAATCAGGAAAGGTGTGTATTAGGGTTGCAATCTCTTACCATACTTACTCAATCAGTATGCTGAGCTAATAAAGAAACTGGATTATATGAAGGAAAGTGCAGCATCAGGATTGGAAGGAGACTCATTAACAACCTGAGATATGCAGATGACACCATTTTGCTGGTTCAAAGTGAGGAGGACTTGAAACACTTGCTGATGAAACTCAAGGACTGCAAATTTCAGGGTGAATTCAACTCAATGCAAAGAAAATAAAAATCCTCACAACTGAAGTAAAGGGATAAAAACTGAAGTTGTCAATGATTTTATCTTGCTTGGATTCACAATCAATGCTTATGGAAGCAGCAGTCAAGAAAGCAACCAACACATTGTGTTGGGTACATCTGCTCCATGAGATTTCTTTAAAGTGTTGAAAGCAAGTATTCTACTTTGAGGACTAAAGTGTCTCTGACCAGAGCCATAGATTTTCATTACCTCATATGCATGTGAAAAATTGGCTATTGACTAAGGAAGACCAAGGAAGAATCGATGCATTTGAATTATGATGCTACGGAAGAATATTGAAAGTACTATGGATTGCCAAATGAATAAACAGATCTATCTTGGATGATGCACAGCCAGAATGCTCATTAGAGGCAAAGATGGCTAGACTTCATCTCAGATACTTTGGACATATTGTCAGGAGAGACCAGTCTGTGGAGAAGGACATCATGCTCGGTAAAGTATAAGGTATCAAAAAAGAGGAAGACCTTTGTTGACAAGATGAATTGACTCAGTGGCTGCATCGATGAGCTCAAAGAACAACTATGAGGATGGCTCCAAACTGAATAATGTTTCATTCTGATGTACAGAGTTGTTAGGAATTGGAACAGTTTCGACAGAACCTAACAGCAGCAATAACCAGCAATGTAAGTAGCCTTGCCATCAGACAGAGTGCATTAAAGAGTAGATTACTGTCACTCAGTTAGTCCAAGGGGAAGCAATATAACTTTTAGGGATTTGTCTGAGTGTTCCTTCAATGGAATTTGTGGTGATAAGAACACATGACCATGAGTCACTTCCTGACTGACTTGGTTGGGGGGCCCTGAGCCAATTTTGTAAGTTCTTCTATCTAATATAATTTACCTGTACCAATCATTTCCTGTTCCTTCACATATAGTCTTACCTGTAACTGTGATTCATTGACCTGCTACCAATCATACTTTTGTGATAGTTTCCTCTGTCCACCCATGCCATTTTTAAGTCTCCAAATCTTGGCTAATCCTTGGATGCCATCTACTGTCAACTTGAGTGAAGGGGCAGAGTCTAGCCCATCAATCAGGTCATAGCCAATGAGGCTTTTGTGTGGACATGACCTTCTCCTGAGGATTCTGGGAACTCCTGTTTTCCTCCCTGGAGTCAGGACACACACAATCTCTGCTTCATCTTCCTGCTGACAAGACACATGGAGCTATGCTGATGGAGCTAGAGCTCTGAAGCTGGAGGATCATGTGGAGACCTGCACCAGTGCTGAGGTGCTTCCACCGCTATTGGATCCACAAGACATTCCACGCAATGGCCTGTGATCTTCCTGCATTTGGCATCATTGTATGTGTTGCGTGAGTCTGAGAAGGAATTTTCTGGTATCGGACATATGGGCTAATATTAGACTTATGGACATGATCTGGATTGGGCTGGGAGGTTTTCTTAATACACAATTACTCTTTTATATAAAGCTCTTTTTTTACCTTTTATTAGGGGCTCATACAACTCTTATCACAATCCATACATATACATACATCAATTGTATTAAGCACATCTGTACATTCCCTGCCCTAATCATTCTCAAAACATCTGCTCTCCACTTAAGCCCTTTGCATCAAGTCCTTTTTTTCCTCCCTCCCCACTCCCCCCTCCCCTCATGAGCCCCCGATAATTTATAAATTATTATTTTGTCATATCTTGCCCTATCCGGCGTCTCCCTTCAACACCCCTCTGCTGTCCGTCTCCCAAGGAGGAGGTCACATGCAGATCTTTGTACAGGGTTCCCCCCTTCCAACCCACTCACCCTCTACTCTCCCAGTATCGCCCCTCACACCCCTGGTCCTGAAGGTATCGTCCACCCTGGATTCCCTGTGCCTCCATAAAGCTCTTTCTTATACTCTTATGAGTGTCTATGAATTTATTTCTCTAATCAACCCAGACTAACAGAATGACCTTTTGTTAATGGTATCCTTCATTCGGATGAATTGTTTGTTTTGTCTTTTCCTGCTTAAGATTTAACACATGTTCTCCTTAAATTCATCTGAAATGTAGGATTTTTTTTGGGGGCATAGAACAGAACAACAGATGTAACTCCCTTGGCTTGTTTCTTGACTAGAATTCCAAGAGACAGACACATTTTTTCCGTTTTTTTCTTTCGGAGTCTCTTTTATTCTCAGCTGATGGGCTTCCTGTTGTAGCAATTAATTAGATCCATCAGCTACATGCTTACTTTCTTTAACAAAACAAAAAATGTAGCCATGTTGTTGGTGCATATTCTAGGACACTGTACCCCTTGCTATTGTTTGGTGCTGTCAAGTCAATTCTAACTCATACTGATCTTATGCATACTAGAACGAAATATTTCTCCGACCTGAACCATTCTCACAATAGTTATTTTTGAGCTCATTTTAAAAAACATTTTATTAGGGGCTCATACAACTCTTATCACAATCCATACATATACATACATCAATTGTATAAAGCACATTTGTACATTCTTTGCCCTCATCATTTTCAAAGCATTTGCTCTCCACTTAAACCCTTTGCATCAGGTTCTCTTTTTTCCCCTTCCCTCCCCCTCCCTCCTCCCTCCTCCCTCCTCCCTCATGAACCCTTGATAATTTATAGATTATTATTTTGTCATATCTTTCCCTATCCAGCGTCTCCCTTCACCCCCTTTTCTGTTGTCCGTCCCGCAGGGAGGAGGTCACTTGCAGATCCTTGTAATCAGTTCCCCCTTTCCAACCCACTCACCCTCCACTCTCCCAGCATCGCCCCTCACACCCTTGGTCCTGAAGGCATCATCCACCGTGGATTTCCTGTGCCTCTTTGTTACTCCATCTTATTGAGGGGTTTCCTCTTTTTTTTTTTTAAATGTCATTCTATTTCTCAAGTATAATGTCCTTTTCCAGGGACAAGTCTTTCCTGATAACACATGCAAAGTACATGAGATGAAGTCTTGACATCACCACTTCTGAGTAGCATTCTGATTTTACTTCTTTCAAGACAGATTTTTTGTTTTTGTCCTCCTGGAAGTCTGTGGTAATTTCAATATTAGTTGTTAGCACTATAATATAAGAAGTAAGGCCATAAGCCAGAGAGCTCCTTAGAGGCAAGCATGGTAAGACTTTGTCTCAGATACTTGAGACATATTGTCAGAAGAGAGCAGTACCTGGACAAGGCCATCATGTTTGGTAAAGTGGAAAGGCAGTAAAAAAGAGGACAGCCTTCAATGGAGATGGATTGACACAGAGTTGCATTAGTAGGCTCAGGCATAGGAAGAATTTTGAGGATGGCACAGGACTATGCTGTGTTTCATTCTGTTGTACATAGGGTAAATATGGTTGGGCACCTACCAAGAACCACAACATAATTTAAATATATTGGTTTTTCTTCAGTCTTCCTTATTAATGTTTATATTTTACATGCCAGTGAAAAGAGCTTGTCTTGGGTCTTAGTTCTCAAAGTGTTATCTTTGCTTTTCATCACTTTGAAGAGGTCCCATGCAGCAGATTTACCTAGTGCACTGCATTGTTTGATCTCTTGACTAGTGCTTTCATGAATGTTGATTGTGGATCCAAGCAAGATGAAATCCTTGACAGCTTCAATCTTTTCTCTCTTTATCATGATGTTGCCTACCAGTGTATTTATAAGGATTTTTGCTTTATTTACACTGAGTTGCAATCCATATTGAAGGTTGCAATCTTTGATCTTCATCAGGAAGTGATTCAAATCCTCATCACTTTCAGCAGGCAAGGTTATGTCATCTACAAGTTTTGGGTGTTTAATAAGCCTTCCTCCAATCTTCATGTCTCCTTTTTCATATAATCCAGTTTATCAGAATTTCTGCTCAGTATATAGATTGAATAAATATGATGATCCAACCTCAGCACATACCTTTCCTTGTCCCGTCCCGTGGGTCATCAACAACATGGATACCTGAAAGAGGGACTGGGAATGAAGATGGGCAAGAGACGCGGAGAGATGGAGGCAAGACAGGAATCTGATCAAGCCTCATTTATTGAGCTGAGAGCAGAGGCTTAAATAGCCAGCGAAGGGCGGGCACCATTACGTCACATGGAAATAAGGTACAGCTGAGGTAGCCAATAGTCGTGCATCTCCCAAATAAGGAAGAAATGGCAGGCAACTGTGATCGAACAGGTCAGTATGCTAATGAAGCATACCAAGCACATGGGGGGAAATGCCACCAGTCATGTATTGTCCAATGAACATAGAAGCTGCTAGTGAAAGAGCACCAATCCTAGCAAGGGTAAAGACAGCCACCATCTGGCGGGTGAAACAAAGGCAGTAAAACCACCAGGCACAGTTTGTATGGCAGGAAACTGAGAGTAAATTCATAAAGGTCGTACATGGCTTAAATCCAGGGTAGGGGGATATGCATTCCCTACATTTCCTTATTTTAAAACATGCAGTATTCTCTTGTTCTGTTTGAATGACTGCCTTTTGATTCATGCACAAGTTTCTCATGAGCATAATGAATTGTCCTGGAATTCCTCACAAGGCTATCCACAGTTTGTATGGTTCACACAATTGAAAGCCCTTGCATAGTCAATAAAACACAAATAAACACTGTTCCTGCTTTCGACCGAGATCCATTTAACATCAGCAAGCATTTCCCTTGTTCCACATCCTCTTTTGAATGTGGCTTGAATTCTTTGTCGATTCAAGGATTCCATGAATCCTTGAATTCCTTGAATCCCTGTCGATGTCCTGCTGCAACCACTGAATGGTCTTCATCAAAATTTTACTTTCATGTAATATTAATGATAATGTTCTATAATTTTAGCTTTCTTTTGGGTCACCTTTCTTTGGAATGGGTACAAATATGGATATCTTCCAGTTGTTTGGCAAGGTAACTTTCTTCCATTTTTTTTCGTAGAAATGAGTGATTGCCTCCAGTGCTTCATTAGCTTGTTGAAATATTTCAATTGGTATTTCCTCAAATCCTGAAGCCTTGTTTTTCACTAATGCCTCAGTGCAGCTTGGTCTTTGTTCTTTAGTAACTTTAGTTCTTGATCATATTCTACCTCTTAAAATGTTTTAATGTCAATCAGTTCTTTTTTGGTACAGTGAATCTATGTATTCCTTACATCTTCTTTTGATGCTTCCTGCATTATTCAATATTTCCCCCATAGAATCTTTTAAAAATGTTTAATTCATTTTATTGGGAGCTCTTACAGATATCATAACATTCCATAGTATGAACACATCAAGCACTTTTGTACAATTGCTACTACAGTCAATTTCAAACCTTTTCTTTCTTCTTGAACTCCTTGATATCATGTCATTAAATCTATTTTTAAAAAATTTATTAGGAACTCTTACAGATATTATTACAATGCATAGTTCCATTAGATCAAACAATTGTACAACCGCAGCCCCTCATAATTTTCAATATGCTTTCTTTGTTTCTTGAACTCCTTGATATCAGCTCCCTTTTATCCCCATTCTTCCCCATCCTCCCACCCCTCTGAATCCTCAGTATATTATATATTAATATTATTATTTTTGTCTTAACTTACACCATACCATGTATCCATTCTCTTTACATTCTGATGTTCATTCCCTTTGAGTGGGGTTATATAGTCATCATAGCTATGTGTCCCCCCTACCTCACTCCCTCTTCCCGTATCCCCAGGAAGTCGATAATCTCTTTACTGTTTCTAAAGCAATAATCTATCTTGAATTTCATTTATCTAAAGATCTTGGTTGTTGTACCCATGTACATATGCAAGACTAGCAGCATTAGTGAGGTAAAATGAGGGCCATAATAGTGGGAGGAGGAAATTTTAAAGAACTAGAAGATAGTTGTGTGTTTTCTCAGTACTATACTACACCCTGGACATATCATCCCTTCCATGTGTCCCTTCTGGAAGGAACTGTCCAGTTGTCTTACAGATGGGCTTTGGGCCTCCACCTTGCCTATGTTCCTTCACATCAGTTTGATTGCTTGATTTTGAACTTCTGATACCTTTTCCTGACAACATCTCAGGATCACACAGGCTGGAGTGCTTCTTCCATGTGGGCGTTATTACTTCCTTGTTAGATGGCGTAATGTTTATCATCAAGCCTTTAAGACCCCAGACACTATAGCTTTAATAGCCAAGTGCCATCAGCTTTCCTCACCACATTTGCTTATGTACTGCTTTATCTTCAGCAATTGTGTTGGGAAAATGAGTATCCTACATTGCCTCTTTATTAGAACAAACAGTTTTTGTATTGAGGTGGAATTTAAGTAGCGGTCCAAAGTCCATCAGGTTCCCTATCATACTTATATATACATACCTAGATAAATACACCTATTTCTCTCTCTCTCTTGTAAAAAAAAATAAATAAAAAATAAATACACCTATCTTTATATATTTACACTTTTGCACATATACATATATATTTATACCTATATATGTAATTTTTACACCCTAGTATCTTCTTTTATTTATTAATTTGCTGTTATACCTCCTGTCACACTATCATGCCTACCCCTCGTTTACCTCTCAGTAATTCCTCTCAGATAAATTACAATTGATCAAACACCCCAGGGACACTACATAACACTCTCCTAATCATCAGTTTTAGATCTCTGCCCCTAACGTAACTGTCTCACAGCTCCCTTCCCCCCATCTCCTCCTCTCCCTTGCCCTGCCCCAGAACCGTCGGTCCCATTGCTGTCTCCTAGGGATTGCCTAAACAGTTCATCTCATGTAAATAGACAATACTAATAATAATAATAACATATAAAAACAAAAAAACATAAATAGTTCCAGGTCTAACTGCTGACTTTCATGGATAGTCCCCAACCAGTCCAGATGAGGTGCCAAGTGCTGCCTCCTGAATCAGAAGTCTACTTTTGGAGGTTCCTCAGGGGTTTTCATGGATTTGTTCCCATTGTTGTTCTGTTGTACTCCCCTCTTGGTTTGCCCCCTATGGGGAAGTTAGATCAGCTGCCCTCCCCACACTCTATCTTCAATGCTATCCTCTACATGCCTGTGATCTAGGAAGAAGTTAGTTGCTAGTTCCTAGTTAGGAACATTGTCCTCAGGGCTCTCTTTTTCCCTCTTAGTTTGTTTTCATATGGACGGGACAGATCATTCTTTCTCCTCAGACTTTATCTTCAGTACTGCCATCAGTTTCGCTGTCATCTGGGGAGGAAGACATTGTAACTAGAACTGGGTCTGGCCTTGCAGTAATCTCTGCTAATGGGCTCTTCTATGCACGTCCGTCCGTTGGCCTTGAGGGTTGGTGTATTTTAATGAAGTCTGTTCTCTCTTTACCTTTCCTGTGGAGATATAAACAATACCCTCCCAATGGGTGGATTAATACTCTGCTTCTCCCATTGCCAACATTTTTCTTCCCTCCTCCCTCTGTGGGTCTGAAACACATGACAGAGAAGGATTAGATGTCTTTCAGGTCTGGTGTTATCTGCACCTTTTTTATTTCTTCTTTTTATTATTGATTCCCTTTGCATCCTTGGGTTAGGTCTGTACCCTCTCAGAGTACCAGGTCCTTTGGCTGGAAGCTACGAGGTATCTTCATTTTCCTCTATACCCATTGTACTGTTTGAACTTACCTCAGTGGACTCATGTTGTACGTATCCTTTTATGGTTGGCTAACTTCACTCAACAGAATTTGCTCCAACTCTTTCCACAAGAGGATATGCTTCATGTTTTCATTGCTGACTTTTAGGGATGCATAATGCTCCATTGTGTATATATACCAGAGTTTTTAATTCATTAGTCTATTGATGGATATTTAGGTTGTTTCAAATTCTTTGCGAGTGTGAACTACGCTGTGATGAGCATTGGAATGCAGATGTCTAGTCATTTTTGTTTTGAACTTCTTCTAGCTATATGCCCAGTAAAGGGATTGCTGGGTCGTAAGCTAATTCGATTTCCATTTGTTTTAGATATTGCCAAATCGCTTTCCATAGTGGCCACTGTGGTATCTATAAGACCACCAGCAGTGGATGAGAGTTCCCATCTCTCCATACCCCCTCCAACATTTGTTGCTTTCTGATTTTTTAAAAATTGGGCTATCTTTGAGGGTGTTAGGTGGTATCTCATAGTTGTTTTAATTTGCATTTCCCAGATGGCTAATGTTAGGGAACATTTTCTCAGATGTTTACTGGCCATTCAGGTTTCCTCACTTATGAAACTTCTGTTCAGGTCTTTTTCCCACCTCCTCAGTGGGTATTTCTTTTTTTCCCCTTGTAGGATTATATAGTTTTGTAGATTTTAGTAACAAGTCTGATATGTCCGATATGTCATTGCTAAGTATATTTTCCCACTCTGTGGGCTCTCTTATTACTCTTTCGATGCACACAAGTGTTTTATCTGTAGTATGTCCCACTTTTCTATTTTAGCTTCATCTGTTTGTCTGTCATTCCCTATTTCATTTAGCTTGTTTATTCCCTGAACCAAGGTTTTTAGGTTTGTCCAAGTGTTCTCATTAATGATCCTAACAGTTTGTAGGTTTGACGTTGAGGTCTGCGATCCACCTTGAGTTTATTATTGTGTATGGAGTGAGATAAGGGTCTTGCTTAATTTTTCTGCAGATAGATATCCAGTTCTTTCAGCACCATTTGTTAAAGAGGGCATCCAATTTCCATTTGGTGGTTTTGGGGCCCTTATCAAAGATCAGTGGCCTGTATGCTGCTGTTATATTTCTGGGTATTCTGTTCCTTGTCATTGGCTTCAGTATATGTTGTTATACCAGTACCATGCAGTTTTGACAACTGTGGCTGTATAATAGGTTTTAAGGTTAGTTAACACAAGCCCTCCTACTGAATTCTTCTTTTTAAGGAGTTCTTTGCTAATTCTGGGCTTCACCCCTTTCCATATGAAGTTGATAGTCAGTTTTTCCCATTTCTTTGAAAAAAAAAAAGACGTTGGTATTTGTATCAGGATTGCATTGAGCTTATATAGAGTCTTGGGTAGGATTGACATCTTTCTAATATTAAGTCTTCCAATGCACAAGCATGGGATATTCTTCTATTTGTGAAGGTCATTTTTGGTTTCTTATAATAAAGTTCTGTAGTTTTCCTTGTACAGATCCTTTTTTTTTGGGGGGGGTTACATATCCTTAGATATCTGAATGTATGCTTAGCCACTGTGAAGGCTACTACCTTCTTGATTTCCATTTCTGTGTTCTTACCTGATGTATATAACGATCCAATTGACTTCTATTTATTGATCTTGTATCCAGCCACTCTGTCAAATTCCTCTATTGTTTCCAGTATTCCTAATGTGCAGTTTTCAATATATGGAATCATGTCATCTGTTAATAATGATACCTTCACTTCTTTCACCAGGCAAATACCTTTGATGTCCTTCTGTTGCCTTATATTATTAGCTAGGATCTCCAGAACAATGTTGAATAAAGCGGGCACAAGGGGCATCCTTGTCTGGTTCCCTCTTTCAGAAGGATTGTTTTAGTCTTTTCTCCAATGATTATAATTCTGGCTGTTGGTTTGTCATATACAGCTTGTATTGTGTTAAGGTAATTTCCTTCCGATCCTGTCTTCTTGAGAGTCTTAATTAGGACTGGGTGTTGAAAGTTGTCTAATGCCTTTCTGCCTCTATTGATATGATCAGATGGTTCTTGTCTTTTTTTGTCAATGGTATAGACTTTTGGATGTTGAACTATCCTGCATTCCCTGAAACGAATTCCACTTGGTCATTGTTAATTATTCATTTTATGTAATTTTGTGTTCTATTGCCAAAATTTAATGATTTTGCATTGATGTTCATAAGCGATATTGGTCTGCAGTTCTCTATTCTTGTGGATCCTTGCACATTTTGAGTATCAGGGTTATACTAACTTCATAGAATGAGTTTGGGAGTTTGCTGTCCTTTTCTATGCTCCGGAAGAACTTGTGTAGAATTGGTGTCAGCTCATCCTGTCATAGTAGGGTCACAAGGAGGAGATGAGCCAGTCAGGGGCAGTATAGCATTCACAAAACATACGACTTTCCTCTAGTTCTTTAATGCTTTCCCCTTGCCCCCATTATCATGAGCCCAATTCTACCTTACAAAACCGGCTAAACTAGAGCAGGTGCACAGGTCCAGATCAGAGCTGGAAACACAGGGAATCCAGGACAGATAAATCCCTCAGGACTAATAATGAAAGTAGCGATACCAGAAAGGTAAGGGGAAGGTGAGGTGAGAAAGGGGGAACCTATCACAATGATTGACATATTAACACCCCCCAGGGGGACTAACAACAGATAAGTGAATAAAGGGAGACAGTGACCAATGTAAGACACAGGGGGGAAAAATCTATAAATTATCAAGGGTTCATGAGGAGGGGGGCAGGAATGAGGAGATGATACCAAGGGCTAAAGTAGAAAGAAAATGTTCTGAAAATGATGATGGTAATATATGTATAAATGTGCTTGACACAATGGATGGATATATGAATTGTAGTCAGAGCTGTAAGATACCTCAATAAAATGATTTATTTTTAAAAAAGGAAAGAAAGAATTGGTGCCAGCCCTTCCCTGAAAGCTTGGTAAAATTTCTTGGTGAAGCCATCTGGGCCAGGAGTTCCTTTAGTTGAAAGTTTCTTAATAGCCACAACTATTCCTTCTTTTGCTCATGTTTGTTCAGGTTCTTGACCTATATATGGGATAATCTGGAGGATAGTTTTTCTAAGTATTTGTTCATATCTTACAAATTTTATTCATTGAAGTACTGACTTTCATAGTAATGTATAATTACTCATACTCAGGGTGCAGTGTAGCATTAAGGAAATTCACAACCTTCCTCTAGCTCTTAAATGCTTTCTCCTCCTCACTATCATGATCACAATTATACCTTGCAAGCCTGGTAAGTCCAGAGGATGCACAGCAATGCAGATGGGAACTGGAAACACAGGGAATCCAGGACAGATGAACCCCTCAGGACCAGTGGTGAGAGTGGCGATACCTGGAGGGAAGGGGGGTATCCAGGCAATACCTGGAGGGAGGGAAGGATCTGCATATAATCTCCTCCCTGGGGGATGGGCAACAGAAAAGTGGGTGAAGGGAGACGCTGGGCAGTGTAAGATATGATCAAATAATAATTTATAGATTATCAAGGGTTCATGAGGGAAGGGGAGCCGGGGGTCGGGGGGTGGGGGGGAGAGGAAAATCAGGAGCTGATTCCAGGACCCCAAGCGGAAAGCAAGAGTTTTGAGAATGATGAGGGCAATGAATGTATAAGTGTGCTTTACACAATTGATGTATGTGTGGATTGTGATAAGAGTTGCATGAGCCCCAATAAAATGATAAAATATTTATACTTTATGCACTCCATAATTAAGTCACCTTTAAAAACTCTATATACATCATCACAGTTTTAGAGTTCCCTTCCCCCTTTGGCATTCATTGTTTGCTCCCCAGTTCCCCTCTCCATCTCCACCCCATCTCAGATAAACCATTGCTGCAGACCTATGCTGTCGCCACCCATGATCCCATTGCTTCCACCTCCAAGAAGATGGCTGTGCCTCCCAAGTATATAACACTTTGGTAAACCTGCGTGAGATGTGTTCACTAAGGGCTATGAATCTGATCTAATAAAACTTGGTTTGAAAACAAAATCTGAGAATGTAGTGGAATTAAACAAGTCCGACCACCAAAGTGATGGGCAGCCTGGAAACTAAGTGCCAGTGGACTGAATATGGGCTGAAGTTCATGGAGAAGTGAAACAAGGATAACATGCTCAGCACAGAGGTCACCGTGGAAGATCAGCTTACACGCGGACTGAAGCTGGCCTTTGATTCATTTTTCTTTCCTAATCCCAGGAAAAAGAATGCCAAAATCAAGATGGGGTATTAAGTAAGAGGGTGCACATCAGCCTGTGCTGCAACATGGATTTCGACTTTACCGGGCGTGTCAACCACTGAACTCTAGTACTGGGTGATGAGGGCTATCTGACTGGCTACCAGGTGAACTTTGAGACTGCCAAGTCCTGAGTTACCCAGAGAAAGTTGCAGTTGTCTACAAGACAGATGAATTCCAGTTTTGCATTAACGTTAATGACAGGATAGAGTTTGGCGGCTCCATTTGCCAAATGTGAACTAGAAGTTGGAGACTGCTGTTAATCTCACCTGAACCAGCTGAAAATAACAACACTCACTTCAGAACAGTAGGCAAGTATCATCAGATCGACCCTGATGCCTGCTTCACGACAAACGTGAACAACTCCAGCCTGATCTGCTTAGGTTAAATTCACTCAAACCCTAAAACCAGGTATCAGACTGACGCTGTCTGCTCTTTTGGATAGCAAGAACTTCAATACTGGTAGCCATAAACTTAGTCTAGGACTGGAATTTCAAGTATAAGTGAACTGTACAATCGTTTAATTTTAAACTATTTTGCCACATAGCTACCGTCTAGTGTACCTTTTAATGTTGTATACTTGGGAAGCAAGTACTGCACAATATCATGTTAGACCTTCAGGTTATGGTTGATTTAGCTTTAACGTATTTCCCATTCCAAGGTACAGAACAATCCCAGCTCCCAAAAGGCCTTTCAGCTATAAACTTTGGAGGTGAGGTTGGACTTAGTGGCCCCTTCTAGGGATGTCAAGTTTCTTTTTGATCTAGAAATGGCTGCAAGTGGAAGCTGATTATATGTAGGTACTTTGTAAATTCACATTGAGTAATGAGTGAAATGGTGACTTCTTGAGAATTGAACCTGACTTTCCTAACCTGAACTGAGGAGGAGCTCACTGCTTGATGGTAAGGCAAACCCATGTGAAAGGCACTTTTGTAGACCAATGTTCATGACCTGTTTTCACCCCATTCCACCAATTCTGTACACCACTTCATGACCTGTTTCCACCTCTTTTCTCCAAAAGTACTCTGCAGGGTGTGGTATCTGATTTGTGTGTGTGCCATTTTGTTGTGGACAATATGAGAGTTACAAACACAACATTCAGGACTTTTAACTCCCTCTCAAGTTGTGGTTTTGTGCCCTTGCACGAGTGTGAAATAGCTTCCAAAAGCCTCCTGGCTGCAAGATGGGAAGAGTTTCTTTAACCCAGTGGTTCTCAACATGTGGGTCGTGACCCATTTGTGGGTCAAAGGACCCTTTCACAGGGGTTGCCCGATTCATAACAGTAGCAAAATTACAGTTATGAAGTAGCAACGAAAATAATTTTATGGTTGTGTTGGACAGGGTTCTCTAGAGAGACAAACCAGATTGCTAGTAATTATATATATAAATATATTTATAAAGATAGATATATAATACAAGAAATGAACCATTAAATTATATACAGATAGATAATACAAGAAATTAACAGTTAAATTATAAAGCAGTGAGACACTAGCAGTCCCTTAAGGCTTGAGAGCCGCCAGTTGCCAGTCCCCTTCTGTAGAGAGAGCTGGGCTATATATATCCAGGCAGCAAACAGCAAGGCAGGTCCCCAACTGTCATCAACTGTCGGTCCCCAGCTCCAGAGATGAACATTCCAATCATGTGGGCTTAAAGGGACCTCAACTTACAGCGACACAGTCCACAGGCTAGGCATCCCACAGGTAGTGTACCCCATTAAACTGAGGCACAGAACAAGCAAGGTGAGGCTCACCGAGCATTTATCCCTCTGCCCGTCAATTAATCGTACTTGTGTTTATCGGCCAGGCTGGCACAATAAACTATCACAATGGTGAACTGTATTAAAGGTTGAGAACCACTGCATTAATGATAATAACACAGTGACAACACCTAGAATCTTAATTAGACTGGTGGTGTATTCAACACTCAATTTAATTTTTAGCTGCTTAATAAATACATTTTAGTGTCTTCCAGTTTGTGTGGAATTTTATCCTCTCCTCAAATGCTGTAATCAACATCACTTAAGATAAAATTTCAATAAAATATTGAAGCCTTAAAAAATCAAATAAAACAGAAAGAAAATAATAATAATCATAAAGAAGAAAAAAAAGCAGACCACCAGCAATATTTAAAAAGCCAGAGAAGAAATTTCTGCTGTGGAACAAGTGAGAAATATTTAGGTCAACTGACCAAGTATCATATTATAATGTGGTTCAATCTGCCATAATCAAGTTTACAATAATCTCTGTCTGAGAGTAAAGCTGTTCGTGTTTCTCACCTTTGGCCAAAGGTGATCTTCCAGAGACTTAATGTGACTCGATTCTCTGTAGATGGATTTTGGGCTCCCTAAGTCCTCCATAGCCTCTACAAATTGGGTGTTCATATCTGAAGCTCTGCTACATTTCCCTTCATCATATTTGGATTTTGTTATTGTCATTTTTGTACCACACAGACTGATGTGCTTCTTTCATGTGGACTTATGCCCCATTTAGATGGTGTTTGTTTGTATACACACCTTTAAGGCCCAATATATTATTCCAACTGATATCCAGGCGCCATCTGTTTGTTCACCATATTTTGCCATAGCACCTGTGTCTTCAGTGATCTTTTCATGGAGGTGAATATCAATCAGGGCCATATTTTAAGAACTAGTTGTTCTTGGATTGGGTAGATTAAGTGGAAGCCTAGAATCCATCAGCGTGTCCATGGGTTATGAATGACTGTGGTTTACATTAGCAGTCATATTATGACATAACTCAACAAGAACAATGACAATGAAAACCCAAAAAAGAAACAAAAACACCCCGAAAAAACAAAACAAACAAAAAGAAAAATGCCAATCATCCCCCTTGATAAAAGGCAATTGAATTTGTAACATCAATAATTTACCCAAAAGGCATATAATTTAGGGAATTGTTGATATGAGGAGTTTATGTGAGTATAGTCCAACTGTGAGCTGCAATCCACAAGTTGTTGCTTTGTACAGATTGGTTTCTTAATTGAGCTCTGTTTATATTGAGCTAGAGTTGATGCTAGGGGAAATTTTCCTGTAACATTCCTTACAAGGGAAGATCCTTGCCTATCAGATTAAAAGCTTGTCATATTAATACATTGAGCACTGAGGTACTAAATTTATGCTGCTTCTGAGTCCCTTTTCATTGGACACCCACTAAGCCAGGATTCCCAGCCAAGGTCCAACGACCACCATCGCTATAGTTTTGGGGTGGCCACCTTTTCTTCCTCTTCCATTAGAGTATTTCAGTTAAAAGGGATAGGGATAGTATGGAGGTAGGGTCCAGGTTGGGGTTCCAAGTTGAGTCCTTCTGGTGTGGTCCTTGTGTGTGTCTGTATGGCCAGCATCTAAGGTCATCGTAGTGCTCAGTCAATGGTGCAGTTTACTACGGATTGTGCAGATTCCTTACAATTATTGTTTAACACCCCTTCCCAATGTGAGGTTGCCTCTCTCCATTTACCCACTGTACCCACCAAAAGATATGTGCCTCTTCTGAAATGTAGATGAACTCTTCCCCTGGTTTTAACTTGATTTTCCAGTAAGATTCTCCACTCATTTTGGTGAAAGCCTGTTGATTTGTCACAGCTTGTCTCAATGTTGTATGGCATCAAGTGAATGGCATTCTTCTTTTTACCCCTTCTTGAAGGAGTGACTCCAGCCAAGGTGAGGTCTCCTCTTTTGAGGTGGTTCTTATGAAGTGTACATAAGGGGGTTCATGGCAGATTCTTCCTCTTCATTTGGGCACTAGTCCCTAAGATTTGTTTATTTCCTTACAGTAGTGGATTCATACAATATTTGTTATTTTGTGATCGACTAACTTCACTCTGCATAATGGTTTGCATGTCTCTTTCTATGTCATGTGGTGTTTCATGCTTTCATCACTGTTTTATAAGGACAAGTAGTATTTCATTGTGTGTATGTACCACAGTTTCTTTATCCATTCTTCCACGGTTGGGTATTTGGGCTGCTTCTAGTTTCTTGCTATTTTGAACTGTTACTATAAATATGGAAGATCGTAGATCCACTTGTGTTGTGGGTCATATTTCCTTGGGTTATTTGCCTAATAATGATATTGCTGGATCATATGGCATTTTAATTTCCAGTTTGTTTTATCACCATATCATTTTCCCTAGTGATAGTATTTATTTACAAGTCCAACAACGGTTTATACAAATTACATTATCTCCATATCCACATGCTCTCCAGCATTTGTCGTTTTCTGTTTTTAATTGGGCTAGTATTGTGGATGTAAAGTGGCATCTCATTGTGGTTTTAATTTATATGTCCCTGATGAATAATGATCATGAACATTTTTTTATCTGTTTGTTTGCCATTTGTACTTCCTTTTTGGTGGACTGTCTGTTCATGTCTTTTTTCCACTTCTTAATTGGGTCATTTTAAATTTTCTTATCAAACTGTTGTAGAGTTCTACAGATAGTGGCAATCAGATGCTTGTGTGATGTGTCATTGGTTAAAAAAAAATCCCAATTGGTGGGCTCTTGTTTTCCTCACCAGACGAAGACTTTTGATGTTCAAAAGTGATTTAAACTCAGCATGTTCGTCATCTATTTTGTCTTCCACTATGTATGCTTCCTTTTATTATATTTGGTAATCTATGTTTGCCCTCCAATAGGACCCTTCAGTTTGTTTCAGTTTTTTCATTGATGATCCTAATAGCTTCAGGGTTTACATTTAGGTTTTTAATCCATCTTGAGTTCATTTTTGTGCATGGGGAGCAATATGGGTCTTGTTTCATTCTTCTGTATATAGAAACCCAGGTTGTCTAATACCAGTTGTTGAAGGGGCTATCTTTGTCTCATTGGGTATTTCTAGGTCCTTTGTCAAAGTTTAGTTGTGTGTAGGCCAATCCATTTATGTCTGAGTTTTTTGCTCTGTTGATCTATCTATCTCTCCTTTCACCAATCTCAAGCTGTTTTGACTACTGTGTTTTGACTGCTGTGGTTACGTAGTAGGTTTTTAGGTCAGGCAGTGAGAGGCTTCTTACTTGGTTATTTTTAAAAGAAGATTTTTGCTATCCTGGCTCAATTTTCAGCTAACCAATAGGTCCACATGGAGAATAATAAAATTAGTGCAGTTCACATCTTAGAATAATCAATCATTTGAGATAAAAAATGTTAGGAAAAAAGGAGGACTGGATTCAGGAAATACATGAGGAAGTGGGACAAGTGATGTTTTATTGAGGGGATTTCATTTAATGAGATGAAACAAAATGTGTATAACAATGAATATAAAATTGGTGATCTTAATTCATAGTAAAAATGTTTAAAATAAAGAGAAGGGATTTACTTCGGTCATTTAGTTGTTTATTTTGATGTGTCTTAAGCCTTCTTTCCACCACGTGTCTGTAAGTTAGTTGTACTGTCGTGGTTTGTGTGTTGCTGTGATGCTGAAGGCTATGTCACTGGTGTTTCAAATACCATCAGGTCACTCAAAATAAACAGGTTTCAAAAGAACTTCCAGACTAAGAACAGATTATGAAGAAGGAATAGGCTGCCCACTTCAGTGGAATTAGTCACTCAAAGCCCTATTAACAGAATTGAAACATTGTCAGTCACTGAAAAGCTAATGAATGGAAGCAAAACATTGTTAGAGATAGTGCCAGCAAAAGAACCCCTTGTGTCAAAAGGCACTCAAAATATTATTGAGATAGAACTGTCTTCTCAAAGTAGAGTTGACCATGATGACATGGATGGAATAAAGCTTGTGGGAAGGTCTTTGGGATCTTCATTTGGTGATGGGGCCTGACTAAAAATTATAATAAACTGTTGTAAACATCTATTAAGATTTTGAATTATGAAGTATAAATCCAGTGCAGTTTGAAGTAATTAAAATGAGTGGAACATACAAAGATCAGTATTCTAGGCTTTAGTGAGCTGAGTCAGAAAATTATATGGTTTGCTATGCCAGAAAAGAGATTATCAAGTGGCATAGTGCTGCATTCATCATCAAAAAGGACAATTTGAGCTGTATCTTGAAATACAATCCTGTCTGTGATAAGATAATGTCTATCTCCATGAAAGAAAATCCCATCAAAACAACTATAATTCAAATTTATGCACCAACAGCCAAAGCTAGTGAAAACAAAATTGAAGATGCTATCAAAACATTCAGCCTGAAATTGGTCAGGATGCAGTGATAGTTTTTGATGATTGGAATGGAAAAGTTGGAAACAAAGAAAAAGGAAAAGTAGTTGGAAAATATGGTTTTGGTTCCAGAAATGAAGCTAGAGATGACATGATAGAATTTTTCAAGACCAACAACTTCTTCATTACAAATACCCGATTCAACAACACAAAAGGCCACTATACATGTGGCTTCTCCAGATGGAATACCTAGAAATCAAATTTATTATATCTTTTGGAAGAGAGGAGGGAGAAAGTCAATACCAGCAACTAAAAGCAGGCTAGGGGATGACTGTGGAACAGAACATCAATTGCCCATGTATAACTTCAGGTTGAAGTAGAAGAAAGTGAAAACAAGTCCACAAGAGCCAAAATATGACCTTGAGTCTACCCCACCTGAATTTCAAAAGCAGATTTGACACACTGAACTGAAGAGAAAATTCCAAAGGTAGCTCTAGATGATATATGCAAAGATCTAGAGTTAGAAAACCCAAAAAGAAGAATTTTCCCAACATATCCTATACTAAAAGAATCAATAAAAATTCAGACCTCAAATTTTAATATTGAAAGTTCTTATGGAGAAAATATTAAATGATGCTGGAAACATCAGAAGAAGATGACTAGAATATACAAAGACACTTTACCAAAGAGAACGAAGTCAAGATTCACCCATGTTAAGAGGCAGCGTGTGAGTAAGAATCAATGGTAGTGAGGGAAGAAGTCCAAGCTGAACTGAAACATTTTCTAAAAACAAGACTCCAGGAGTTGACAGAGTATCCACTAAAATGTTTCAATAAGCTGATGAAACACTGGAAGCACTCACTCACTTATTTCAAGAAATTTTGAAAACAGCTACTTGGCCAAGTGACTGGAAGAAAATCATATTTGTACTCATTCCAACAAAACTGAGCCAACAGCGTATGCAAATTATAGCACAATATCATTGACATCACATGCAAGTAAAATTTTGCTGAAGCTCATCCAACAACGAACTATTGCTGCAGTACATTTACAAGGATGTGTGAAACAGATGTGGGGAATATTTGTGAAAAAATAAAAGGAGGGGAAAAATGAGGAGCTGATGCCAAGGGCTCAAGCTGAAAGCAAATGTTTTGAGAATGATGATGGCAACATATGTGCAAATGCGCTTGACACAATGGATATATGTATGGATTGTGATAAGAGTTGTATGAGCCCCCAATAAAATGATTTAAAAATTTTTCTAAACAAAACTGTATAATAAAAAAAGTGAGGCTACTTTGGACATTTTATCAGGAGAGACATATGCCAGGAAATAGATATCATGCATGGTATAGTACAGGGTCAGAAATGGATTGACACAGTGCCGGGAGCAATGGGTTCAAACATAACAAGAATTGTGGGGATTGGCCAATATTGGGCAGTGCTTTATTCTGTTGTAAATAGGGTTGTTATGGGTCACTTCATGTTTTTTAAAGTCGTAGGTCAGCGAAAGTGTGACTGAAACAATAGCCTAAACCATAACAATTGTGAGGATTGTTTATTGTACTTAGGGTTATTATAAGTCAGAATAGACTCCATGTCACCTAACAACAATCAACTCCATAACACCTAACTTACATACATGAACACCTAACTTACATACATGAATTCTATCCTCTATCATTCCTATCTCTATTGTTTTTATTATCACTAAATACATCTTTATATTTCATATGCCCTGTAATAATTTTAATCTTTGATTTTAATGTTTGTTATTGAAAAACATCAAGAACAAAACCATTCAAATTCTCAAGTATGAATCATTTGTTATTGGATTATACTGTCCTTGGTTTCCCTTTATTATGGATCTTCTTTTGATGTGTGGCTTTGAAATAGTTTCTAATGTCTTTTCCCTTCCATCTACAGAACTATCAGTATTTTTTGTAGGATTATATGTACACTTTTGCAGTTTCTGTTTGTCTGGGAATATATTAATTCTCTACTTTTTTAAACACTAAAAAATCATTTTATCAGGGGCTTTTACAGCTTTTATCACAATCAATACATCCATCCATTGTGTCAAACACATTTGTACCAATGTTGCCATCATCATTTTCAAAGCATTTTCTTTCTACTTGAGTCCTTGGTGTCAGCTTCTCATTTTCCTCCCTCCCTCCCCTGTCCTCTCTCCCTCAAGAACCCTTGATAATTTAAAAATTATTATTTTTTTCATGTCTCCCTTCACCCATTTTTTGGGTTGTCCATCCCCCTGGGAGGGAGTTATAGATAGATCATTGTGATTTATTTTTCCTCCCCCACCCTGCCTGCCTCATGGTATGGCTACTCTGATTATTGCTCCTGAGGGGTTTATCTGTCTTGGATTCCCGGTGTTTCAAGCTTTATCTGTACCCATGTACATTCTCTGGTCTAGCCAGATTTGTAAGGTAGAATTGGGGTCATGACAGTAGGGGGAGGAAGCATTAAAGAACTAGAGGAGAGTTGTGTGTTTCAACGATGCTATACTGCACCCTGACTGGCTCATCTCTTCCTTGTGACCCTTCTGTGAGGGGATGTCCCATTGTGTACAGATAGGCTTTGGGTCTCCACTCCACCTTGCCCTTCATTCACATTGTTATGATTTTTGGTTCTGGATCTTCAGTGCCTGATACTTGATTCCATCAGCATCTCATGATCACACAGGCTGGTGTGCTTCTTCCATGAGGGCTTTGTTGCTTCTCAGATAGTTGGCCACTTGTTTATTTTCAAACCTTTAAGACCCTCCCCCCGAGACACTATATCTTTTAATAGTTGGGCACCATCAGCTTTCTTCACTACATTTGCTTATGCACCCATTTTGTCTTCAGAGATCCTGTTGGGAAGGTAAGCATCACAGAATGCCAGATGATAGAACTAAGTGATCTTGTGTTCAGGGATTACTTGAATCCAGGCCCAAGGTGCATCTGCAACCTTGATACTTAACATATAAATATATGTACATATATCTATTTCCCTATCTCTCTATGTAACCATATTTACATGCCTGTATTTAGACCTTGTCTATAAATGTCCTTTGCATACTAGTTCTTTCCTCTATTTCCTTTTACTTTGCTATAGTCCACGATCATGTTCGGCCTTCATTCAGGTTTCAGTAATTCCTCGTGGTTATATTGCCCTTGATTAAGCCCAACCAGGCGTCCTACATACTTCTCACCATCAATTTTAGTTTACTTGTTCCTTTGTCACTGGGTTGGTTGACATCGCTCTTCCTTTCTGCCACCTCCCCTTCTCCCGTGGCCCTCTTGGAACCGTCAGTCTTTTTTTTTGATCAGTTTGGGAATCCCTTTATAGTTTATGAGGAGAGCTTCTTCTTGTTTTTTTAAGCATCTGGTTTGAATCCCTTTCTTTTTCTTTTCTTTTTTTTTAAAAAAATTTATTGGGGCTGATACAATTCTTTTCACAGTTCATACATATACATACATCAATTGTATAAAGCACATCTGTACAGTCTTTGCCCTAATCATTTTTTTCTCTTTTCTTCTTTTACATTTTATTAGGGACTCATACAACTCTTACCACAATCCATACATATACATACATCAATTGTATAAAGCACATTCATACATTCCCTGCCCCAATCATTCTCAAGGCATTTGCTCTCCACTTAAGCCCCTTGCATCAGGTCCTCTTTTTTTCCCCCCTCCCTCCCCATTCCCCCCTCCCTCATATGCCCTTGGTAATTTATACATCGTTATTTTGTCATATCTTGCCCTATCCGGAGTCTCCCTTCCCCCCTTTCTCTGCTGTCCCTCTCCCAGGGAAGAGGTCACATGTGGATCCTTGTAATCAGTTCCCCCTTTCCAACCCACTCACCCTCCACTCTCCCAGCATCGTCCCTCACACCCTTGGTCCTGAAGGTATCATCCACCCTGGATTCCCTGTACCTCCAACCCTCATATGCACCAGTGTACAGCCTCTGTCCTATCCAGCCCTGCAAGGTAGAATTCGGATCATGGTAGTTGGGGGGAGGAAGCATCCAGGATCTGGGGGAAAGCTGTGTTCTTCATCGATACTACCTCACACCCTAATTAACCCATCTCCTCTCCTAAAACCCTCTATGAGGGGATCTCCATTGGTCGACACTTGGGCCTTGGGTCTCCACTCTGCACTTCCCCCTTCATTTAATATGATATATATATACATATATACACATACATATATACATATACACATATATACACATACATACACACACTTATATCTTTTTTTTAAAATTATTTTTTATTTTTAACAAATTATTGGGGCTGATACAATTCTTTTCACAGTTCATACATATACATACATCAATTGTATAAAGCACATCTGTACAGTCTTTGCCCTAATCATTTTTTTCTCCTCTTTTCTTCATTTACATTTTATTAGGGACTCCAACAACTCTTACCACAATCCATACATATACATACATCAATTGTATAAAGCACACCCATACATTCCCTGTCCCAATCATTCTCAAGGCATTTGCTGTTCACTTAAGCCCCTTGCATCAGGTCCTCTTTTTCCCCCCCCCCCTCCCTCCCTTTTCCCCCCTCCCTCATATGCCCTTGGTAATTTATACCTCGTTATTTTGTCATATCTTGCCCTATTCAGGGTCTCCCTTCCCCCCTTCTCTGCTGTCCCTCTCCCAGGGAAGAGGTCACATGTGGCTCCTTGTAATCAGTTCCCCCTTTCCAACCCACCTGGTCCCTTGGGCACCTCGTGATCGCACTGGCCGGTGTGCTTCTTCCATGTGGGCTTATTTGCTTCTGAGCTAGATGGCCACTTGTTCACCTTCAAGCCTTTAAGACCCCAGACACTATCTCTTTTAATAGCCGGGCACCATCAGCTTTCTTCACCACATTTGCTTATGCACCCTCTTGTCTTCAGCGATCCTATCATGGAGGTGTGAAGTCAATGATATGATTTTTTTGTTCTTTGATGCCTGGTAACTGATCCCTTTGGGACCACTCGATCACACAGGCTGGTGTGTTCTTCCATGTGGACTTTGTTGCTTCTGAGCTAGATGGCGGCTTGTTTATCTTCAAGCCTTTAAGACCCCAGTCACTATCTCTTTTGATAGCCGGGCACCATCAGCTTTCTTCACCACATTTACTTGTTCACCCACTTTGGCTCCAGCCGTTGTGTCAGGAGAGTGAGCATCATGGAGTTCCAATTTAATAAAAGAAGGTATTCATGCATTGAGGGAGTGTTTGAGTAGAGGCCCAAGGTCCTTCCGCCACCTTAATACTTAACCTATAAATATAGACACATAGATCTATTTCCCCATCCTCCTATATATATTTGCATGTACATGTCTTTGTCTAGACCTCCATGAATGCCCTTTGACTCCTAGCTCTTTCCTCCATCTCCCTTGACTTTCCTCCTGCCCTACTACCATGCTTCATCGCCACCTGGGCTAGAGTATACCTCTTCTCTAAGCAACCTTACCCTTGATCATTTCCCACCAGGCCTGTCACTCCCCCTTCTCTACCATTTGGGGTCCCATGTTTTTCCCTTGTCCCTGGGTTTGTTAACACCACTTCCTTACCCCCCCTACCCCCCCACCCCAAGTCCCCCCAGAACTGTCGGTCCCGTTGTTTTTCCTCCAGATAGTTCATCCAGCCTGTCCTATTCAGACAGACCTGTGGAGTCACTAACATGCACGAAAACTAGACAGAGGAAAACAAAGCAACAGTGTACAACCAGACAACAAAAACAAACCACTGACAAAGAACAGAACAAAACAGTTCACAAGAGAAAAGCTTGTAGTTAGTTCAGGGATCGTTTGCTGGCCCTTAGGAGCGTTTCCCAGTCCAGTCTGTTGGGGCACCACGCCCTGGCCCCAAAGTCCACTTTCAGCATTCCCTGGGGACCTTGTCACTCCATTCCCTTGCTGTTCCGCTGCACTCCCCCAGTGATTTGCCTCGGTGTGGTGGGATCAGGTCAGGTGCAATTCCCACACTGTGTCTCCGGTGCTGTCCCCTGTATCGCCCTTAGTCACTGAGGGGCATCATGTCTCATAGTGGGGCCAGCCATGTTGTTCTCTCTGTGGACTGGCTGCTCTACTCAGGAACATCATCATCACGGCCTGGTGGGCCAGGCTGTGCTCCACTCTCTCCTCCTGCCCCTTCATCTGCTCCCGTGTGCTCTGATCAAATATGTCCATCTCCCAGAGCTGCAGAGTCAATGTCGTCCTTTGGAACAAAATTCTTTTCGGGGGAGGGGCAGGAATCCACTTAATTTATGGTGCTGGGGGAACCGTCAGTCTTATTGTTATCTTCTCCTAATTGTTTATCCCGCCTGCCTAATCTAGATAGACATGCAGAGACAATAATAAGCGCAAACCAAGTCAAAGCCAAACAAGACAACAAAGGAAGACAAAACAAACAAACAAAAACAACACAAAAAATAAAACCAATAACAAAAAGGGAAAAGCCTATAAATAGTTCCAGGTATGCTTTTGACCTTTAGGAGTGTTTTCCAGTGGAGACTGATGGGGTGCCACACACTGTCCCCAAAGTCTATTTTTGGTATTGTCTGGTAACTTCATTGCTTTGCTCCTCTTGCTGCTCTGTTGCATACCCTTATTGTTTTGCCCCAGTATGATGGGGTCAGATCGGGCACAATTCCCCCAGTGTGTTTCAGTGTTGTCCCCCGTAGCTCTATGGTTCAGTGAGGGGGATTGTGTCTCGTGGTGGGGCAAGCCGTACTATTCCTCTCTGTGCATTGGGTGCTCTGAGCAGGAATATAGTTCTTGGGGATTTGTGGGCCAGGATGTGTTCCACTCACTTTCTTTCCCCCTTAGTTTGCTCATGTGTGCTTTGATGTGTGCCCCTCGCCCCAAGCTGTAGCTTCAATGCTGTCCTCTGAATTGCATTCTTTGGGGGTGGTGGTGTGGGTGTCCACATAGTTGTGATTGGTGCCAGCCTGCAGACCTTTCTATTTGCACCTTGCTACATGCCGGTATGTTGTATTTATTTCTTGGCATACCGGGTTTAAACCTGGCCTCTCTCTCCCTTTCCTGTGGAGATATAAACCATACACTCCCCTTGGGTGCATTAGTGTCCTGCTGCCCACCTACCCATGTCGTTCTCTCTCTCTCTTTCTTTTCCTCTCCTATTTAGTAGCTGGCATATGTATCCCTGGATTGGGTTTCGCTCCTGCCATAGTACCTTGATCCAACCTCAGGAATGTATGTATATAGTAGCTTTTCTACTATACTCCATTAAAAAAATCTTTTTATTGGGCCTCATAAGGCTCTTATCACAATCTGTACATACATCAATTGAGCAAAGCACCCTTATACATTCGTTGCACTCGTCATTCTCATAATTCACCTTCCACTTGGGTTCCTGGAATCAGCTCGGTTTCCCTTTTTTCCCCCCATTCCCCTCCCTCCCCGATCCCACCACTGGTCCCTTGATAGTTTATAAATAATTATTATATCTTATCTTACACTCCCCGGCGTCTCCCCTCACCCGCCTCCCCATTGCCCATCTCCCAGAGCGGAGGTTACACATAGATCTCCGAGATCGGTTCTCCATTTCTACACCCCCTTCCCTCCTGGTGTCGCCACTCCCACCGCTGGTGTTGAGGGGTTCGTCTGTCCTAGATTCCCTGTGCCTCCAGATCCCCACTGCACCGCTGTACATCCTCTGGTATAACCAGGTCCGCAAGGCAAGGTAGAATTGAGGTCATGATGATTGGGAGGGGAGGAAGCATTCAGGAACTAGAGGAAGGTTTTGAGTTTCATTGTTGCTACACTGAACCCTGAGTGGCCCATCTCCTCCTCACTACCCCTGTGGAAGGGGTGTCCAGCTGTCTACAGATGGGCATTGGGTCCCCATCATGCATTCCCCCTCTTTCACAGTGATGTGATTCTCACCACCACCCCACCTTTGATGTTGGAGACTTGGTCTCCTCTGTCCTTCACGGTCACCTATGTTGGTGTGCTGCTTCTGTGTGGGCTCGGTTGCTTCTGGGCTAGATGGCCGCTTGTTTGCTTTCAAGCCTTTAAGTCCCCAGACGCTATATCTCTCAGTAGCCGGGCACCATCAGCCTTCTTCACCACACTTGCTTATGCACACTTTCGTCTTCAGCCATTATGTGAGGAAGGTGATCACACAATGATTGTTTTTGTTCCTTTGTATCTGCTACATGGTCCATTCAACACCTTGTATTCACTTAGGCCATGTGCTTCTTCTCTGTGGGCTTTGTTGCTTCTGAGCTAGATGGCTGCTTATTTGCCTTCAAGCCTTAAGACCCCAGACGTTATATCTTTTTGATAGCTGGGCACCATCAGCTTTCTTCACCACATTTCTTACACACACGTCTGTCTTCAGTGATCATGTCGAGAAGATGGGTATCCTGCAATGACTGTTTAGCAGGGCGAGGTGCTATTGTATTGTATACCCCATTTTTGAAGCTTACCTCAGTGGACTCATGTGTACTTGTACTTTTGTGCTTCACTTCCTTCCCTTAGCATAATTTCCTCCAGTTCTTCCCATGCGACAATGTACTTCATGCATTCATCGCTGCTTTTTAGGGACGCGTACTACTCCATTGTACGGATGTACTACAGTTTTTTGATTCATCAGTCCGTTGATGGAAATTTGTGTTGGTTCCAACTCCTTGCGATTATGAACTGTGTTGCGATGAACATTGCACAGATGTCTGGCTGTGGTTTGTTTTTTGCTTCTTCTGGATATGGTAGCATGATTCCCATCTGTTTTAGACATCGCCAAATTGATTTCCATAAAGGCTGTATACATGTCCACCTGCAGTGGACAAAAGTTCCTATCTCACCACAGCTCTCTAACACTTGTTACTTTCTGATTTTATGAATTGGGCTATTTTTGAGGGTGCTAGGTGGTATCTCATAGTTGCGTTAATTTGCATTACTCTTATGGCTAATGATCAGGAACATTTTCTCATATGTTTATTGGCCATTCAGATTTCTGCCCCTGTGAAACTTCTGTTCAAGTATTTTGCCAAACTCCTTAGTGGGCAGGTATTTTTTTTCTTATTTTAAGCTAGCAAAGTATCATAAATTTTATTAACAAGGCCTTTGTCTGATGGATCATTGCTAAAGATGTTTTCCCAGTCTGTTTGTTCTCTTATTAGTCTCTTGGTGAATTCTTTCAATGTACACGGCGTCTTATCTTCAGTATATCCCACTTGTCAATTTGTGAATCCTCTGTATTTGTGTCCTTCCCTATTGCTGATAGCCTATGCATTCCCTGTGTCAAGGTTCTCAAGTTTGTCCCAATTCCCTTATTGATGGCCCTAATAGTTTGGGGTTTTACCTCATGGATTTCTAGCAACCTTGAGTTTACTCTTGTACATGGAGTGAGGTAAGGGTCTTGCTTCAATTTTCAGCATGTAGATACCCATTTTTCCCAGCACCACTTATTAAAGAGGGCATCCACTTCCGGTTTGATATTTTGGGGCCCTTATCAAAGATCAATTTTCCATATGATAATGTTTATATTTCTGGGTTTTAGGTTCTTTCCATTAGTTTGAATATCTGTTGATATACCAGTACCACACTGCTTTGACCACAGTAGCTCTACAATAGGTGCTAAAGTCAGGTAAAGGAAGGTCTCCCACTTTGTTCTTCTTTTAGAGGAGTTATCTGCGAATTTTGGACTTCTTCCCTCTCCATATGAAGTTGATAATCAGTTTTTCCAATTCTTTGAAGAAGGATGATGATATTTGTATCAGGATATCATTAAACTTATATAGTGCCTTGGGCAGAACTGACATCTTCACTATATTGAGCCTTCTGATCAATGAGCATGGAATATTCTTCCATTGTTGAGGTCACTCTTGGTTTCATGCAATAGTGTTCTGTAGTTTTCCTTGTACAAATCTTTTGGGTTTTTTAGTCATGTATATCCCTAGATATTCAATTTATGCTTGGCTATTGTGAAGGGTGCTACCTTTGTGATGGCCTCTTCTGTGATCTTGTCTGATGTGTATAACAGTCTGATAGACTTCTGTTTAGTGATCTTGTATCCTGCCATATTCCTCTATTGTTTCCAACACCCCAGTTGTGGATATTTGGGATTTTTAAATATATAAAATGATATCGCCTAAAAATAACAATAGTTTCCCTTCTTCCTTCCCCAGACAAATATCTTTGATATTTTTTCTTTGCCTTATGTCATAAGGTAGGATCTTGAGTTTGTCTGAGTAAACTAGGGAAACAAATCCACAGAAACTTATATGTTTAAGAGTTTTATATAAAGGGTAAGTATACATTAAGAAAGCATCCCAAATCAGTGCTGTCCAAGCCTATAAGTCAAACACTAGTCCATATGTACAACACCAATCTACAATGTCCTCCTCAATCTCACAAAACACATGCAATGATGCTGACTGCAGGAGGAAGACCAAATTACTGAACGTGTAAGCATCTCAGCACTGGCAGGGGTTTCCACACAGCTGCTCCAGCACCCCGGGCTTCATCAGGGTAGCTAGGTCCCTGTGGCTTCACCTCAGGGATATCTTGCTAGCTGAAGCAGGGAACAGCTAAGGCAGCTTCACCCTGCTGTGACCATCAGAAATCAAGAGACCTGATAATTAGAAAGGCGAGGACCACTGAGCTGTTTAATCTCTCCACCCTTCAATTAATCACACATGTGTTTATCGGCCAGGTTGGCACAATAAACCGTAACTTTTTTTTAGACCTCTAGGATGATGTTAAATAGGAGTGAGGACAAGAGGTATTCTTGTCTGGTCCCCTTTTTTCAGTGGGATTGTTTTCTTCGTTTTTACATTGAGTACCACGTTGGCTCTTGGTCTTTCATACATAACTTGTATTATATTGAGGAATTTTCCTTCCATTCCTATCTTCTTGAGTGTCTTAAACAGGAATGGGTGTTCAATGTTGTCGAATGCTTTTTCCGCATCTATTGATATTATCACGTTTCTTATAATTTTTCATGCCAATGTGCCAAGTAATATTAATGGTCTTTTGTACATTGAACCACACCTGCATCCCTGGTATGAATTCAACTTGGTCATGGTGAATTATTTGTTTTATTTGCTTTTGTATTCTATTGGCCAGTACTTTGTTAAGGATTTTTGCATCGATGTACATTAGGGATATTGGTCTGTATTCCAAATTCTTGTGGGATTCTTGCCCGCTTTAGATATCAGATTTATATATATCAGTTTTCTAGCTTCATAGAAAGAGTCCAGGAGTTTTCCATCTTTATCTATCTTCTGAAAGAGTTTGTCAGTTGTTCCCTAAATGCTGGATAGAATTCTCTTGTGAATCCATCTGGCCCAAGGGATGTTTTTCTTTGTAATCCTTTGATAACCTTGTCTATTTCTTCTAATGTTTTGGGTCTGTTGAGAATCTTGACATCCATTTGGGATAGTCTATGGAAGGACTGTTTTTCCAAATATTTGTCTATGTCTTCCAAGCTTTTGAATTCGCTAGATTATAGGCCTTTTTAATACGGTGTAATTATCCTTTTGATTACATTAGGGTCCGTTATTATGTCCTCTGCTTGACCCCTCATTCTTACTATTCAAATTTGTTTCTTTTTCTTTGGTTAGGTTTTCCAGTGGTCTGTCAATTCTGTTAATCCTCTCAAAGAACCAACTTTTAGCTGCATTATTTTTCTCCTAGTTTTCTTGTTTTCCCTCTCCTGTACCTCAGCCCTGATATTTATTATTACTTTCTTTTGATATTAGTAGAATTGTTCTGTTGATTCTGCTCTAATTGATGTAATTTTTGCCATATTATCAACCATAAGTCTCTCTTTCTTTTTCATGTGTGCATGTTTTGCTATCAAACTTTCTCTGATAAATGCCTTTGCTGTGTCCCAAAGGTTTTGGTACATCATATTTTCATTCTTGTTGATTTCTAGAAACTTCCTAATTTCATCTCTAATCTGAGCCAATAGCCACTCTTTTTTCAATAGAGAATTATTAATCCTTCAATTGTTTACTCTTGTTTTCTTAATTGTCCTTTTTTTGATTTCCAGTCTTATGGCCTAGAAGTTGGAGAGATAAGTCTGTATAATCTCTATGTGCTTAAATTTACACAGATTTGATATGTGTCCAGCATGTGGTCTATGTTGAGGAAGTGCCATGTAGGCTTGAAAGTAACGTGAATTATTTAGCATTTGGTTGGAGAACTCTGAAAATATCTATCAGGTCCATTCATCTAATTGTAATGTTTTGATCTGTAACCTCCTTGTTAAGTTTTTCCCTTTAACCTGTATTTTTCAGAGAGTCATGAATTAAAGTCACTTACTATAATTATTGAACCTGTAATTTCTTTGTTCATCTTTTGGAGTGTTTTATTGATGAATTTCCTGGCTCCCTCGTTGGGTGCATATATATTTATTATGCACACTGGATCTTGATCTACTGTTCCCTGGAGGATTATAGTGCCTCTTCTTATCTCTTGTCATGGCTTGTACCTTAAGATCAATTTTGTCTGAGATTAGGATTGCAGCCCTGCTTTTTTTGAATGGCCATTTGCTTGGTTTATTTTACTCCAGCCTTTGATTCTCAGCCAATTGTTGTCTGTAATCTTAAGATGTGTCTCCTATAGGCAATGGATCAATGAGTTATGTTTTCTTTTTTTTGGATAATTTTATTGGGGACTCATACAGCTCTTTCCAAAAACATCCATCCATCCATTGTATCAAGCACATTTGCACATTTGTTGCCATCATCATTTTCAAAGCATTTTCTTTCTACTTGAGCCCTTAATATCAGCTCCTAATTTTTCCCCTTTCCCACTACCCTCCCTCCCTCACAATCCCTTGATAGTAGATAATTTATTATTATTTTTTCATGTCTTACACTGACTGATGTTTCCCTTCACCCACTTTTCTGTTATCTATCCCCAAGGGAGGGAGTTATATGTAGGTCATTGTGATCAGTTTCTCCTTTGTGTCCCCACCTTCCAATTACCCTTTTCGTATCACTATTCTCATTATTGATTCTGAGGAGTTTATCTGTCCTGGATTCTCTCTGTTTTGAGCTCTTATCTGTATCTGTGTACATCCTTTGGTCTCACGGGGAGTTATGTTTTCTTAGTCTCAGGTGGCTTGTGATGGTTCCTGCTGCAATGGGAATACCACAGAGAGTAGGTGGTGGGTGAATCCTCCTATGCATAGCGGGCAGAATTACCCTAGTTGGAGAGATCGCTGTGGAGGTTGGGAAAATGTTCCCAAAGCAGCGTGGAGCACCACAAATGGCAGGCAGGATTTCCCCCAGTCACTTGTATGGCTTTGCGGTGTAGGCAGGAGTTCCCTCAGCCATTTAAAGGGGGTGTTCCCCAGTCGTTTGGGGTGCACCAGAGGTTGGGTGTGATTTACCCAGCTGCGTGTAAAGCCAATGTGTGCAGGCGTGAGCACCCCCAAGTGGTCAGTTGGAGTTGCACTCCACAGGAGTGGGGATGGCCTGGAGGCCGGTAGTGGTGTGTGAAAGGAAATAGATGGGGAAGAGGAGAGAAAGGAGAAAACAAAACCAAGAACAGAACTAAAAATAAACTAGCACATGCAAAAAAAAACAGAAAAAGAAAACAAACAAAAAAGAAAAACTGAGTGCTGAAACTGTGGTGGGGAAGAAAGAAGAGATAGAGGAAGCAGAAAAAGAAAACAAAGGGAAAGAAGAAAACAAAATAAGAAAAAATACAATTAAATAAAGAGACAGCTGAGCCCTGTGCCTTGCCTGTGTAGTACTACCTCGTGCCTGGAGCTCTCCTCACTGGGTGGGCCACATTGCCCTTGGTAGAGGGTAGGGGGCTAGAAGCCAGCAGTGGCATTTAAAAGGAAAGACTTGGAGAGAAGGAGGAAATAAAGAAGAAAGAAAGAGAAAGAAGAAAAACAAAACAAATCACAATTGAGTCCACTGCAATTGACTGTGGTGGGAAAGAGAGAAGAGAAAAGGAAAAAAGAGGAAAGACAGCTGAGTCCTGATCACCTGGATGTGGGGCTGGAGGGGTTTAGACCTTTCCCCAAGGTGGGTGTGCCCTTTAGGTGTAGCATCCCATGGGTGCTGAGCAATATTGCCCTAGTTGACAAGATCAATGTGGAGGTCAGGTGAAGGTTTTTTCAGCAGTGTGGAGCTCTGGAGAGGGCTATCATAGGTAGTTGCCTTGTGCAGTGTGCAGTGCTCCCACAGAGACCAGGCTGGAGCTCCACCGCTGTTTGGCTCAAGTTGCCCTAGGCGGAATAGTGGCCTGGAACCCAGCAGTGGTATGTGAAAGGAAAGAGAGAAAGCAAAGAAAGAAAAAGGAAGGAAAGAAAACTTGGCCCACTGAGATTGACTGTGGTGGGAAAGAGAATGGAGAGAGAAGAGAGAATAAAAATAAGTAAAAGTAAGGAGATAGGTTCCAACCCTGGATCAAGATGGTGTTCCCATTTTGGTGTAAGGTCCCACAGATGCTGGGTAGAGTTACCCTCCTAGGCAAGATCACAGCAGAGGTCAGGCAGAGGTTCTCACAGTGGTTTAGAGCTTTGGCAATGACTGGTATGGCTGCATTGTGCTGTATACAGCACTGCAGCAGGTGGGAGGAAGTTCCCTCAGCCACAAGTAGGGCCCCAGGGCAGACAAGGCATCCCCCAGCCACTGAGAAGAACTGTAAGGGACAGGCAGGATTTCCCTAGCTGCATGTAGGTCCACCTAGGTTGGACAGTGTCTCCCTCTCATTTGGCTTATGGAGTTGCCCTAGTTTGTGCTGAGAATGCTGAAGCCCTAGTAGCTTAGAGAAGTTTTTTTTTTCCTGGTCAACTGGAATTGAATTAAATTAGCCTCCTGGCTATCGGCTTTCCATTTATGTTTTGCCCCAGAGGCTCTCTTACGTTGAAAGCCTCTGGCCTATGTTCTGTAGCAGACTTCTGGCATTCCTTAGCTCTGTCTACCTTGTTATGTTGATATTTGCTAAAGGACCTGTTCTGCAGGTTTGTCTTGGGGTTAAACAATGCTCCTGGGATTTGAAAGGTTTTTACCAAGAAAATATTTTTTCTTCTTTTTATATTCGGCTTGTGGGGTGCCCTGACTTTGGGGTTGTCATGCTAAACTCCAGGAGAGGAAATCTAGCTTATCAGGTGTTTTCTTCTCCACCAACTGGAATGGAATTTGCCCTGGGCTTTAAGTTATCTGTTTGTGCTCTGCCAAAGTGCGATCTGACACAGGCAAATTTCCCAATGTTTTTTCAATTGCTGCAAATCTATGGCTACCTACACCAACCCCCAGACTTAGAGAGCAAGGAAGCCAAAAATGCAGGGAGCTCTGCTGTGGAGTCTTGTGACCGGCTTTCAGAGGCTCACCTGGAGTCTGGGATCAAGACCACTTTTAGAATGCAGCCTGGGGCAATTGCTGCTCGCTGCTGGAAGGGGCTTGGTCTAGCGAGCCGCAAGCCCAGCACAATGAACCAAGAGCATCTCAGTGCATTCTCAGTGGTGTCAGTTGGAGGCACAGATATTTATCCGTCTGGATATTTATTATTTATCATTCATTACATGGAAACCATCTGCAAAATTTCTTAGCTTTCTTTAGTACTCTCCCTTTCTCAAAATCTCATAGTCTGTCCTAGAATTATCATTACATTCTTCTAGGCCAAGTCATAGTCCAGGATGAGGTGGTGAAAAGTATCTATTTACTGTTCTGGATTATCTGCGTAGCTGCTTAGATTACTTTTAATCTTCTTGAATTCAATTATGGTTAAAGGCTTATGAATCCTCTTCCTTCTCATGTTCTATAGGTTCAGTATCAGAAGGTGGTGTCATTGGGTTGGGGGCTGAAAGACTCTCAGTTCCACACACTGGGCCTTTTATAGGGTATTTGGTACATTTGGAACAAAGGTCTTTATGGTTCTCAAGAGGAAAAATGCCCAGACATAAGGAACTTCAGCCCACTTTCTCATTCCCTTGCAAAAAACTCTAAGTGTGTTAGAATTAGGAAGGATAGTGTGGCATGCTTTGACTAGGATTTCTTGTCACCTAAAATGTACTGGGGCCAGCTAGTCTTGCAGAAGAACACTAATTTCCACTTTAGTGTATGTAGGTCAAATCTAGATGAGTTAGACAGGATACAACACAAAAGCATTCCTCGAGGAACCAACTCCTGGTTTCCCATCTAGAAAACACACAGCAAAAGGTTAGAGAGTCTGGCATCCCTGGGTCTTAACCAGAGGTTCCGGTACTCTGGAATTTGAGGACCTCAGACAGACATTTCTATCGTTGGTGGTGTTGGGACCCAATCTTAGACCATTGGCCAGTCTCTGCCCATTTTCTAGAGAGCAAGCCAGGTATTAGAGGACCACCAACTGGTGGCCCCTTAGTATTTGTCTAATGGCTCATTCTGAATCCAGTCAACTTTTGGGAAATTGGGATTCTTGGCTGTGTATTCATTAACCCAATTTAATTGAACTAATGATGTAAATATTCTGACGTATAGGCCCATCCACTGTGTGAGGAGGAAGAGGCACAGGCTGTGCTTAAGAAACCTCTTGAGTGGTTTTGACAACAACTGGATTAGAAATTGTTCATTGACCTAACTTCCAAATGCCTTTTGGCCAATGCTTGGCAAAAGGAAACACAAACAAACAAACAATAAAATAAAGAACAAAACCCAAACAGAGATAAACTTAACACAACAAAACTAATCTATAAATTGGGGGAAGGTTGCCTGGAGGATGTAGAAGGGTCTGGATAGCCAATAAGTCCAGCCCCCAGGAACATGTGGTTAAACCAGTGGGTGGAAGAAGAAACTCCATCTTTATAATGAGGCAGTATGTGTTCAACTCTCCTACTAAATGGTGGAAAATCAAAAGATTGACAAGAAGAGAACAAGTTGGTGCAGAAGGGGGGTGGGGGCAGTGGGTACATTCCAAAGAGAGACTAACAGATTTAGCAGCACAGGCAAGCAGCAATTGAAGGTTACAAAGAAGGCAGCAACAATGGGGGTGAAATGTGCCAGAAAGGAAAGGAAGACAGACGGAGCACTCAGGAACAGGAGTGCAGGCCCTTATTAGCTGCACCAGAAACATTCTTCCAATGGCATCATATAAAAGGAGGATGAAGGAAGTGAAAATAGCAAAGCATGGAAGCAAGATTTGCATTGGAGAGTAAGAAGGCAGACATATGTAGGATTTCTGCAGCCATCTTGTCAGAGCACATGTGGCCCCAGGTGAAGTAAGCCACAAGTTCATTGCCATTGAGTCAGTTCTGACTCATAACTCCATAGGGCAAGGTTGAATGGGTTGCAAGGACCTCCAACTCCATAGCAGAAGGCCCCATCTCCCTCCCATAGAGAGGCTGGTGGTTTCAAACTGCAACTCTTTTAGTTTACGTCCGACACTTAGAAGTACTACTCTAGGCCACCCTGCTGCCAGGGTGCCCTAGCTTGTGCCATGATTGTTGATGCCCCAATAGCTCAGAAGTTTGTTTTTTTACCTTTAGAATTCTATATATGTCATTGCATTGTTTTCTTGCCTGCATAGTTCATGATGAGAAGTCTGAGCTTATACTTATGCTTTTATTTGTAGGTGACTTCTTTTTCCTCTAGCTGACCCCAGGATACTTTCCTTTTCCATGAAATTGGAGTTTGACTGCAATATGTCTTGACGTTATTTTTTTTTTGTTTTGCTTTGGCATCTATTCTATTTGGGATCCTCTCAGCTTCTTGAAAGTTATTTTCTCTTCCTTCGTAATGTTGAGTGAATTTTCTTCTATGATTTCTTACATTATTTTCTCTGTTGTTTTTTTGGTCTAGTTTGGGGATCCTGACGAGACAAGCTGATTGTCTTGGATAGTGTTCCACATCATTCTCAGGATTACTTGATTCCTTTGCTTTTAAAAAATGGATTGTTTCTCTGACTGATTGTAGTCAGGGTGTTTGTCTTTGAGCTCATTGCTTTTTCTTTTTGTCCACTTTCTTCCTCAATGTTTTAAAAAGTTTTCTTAATTCTGCTATCTCATTGTTTATCTTTTGGGATTTTTTTGGTTTAAGATTTTAGGTTTTATTCCACTTTTATTATTACTTTTAAAAAAATCTTTTTATTGGGGCTCATAAAGCTCTTATCACAATCTGTACATACATCAATTGAGCAAAGCACCCTTATACATTCTTTGCACTCGTCACTCTCATAATTCACCTTCCACTTGGGTTCCTGGAATCAGCTCGGTTTCCCTTTTTCCCCCCATCCCCCTCCCTCCCTGATCCCACCGCTGGTCCCTTGATAGTTTATTAATAATTATTATATCTTATCTTACACTCCCCGGTGTCTCCCCTCCCCCACCTCCCCCTTGCCAATCTCCCAGAGAGTAGGTTACACATAGATCTCCGAGATCGGTTCTCCATTTCTACACCCCCTTCCCTCCTGGTGTCGCCACTCCCACCGCTGGTGTTGAGGGGTTCGTCTGTCCTAGATTCCCTGTGCCTCCAGATCCCCACTGCACCGCTGTACATCCTCTGGTATAACCAGGTCCGCAAGGCAAGGTAGGATTGGGGTCATGATGATTGGGAGGGGAGGAAGCGTTCAGGAACTAGAGGAAGGTTTTGAGTTTCATTGTTGCTACACTGAACACTGAGTGGCCCATCTCCTCCTCACTACCCCTCTGGAAGGGGTGTCCAGCTGTCTACAGGTGGGCATTGGGTCCCCATCATGCACTCCCCCTCTTTCACGGTGATGTGATTCTCACCACCACCCCACCTTTGATGTTGGAGACCTGGTCTCCTCTGTCCTTCATGGTCACCTATGTTGGTGTGCTGCTTCCGTGTGGGCTCGGTTGCTTCTGGGCTAGATGGCCGCTTGTTTGCTTTCAAGCCGTTAAGTCCCCAGACGCTATATCTCTCAGTAACCGGGCACCATCCGCCTTCTTCACCGCACTTGCTTATGCACACTTTCGTCTTCAGCCATTATGTGAGGAAGGTGATCACACAATGATTGTTTTTGTTCCTTTGTATCTGGTACATGGTCCATTCAACACCTTGTATTCGCTTAGGCTGTGTGCTTCTTCTCTGTGGGCTTTGTTGCTTCTGAGCTAGATGGCCGCTTATTTGCCTTCAAGCCTTTAAGACCCCAGATGCTATATCTTTTTTTGATAGCCGGGCACCATCAGCTTTCTTCACCACATTTGCTTACACACACAGCTGTCTTCAGTGATCATGTCGGGAAGATGGGTATCCTGCAATGGCTGCTTAGCAGGGCGTGGTGCTATTGTATTGGGGGATTATGCATGAGGAGGCCCAATGTCCATCTACTACCCTACTACTAAACCTATAAATATATGCATATAAATCTATTGCCCCCATAATCATAAATATATTTACATATGTACATGTCTGTATTTAGGCTTCTCTGTATGCACTTTGCCTCCTACTCCTTTCCTCCATTTCCTTTCGCTTTCCTCCCCACCCAATACCATGTTTAGCCTTCATTCTGGATTCAGTAGTTCCTCTCAGTTACCTTGCAATTGGTCACTCCCTTCCAGTCCTCCCCTCCCCTCCCTCCTCTGGTTTTGAACCATTCGCTGTTCCCTTGTCCCTGTGTTGGGCAACACCTCCTCCCTTCCCCTACCTCCCCTGCTCTCATGTCCCTCTAAGACTGTTGGTCCTATTGTTTTCTTCTCTCATTATTTGTCCAGGCTATCTTGTCTAGGTGGACCTGCTGACATAGTAATATGTGCATACAAATGCATATGACTTTGACTGCGCCCAAGTGGCCCATAAGAACATGGCTTTGACAGAAGCATCATCGACACGCTGATAAGCAGAAAAGCCACTAACATACAAAATTTACAAGGTAAAAAACAAAACAAATTTTAAAAGACTAAACAAAAAGATAGCAAATATTAAAAGAAAAATTGCTAGTAGTTCAAGGTCTTTTCGTTGGCCTTTAGGAGTGTTTTCTAGGTGTAGCTTGTGAGGCGCCACGTCCTGGCCCGGAAGACCATCCTTTATACTCCCTCGGGCTCCCTTTGCTCTGCTTCCTCCACTGCTCCATTGCACGCCCCCAGTGTTTGCCTCAGTGTGGCGGGGTCAGCTCAGTCACCCATCCCCCATTGTGTCTCAGGTGCTGTCCTGTGTAGGGCCATGTGTTGGTGCAGGATGTCGCATCTCGTAGTGTGGTCAGCTGAATGGTCCTCTCTCTATGATGGGCCCTTCTAGCTGGTCTATCAACTTTGGGCTTGGTGGACCCAGGTGTACTCCACTACGTCCTTTCTCCTTCTTTTGTTTCAGCTTCCTTCTGGATGTGGTGTGGTGGGTCAGTTCCTTTCCCACTCCAGACGATCTATTTTTGTTTTCTGTGGTATTCCCTTCGAGTGTGGGGGTCGGCCTAATTCTGGTTTGGGCCAGCTTGTCGTCCAGCCTCTTTGTGTAGACCTCTGTACTTTGCGTTGCCCTTCTTGTTTGGTGTATCGTGTTGGGGTCCGTATGCATGTTCCAGATCTGTGGGGACACAACCGATACTCTCCCCCGGGTGGGTTAGTACCCTGCCCCCCCATACCATCCATTCAGATTCTCCCCCTCCCGGTTCTCCCTCTCCCTACCCCACTACTCCTTCTTTATGCTGGGCTCTCATGTACCTCCCTAGGTGTGGCCTGTCCTCCCTCCAACTATCTATGCTTCCTTCCGTTTATTGTGGGATGGATGTTTATTCTTCTATTTCTGTCATGCTGATTGTACTTACCTCAGGGGACTCATGTTGTACCTGTCCCTTTGGGTCTGGCTTACCTCGCTTAACATAATTCCTTCCAGCTCTTCCCATGAAATAACGTGTTTCATGTGCTCATCGGTGCTTTTCAGTGCTGCATAATACTCCATTGTGTGTATGTGCCAAAGTTTGCTAATCCACTTGTCTATCGATGGAAACTTAGGCTGTTTCCAAGTCTTTGCTATTGTGAACTGTGCCGCAATAAACATTGGAGCGCATATGACTGGTCGTGTTTTATTTGCTGCTTCAACCGGGTATATGCCCAGTAGAGGGATGGCTGGGTCATAAGGTAGATCAATTTCCATTTTCTTTAGGTATCGCCAGATTGCTTTCCACAGTGGCTGTACAAATCTGCACGACCACCAGCAGTGGAGGAGGGTTCCTACTTCACCACAGCCCCTCCAACACTTGATGCTCTCTGATTTACTGATCTGGGCTAGCCTCAGGGGTGTTAGGTGGTATCTCATGGTTGTTTTGATTTGCATTTCTCTTATGGCAAGGGACTTCGAGCACTTTCTCATATGTTTATTGGCCATATTGATCTCCTCTCTAGTGAAAGTTCTTCTCATTTCTTTTGCCCACTTCCTTAGGGGGTTAACTGTTTTCCTCTTTTTGCAGGTCACGATGGTGTTGTAGATTTTAGTAATGAGCCCTTTGTCTGATGTGTCCTTACTAAAAATCTTCTCCCAGTCTGTGGGTTGCCTTGTCACCCTCTTGGCAAAGTCTTTCGAGGTGCACAGGTGTTTTATTCTTATTAGATCCCATTTGTCGATTTCCAGTTCACCTGTGTGTGTCCCCTTCCCTGTTGCAGTGAGCCTATGTGCTCCCTGGGCCAGTGCTCTGAGATTAGTCCCGATTCCCTCCTTAATGGTCCTGATGGTTTGGGGCTTGACTTCTAGATCTGTGATCCACCTTGAGTGTATTCTTGTGCATGGGGTGAGGTAGACATCTTGTTTCAACTTTCTACATGTGGATATCCATTGTTTCCAGCACCACTATTAAAGAGGGCATCTGCTTCCCACTTGACGTTTTTGGGACCCTTGTCGAAGATCAGTTGTTTATATGCTGATGATTTTACTCCTGGGCTTTCTATTCTTTTCCACTGGTCTGAGTGTCTATCATTGTGCCAGTACCATGCTGTTTTGACCACTGTAGCTGTGTAGTAGGCATTAAAATCAGGTAGGGCGAGTCCTCCAATTGTGTCCTTCTTCTTGAGGAGTTCTCTGCTAATTCTGGGTTTCTTCCCTCTCCATATGAAGTTGGTGGTCAGTTTTTCCAATTCTTTGAAGAAGGTTGATGGTAATTGTGTTGGTATAGCATTGAACTTGTAGAGTGCTTTAGGAAGAACTGTCATCTTTACTATGTTCAGCCTACCTAACCATGAGCAGGGGAGGGTCATCCATTTGTGAAGGTCACTTTTGGTTTCCTGTAATAGGGTTTTATAATTATGCTTATAAAGGTCTTTAGTATTTTTTGTTAAATATATTCCTAGATATTTCAGTTTGTTCTTGGCTACTGTGAAGGGTACTTCCCTCTTAATCGCCTCTTCCATGACCCTGTCCGATGTGTATAGAAACCCTACCGGCTTCAGTTTATTGATCTTGTATCCTGCTACTCTTCCGTATTCCTCTATTGCTGTAAGTATTCCAACTGTGGAGTTTTGGGGGTCTTCAATGTATAGGATCATGTCATCTGCAAATAACGATAGTTTCACCTCCTCCTCTCCCAACTGGATCCCTTTGATGTCCTTCCGCTGTCTTATGTTGTTAGCCAGAACCTCCAAAACGATATTGAATAGAAGAGGGGACAGGGGGCATCCTTGTCTTGTACCCTTTTTCAGTGGGATTGTTCTTGTCTTTTCTCCATTGACTATGATGTTGGCTGTTGGTCTTTCATAGATAGCTTATATGAGCTTGAGGAACTTACCTTCCAATCCTATCTTCATGAGTGTTTTGATTAGGAATGGTTGCTGGATGTTGTCAAATGCTTTTTCTGCATCTATGGATATTATCATATGGTTTTTATCCTTTTTCTTCTCGATGTGGTGTATGATATTGATGGATTTTCGGATGTTAAACCATCCCTGCATCGCTGGGATGAATCCTACTTGGTCGTTGTGAATGATATGTTTGAGGTTCCTTTGTATTCTATTGGCCAATATTTTGTTAAGGATTTTTGCATCTATGTTCATTAGAGATATTGGTCTATAATTCTCTACACCTGTGGGGTCTTTTCCCTGTTTGGGTATCAAAGTAATGCTGGCTTCGTAAAATGAGTTTGGGAGCTTGCCGTTCTTTTCTATGTTATGGAATACTTTGTGGAGGATCGGTGTCAGCTCTTCCCTGAATGTTTGGTAAAATTCTGCTGTGTAGCCATCTGGCCCTGGGGCCTTTTTCCTTGGTAGGTTTTTGATGACACTCTCTATTTCTTGCTTCGCTATGGGTTTGTTGAGGTTCTTGATCTCTGTCTCAGAGAGTCTAGGGAGAGATTGTTTTTCTAAATATTTATCCATGTCTTCCAGGTTTCTGAATTCATTAGAATACAAACATTCATAGTACTTTGTGATTATCCTTTTTATCTCATTGGGGTCTGTTGTTATTGCCCCGGATTCATCCCTCATCCTGGCTATTGATGTTTGCTCCTTTCTATCTTTGGTAAGCTTTGCCAGGGGTGTGTCAATTTTATTAATTCATTCATAAAACCAGCTTCTAGTTGCGTTAATCCTTTGCATTGTTCTTTGGTCTTCCCACTGGTTTAACTCCGCCCTGATTTTTATTATTTCTTTTCTCTTGCTATTGGAGGGGTAGTTCTGTTGACTCTGTTCTAGTTGTTGGAGGTTTTGTGTTAACATATCTGTCATACGCCTTTCTTCTTTTTTCATATATGCATTCAGTGATATCAAGCTACCTCTGATAACTGCCTTTGCATTGTCCCATAAGTTTTGATATGTAGTATGCTCGTTCTCATTAGTTTCTAGAAACTGCCTGATATCCTCTCTGATCTGGACCTTAACCCATTCATGTCGCAGGAGATCGTTGTTTATTCTCCAATTGGTGGCCCTTGCTTTTCTGGGTGCCCTCCTATTAATCTCCAGCTTTATGGCATGGTGGTCTGAGAAAGACATCTGGATAATATCTATGTGTTTGAATTTACTCAGGCTGGGCTTGTGTCCCAGCATGTGATCTATTCTTGAGAAAGATCCGTGTGGATTGGAGAAGAATGTGAAACCTTTTGCTTTTGGATGAAAGGCTCTATAGATGTCTATCAGGCCCTGTTGCCTAATTACATTGTTTAGCTCTCTGGCCTCCTTGCTGAGCTTCTTTCCCTGTGACCTGTCTTTCTCTGATAGTGGAGTGTTGAAGTCCCCCACTATTATTGTTGTTTCCGTGATTTCTTCTGTCATTTTTTAAATAGTTTGTTTGACGATATTTGCCGCGCCATTATTAGGTGTGTAAATATTCAGTATGCTAAGTGCTTCCTGGTTTACTGAGCCTTTGAGCATTATGTAGTGTCCCTCTTTGTCTCTTTTTATGTTTTGGATCTTGAAATCCATTTTGTCGGAGATTAAGATAGCCACTCCTGTCTTCTTGGAGTTACCATTTGCTTGGTAAACTTTCTGCCAGTCCTTTATTCTCAGCATATGCTTGTCTGCTCGCTTAAGGTGTGTCTCTTGCAGGCAGCAGATTGATCGGTTATGTTTTCTAATCCAATCCTCCAGCCTCTTTCTTTTAACGTATGAATTGAGCCCATTTGTATTCAGAGTGATTATTACTATCTCTGGCTTCATGGTTGCCATATTCTGTTTTGTGTTTTGGGTCTTTGCCTATCTTCCTTCATATCAGTGTACTGTGTTTGAGTGGAGGGTTTCTATGCTGTCCTCTTTTCCATCTGAGACCGTGTTGTCCTGGTACGTGTTGCTGGCATGTTGGCTTCTAGATGGAGATGGGCTATATGGTGGTCTCCTGGTGGTTCTAGTTGGAGCTTGATCTTCTGGCCATAGTGAGTCAGCCAGTATGTTCTGCAGGGTCGGGTGACTTGCAGCATATTTTTTGAGTTCTTCCTTGTCCTGGAAGACCCTTATCTTACCCTCTATCTTAATGGATAACTTGGCAGGGTATAGGTTTCTGGGGGAGGCATTTTTATCTTTCAGTTTTTGGAAGATGTTGCTCCATTCTCTCCTCCTCTTCATGGTTTCAGCTGATAAGTCTGAGCATATTCTTACCTGCGCTCCTTTGTATGTGACTGTCTTCCTTTCTCTTGATGCTCGTAGAATTTTCTCTTTTTCCTCTAAGTTGGATAATTTTACAATTATATGTCTTGGCGTGTTCTTCTTGGTGTTTAGCTTAGCCGGCGTTCTCTCTGCTTCCTGTATGAGAGTCGGATTCTCCTTTGTTAGGTTGGGGAAATTTTCTTCCAGAAATTCCTTTGCTATCTTGGCATTCGATTTGTGTGTTATGTTGTGTTCCGGTAGACCGATTATTCGAATATTATTCCTCTTCATAGCATCTGTCATTGATCTCAGGCTGTCTTCTGTTTCTTTAATTTTCCTATCTGATTTTTTTTCTCACTTGCTTCGTTTGGTTTGAGCGTCCTCGAGTTCACTGATACGGTTCTCAGCCTCCTCAAGCCTAGATATAGCTTCTGTGACCTTTTGTGTGACCTCTGCTACCTCCTCTGTTAGTTTCTGCAGTTCCTTTTGGTGGATAGTATTCATCCCCTCTATTGTGGACTTCATCCCCTCTATTGTGCATTTCATCCCCTCTATCGTTGCATCCTTATTTTGATTTGCTTCTCTTAGCTCCTGTATTACTGCAAGCAGAGTTCTGAAGAATTCCTTTTGTGGCTGATCTATATATGTTTCTTCTATGAGTGACGTTAGGTCTGTTAAAGTGCCTCGTTTCTCTGATTTTTTTGTTGGGAGTGATGTGGTCTGTTGATTTTTCCTTGATCCTTTCATAGGCCCCATGCTTCTGGGAGACAGGAGTAACCTTATATATGTTGTTGTTAAGGATTCTTTCAGGCAATTGCCTATGACCTACTGTAAGGGTGGGTCAGACTGCTGTGTAGACCGAGTTCCCTGTCGGGTTGGTGACCCGCAGTGCCGAGATGTTTCAGCAGCTGGGGTGGGGGCTGGGGCCTCAGTGAGTGCCCTCAGGCTGCTTTGACCAGGTGTGACAAGGTACCCTTAGCAGCACCCTTTATGAGGAGGGGGGTTAGTAATAAAAAGGATTTAAAAGGTTAATGATATAAAAATAGTTTTTAACATAATATTGGGCAGAGGAAGAAAAAATTGGGGGGAGAGGGAAGAGAATCTATAATAGAAGAGGGACAAGCTGTGATACTAGTAGAGGTGGAAGGAGAAGAAAGAAAAGAGAGAGAAGGAGAATCTATAGAAAAGGGGCAGAAGAGAAGTACAAGCATTAATGAAAAAGTAGGAAGGAAGGGGAGAGAGAATACAGCACAGAAAGTAAAAGAAAGTGAAGAAGGAATAAAAAACAAAACAAACAAAAAACACCCAAAAGGCAAAAAAACAAAAATAAAGAAAAAAACCAACAAAAACACACACACACACACACACACACACACACAAACAGAAAAAAACCTGTGCTAGATGGAGGATGTATATATGTGAATGTCTGAAAATTTCCCCCTTCCCCTCTAAGCGCTGGTGATGCCTAATAGAGCGCAGAAGTGGCTGAGTTCGTATTGTCCCAAGATGTGGTGCTGATCTATGTGTTGTTGGGAATGCTCTTCAGCTCACCAAGTCCTCCCAGGTCCAGCCGCTCCCCACTGGAGGTCCTCATGCTCTAGCTGGGAAGTGCTAGGGCAGCTAAGGGTACTGTGTGGAGGTTCAGGCCACCGTGCCGTCTCCTGGGGTGGCTGGGGCGGGCTGCGGCAGGCTTAGGGCTGGCACTGGGGACCCCACAGGGCCCCCAGGTGGTGAGAGCTGGCTGGAGCTCACTGACGGCTCCTCAGGGACTGCAAAGCCGAGTCCCAGGTTCCGCTGCAGGTGGAATGTTTGATCTGCCCGGGCTGTGAGTGGGCGCGGGGAGGCCCCTCGGACAGCTGCGCAGACAGCTGCGTGACACTGCAGGGAACAATGGTGTTCGCCCTCCGCCCCTCTCTGAGCTCAGAACCCCGCAGACAGTAGTGGCTTGGCGCGAAACCGCAGGGGGCAATGGCGCCCTTCCTCCGCTCAGGCTCAGAGTCGTGGCCGCCGGGGTCCCCGCAGCACACTGGGGAGGGCACCTACTCTTGTGCCTTGCACAGGGAGGGGCCATTGGTGGTCAGACTCAGCAGCGCGGGCTGCGGCTCTCTGCGGAAGCTCAGGGTCCGGGACAGGCGCGGGTTGGGCTATGGCTCCCGTCGGCGGGAAGTGCTCAGCGCAGGGTGCCGGCCAGGAGTGGAGCTGGCGCTAGACTGCCAGGGGCGGGTGGGGGCGGGCGGGGGTGGGAGGCCGGGGAACGGAGGGCAGGTGGAGAGGTCCGTGGCAGCGGTGCGGGTGGATGGTCCCCCGTGGGGGTCGCCAGACAACCTGCGGGTCCGCTCCCCGGAGCTTGGATGAATGGAGGGAGGGACACGGGCCCGAGGGCAGATCGCTGCCCTGCGGGGAGAGGGGAACTGCGGGAGAGGAAAGCTTCTCTCCCAGTGGGGATCCGCGAGTGGGCCACTGGTGTAGGGGAGCGTGACCTGCTGCGCCTGTCTAGGCAGGGCAGGCAAGCGGCTCTGGGCTGGGGTCCGGTTTGGGGATGGAGCCTAGGCCAGTCACCAGTGAGCTCACTGCAGCTTAGTGACCAGAGGTGTCCCAAGAGTCCGGTCCTCTTTCACCTAGACCCCTGCTCAGGACAAATACGTGGGGTGGGACTTGGGTGCTGTCCCAGGGGGATATTTCACTCACCAGACTCCTACTATTTAGCTATCTGGTCGCCAAGCCCGCTTTGTTTGGAGGAGCTCTCAGAGTATGCCGGTGTCCCTGTCGGCCATCTTCTTATTATTACTTTTTAATCATTTTATTAGGGGCTCATACAATTCTTATCACAATCCATACATAAATCAATTGTGTCCAGCACATTTGTGCATATATTGCCACCTTCATTCTCAAAACATCTGCCTTCTGCTTGAGCCCTTGGCATCAGCTCCTAATTTTTCCCCTCCTTTTATTTTTTCACAAATATTCCCTACATGTGTTGAAATGACCTAAATATCAGTCTTCTGTATTCTGTTTCTGGTGTGTCCAGGGGCTCTTCTTCAGGGAACTCCACTGCATTTGGGCTATTTTTGATTGTTTGTGTTTGTTTTTCTAATTTGGGGTTTACTATGGTTGATTGCTGTTTCCTTGGCATTGTGGTACAGTTATTAGTGGTGTGTCAACTGCTGGGTCATGTAGAGGTTGTTTGCTCTGTCTAGTAATGTGGGAGAGGTCAAATTGAAGCTGAAAAATATATGGTGGTGAAATGGAAAAAAGGGGAGAAGGGTGTGCAAATGTGGCAGTGGGGCTAGAGAAGAAGAAAGAATAAAATAGAAGTAATGATAGTAATAATATGTTGCCATCTAGATAGGTGAATATATTTGTAAAAATAGTGGGAAAATGTATTTTAAGAGGGGTATTATAATTAATAAGCTTCAAGAAATATAGTTAGTGAGGACAGACAAAGCCAAAAGAGATAATGGTTGAATTTTGGAATAAAAGGTTAGTGATTTGATTGCACCAGCCACTCTGGAAGAATGTTGAGCCAATCTGCTTCTGTAAAGATCCACGGTTTAGAAATGCTATATAAAAATGTTCTCCTTTGCACTATAAGATCACTATAAGTGAAGTTTAACTCATTGACAATGGATTGGGGATAATTTCCCCACACAGGGTTTCAATGTTCTAAAAGATGGACCAATTCCTCTCAGCTCAAACCAAGAAATCACAGCCCCACAACATGTGTGTTTTCACTATTTATATAAGCCAGTTAATGCTCTTTGTTAAATACAAGATCCCCTACATTCTTAACAAGAACAGAGGTCAACCTCAATTACTCAGAAAATTCCAATCAAATTAGGCCTCATTAATTTCCTACATTCCCTAGCCAAATCATACAGAAGTAAGAAGCAATCATTGATTTAAAACACATTAAAAAAACCAACAACAACTGGATAACCCCTCCAAGTTATTTTACAAGATCCAATGGCAAAATAAAAAATCTCTTTTCATCACAGTGAGAATAAATTTCAGGGAAGGGTGAGGGTTAGTGAGGTCATCATCAGAGTGAAGTTGGGGTTAAATGTCAGCATCAGAGTCAGGATCAGTATAATTGTCATCTTTGAACATGAGTCTCAGTCAAGGTGTTAGATCTAATTGTGCAGCACTGGAGAGGAGTAAACTATTGAAAATTGAAAGTATTAAAATAGATAATACCTAGACAAATTTACCAAATTTCTCAAAAGACACAAGTGTAGAATTCTAAAGTGCAGAGTGAACTCTATACAAGTTAAACCCAAAGAAGCAGACACAAAGAAACTTTAAAGTCAAACTTTACAGACTACAGTTAAGACTAAAATATCAAAAGAAGCAATCCACTTACCTACAGAGGAAACACATTTCAAACCCTCAAGGATTTTTCATCTCATAAAATGGAGGAAAAGAGCAAAGATAACAGTATTTTCGAGGTCTGAAATGTTAACCTCATTTTACAAAGATATGTTTCAGGAATATGTATATTCTTATGTGAAGAAACACTAAGAGTTTATTTCCTCCTGATATACTCTTAATGGATGGCTGTTTGAAATTTCCAATACAAACAATAAAGAAATAAATCAAGAAATCTTCGAGCATTGTGAAGGAAGGAAGAATATGAACAGAATAAATAGGTAAGAAAATACAATGGACTTTTCTACAAGAGGATATCTAGGTAAGCATGTGTGTTAGGATACATTGACTAGAGAAATAAATCCAGTGACATTAATATATGTGTAAGAAAGAGCTTCATATCAAGAAGGAATTTTATAGTAGGAAAACATCCCAGCTTAGTTCAGATCAAGTCCCTAAGTCTGATACTAGTTTTTAAATCCTTCTTCATATTCATGCAACCACAAAATTCAGGATGATCACCAGCTAGTGGGTGCAAAGTCTTGTCACTTCAACAGTGGTGACTACATCTCCAGGGCTCTGGCAATTCTCTGAGTGATTCAGGAAGGCGATAGCAGGAAGGTGAAGGCAGAGAGTCGGGGAGGTTCTCAAGACCCTCCTTATGAGGAGGTCATGCCCACAAGGAAGAACCATCAGGCTGTGACCTGACTGACAGGCTAGATTCCACCCCTACACGACAAGTTGATGCAAAATCATATAGCTACCACAACATGCAAGTTGAAATGCGTGTGGTAGATAACTATGTTGGCACTATTTCTACAAATACATATAAATAGGACAGGAGGTATTGCTACATGAATACTTATCTCTATATTGTAAGCATATTTATAAGTTGGTGGAGCACACAAATGGAAAAGTTATAAAAACTTCTTCCTCTTTCTCTTTATCTTCATCCTCCTCCTCTTCTACTTCCTCTTCTTCATTGAACACATCCCAACTTTTGTATAGAGTGACCCTATATACAAAAGAGTGAAACAATGTCTGGTCCTGCTCCATCTCCACAATTGTTATGTTTAAGTTCATTGCTACAGCCACTGTATAAATTAATCTTTTTGAGGGCCTTCCTCTTTTCACTGCCCCTCTACTTTACCAAGAATGATGTCCTTCCCTAGGGACTCCTCTTTTCTGACAGCATGTCCTAAGTGTTTGAGACAAAGTCTCACCATCCTTGCCAGAGCATTCTGGCTGTACTTCTGCCAAGACAGATTTGTTTGTTTTTTGGCAGTCTTTTAATAGTCTTTGCCAACACCACAACTCAAATGTATTGATTCTTGTTCCATCTATTAAATTCAATGTCTGACTTTCACAAATATATGAGGCAATTGAAAACACCATGGTTTGGGTCAGGAACACCTTAGTTCTCAAAGTAACTTTATTGTTTTTCAACACTTTAAAGATGTCTTGTGAAGATTTACCCATTGTAATGAGTCATTTGATTTCTTGAGTGCTTTTTCCATGAGCTTTGATTATGAATCCAAGCAAGACAAAATCCTTGGCACCTTCAAAATTTTCTCCACTGATAATAATGTTACCTATTGATCTAGTAGTGGGAATTTCTTCGTCTTTACATTGAGTTGTAGTCCACACTGAAGACTGCAATCTGTGATTTTCATCATTAAGTGCTTCAAGTCCTCCTTATTTTCAGGAAGCAAGATCGTCTCATCTACTTATTACAGGTTGTTAATATGCCTTCCTCCAATCCAGATACCACATGAATACTTATCTATATTGGAAACAAATAATGCAGCTTCTTTGATTATTTTCTCAGCATATAGTTTGGATATATATAATAAGAGGGTACAATCCTAACACATACCTTTTCTGATTTTAAACAATGCAATATTTCCTTGTTCTGTTTGCAAAACAGCCTCTTGATCTATAGACAAGTTCCACATGAGCACAATAAAGTGTTCTGGAATGCCAATTATTCTCAAAGATTTCCACTATTTTTTTTATAATCCACACAGTCAAATTCCTTTGCATAGTAAATGAAACACAAGTAAGCATCTTTATGGTATTTAATTTCAGCCAAGATCCATCTGGCATCAACAGATTGTTCCATGTTCTCTTCTGAATTCAGCATGGATTTTTGGCAACTCTCTGTCAATGTATTCCTGCAACTACTCTTGGAAAATATTTGTCAAAATTTCTCTTGTATGTCTTATTAATGATAGTGTTCTGTAATTTTAGCTTTCTAATGGGGCATCTTTCTTTGGATTGGGTCCAAATAGGGATGCCTTTCCATCAATTGGTCCAGTAGCTGTCTTCCAGTCAGTTGGCCAAGTAGCTATCTACAAATTTCCTGGCCTCTGAAACATTTCAAAGGGTATTACACCAGTTCCTTAAACCTCATTTTTGGCTAATGCTTTTAGTGTAGCTAGTATTTCTTTTTTTCAATTTATTTATTTATAATAATTTTATTGGGGGCTTGTACAATTCTTATCACAATCCATACATACATCCATTGTGTCAAGAACATATGTACACTTGTTGCTATCATCATTCTCAAAATTTGCCTTCTACTTGAGCCCTTAATATCTGCTGCTCATTTTCCCCCTCCCTCCCCAATCCCCCTACCTCATGAACCCTTCATCATTCATAAATTAATATTAGTCATAAATTACACTGTCCGACATCTCCCCCTGCCTTCTTCTCTGCTGTTCTTCCCCCAGGTAGGAGGCTATACGTAGATTCTTGTAATCAGTTCCCCTTTTCTACCAAACATGCCCTCTACCCTCCAGGCATCACCACTCTCACCACTCGTCCTGGAGGAGTCATCTGTCCTGGATTTCCTGTGTTTCCAGTTTCTATCTGTACCTATGTACATCCTCTGGTCTAGCCAGATTTGTAAGGTAGAATTGGGATCATGATAGTGGGGGTGGGGGAGGAAGCATTTAAGAACTGGAGGAAAGTTATATGTTTCATCATTGCTACCCTGCACCCTGACTGGCTCACCTCCTCCCCACAACCCTTCAGTAAGGGGTGTCCAGTTGGCTACCAATGGGCTTTGAGTCTCCACTCTTCACTCACCCACATTTTAAATGCTATGATTTTTTGTTCTTTGATGCTTGATACCTGATCCCTTTGACAGCTCGTGGTCACACAGGCTGGTGTGTTTCTTCCATGTGGGCTTTGTTGCTTCTGAGCTAGATGGCCACTTGTTTATCTTTGAGCCTTTAAGACCCCAGACACTATATCTTTTGATAACTGGGCACCATCAGCTTTCTTCACCACATTTACCTATGCAGCTAGTACCTCTTTTTTGAGTACCATTGGTTCTTGCTCATATGCTACCTCCTGAAATAGTCTAATGTTGATTATGGTTATTATTATTGATACAGTCACTCTGTGCATTCTTTTCATCTTATTTTGATGCGTTCTGCATTAATCAATATTTTTCCAATGGACCCAAGGATTGAAAATTTTATTGAGTTCTTTCAGTTTAAGATATGCAGAATGTGTTCTTCCCTTTTGTTTTCAAACTCTAGGATTTTGCACATTACAATATTTGGCTTTGTTTGTTCAAGTTCCATTTTTCACATTTTCCATTCAGCCCTTTGGCTTCCTCACACATTCCACTTGCCTTAGCTACAATTCAGAGAAGGTTTCAGAATCTCTTATGGCATCCACTTTAGTTGTGTATTTCTTTCCTGTCCTTTTAATAGCCATTGATGTCATTCCACAGCACATCAGTCATTAATGTTCAATGTATCAATTCTGTTCTTGAGATGTTCTCAAAATTCTGGAAAGATATAATCCAGGTCATATTTTTTTCCCTTGTGGACTTGTCTTAATTTTCTTCAGTTTCAACCTGAACTTATATATGAGCAATTGATGATTTTTTTCAGTTAGCCCCTGATCTGGTTTTAGCTGCTGATATTGAGCTCCTCCAGCATCTATTTCTACAGATATCATCAATTTGATTTCTGTGTATTTTATTTGGAAAAGTCCTTGCACAGAGTTATTGGTGTTGTCAAAAAGAGGTATTTGCGTGGAACACATCCTGGTTCGCCAAGCCCTGAGGATGATATTCCTGCTCAGAGCACCCAATGCACAGAGGACCATGGGGCCAGCCCTACACGAGACAAGATGTCCCCCACTGACCCATATCACTACAAGGGACAACACTGGAGGCACAGTAGGAATTGTTCCCGATCTGTCCCCACCACACCGGGACAAAACGCTGTGCGTGTAACCGAGCAGCAACGGGAGCAAAGCAGTGAAGTCCCTAGGGTATACCAAAAGTAGACTGACACCCCAGCAAACTAAACTGGAAAACACTGCTAAAGTTTCAACAAACAGACCTGGAACTATTTATAGGCTTTTCTTTTTTTTCGTTGTTGGTTTTGTTGTTTTGGTTTGCGCTGTATTGTTTTTGTGCTTATTATGGTCTCTGCATGCCTATCTAGATAAGATAGGCAGAATATACAACCCAGGGGAGAAAACAATGGAACTGATGGCTTCAGGGGACAAGGGAGAGGGGAAGGGGGGGAAAGGAAGTGGATGCTAACAAACCCAGGGACAAAGGAACAACAGGTGATCTACAATCCATGGCAAGGAGGACATAGGATGCCTGGTAGGGCTTGATCAAAGGTAATTTAATCAAGAGGAATTATTGAAACCTGAATGAAGGCTTAACATGATAGTGGGGCAAGAGAAAAGAAAAAGGAAATAGAGGAAAGAAATTGGAGGCAAAGGTCATTTATAGAGGCCTAAATATAAGCATGTACATATGTAAATAAATTTATATATGACAATGGGGAAATATATTTATGTGCTTCTTTATACAGGTTTAGTATTATAGTAGCAGATAGACATAGGTCCTCTACTCAAGTACTCCCTCAATGCAAGACACTTTGTTCTAATAACCTGGGATTCTGTGATGCTCACCTTTCTGACACGATAACTGAAGACAAAATGGGTGCATAGCAAATGTGATGAAGAAAGCTGATGGTGTCTGGCTATCAAAATATATAGCATCTGGGGTCTTAAAGGCTTGAGGATAAACAAGCAGCCATCTAACTGAGAAGCAACAAAGTCCACATGGAAGAAGCACACCAGCCTGTATGGTCATGAGGTGGTGATGGGATCAGGTATCAGGCATCAAAGACCAAGAACAGAAAATCCTATTATTGTGAATGTGGGTGTGTGTGGAGTGGAGACACAAAGCCCATCTATAGACAATTGGACACTCCCTTACAGAATGGTCACAAGGGAGAGATGAGCCAGCCAGGGCGCAGTATAGCACCAATGAAACATACAACTTTCCTCTAGTTCTTTAATGCTTCCCCCTCCACACACAAACCATCATGATCTCAATGCTACCTTACAAATGTGGCTAAACCAGAACATGTACACAGGTACAGATAAGAGAGAAACACAGGGAATCCAGGACAGATAAACCCCTCTGGACCAATAAAGAGATTAGCAATACCAAGAGGGTAAGGGGAAGTTGGGGTGTGAGGAGGAAGGGGGAACCAATCACAATGAATGATCTACATACATATAATTCCCTCCCTGGGAGATGGACAACAGAAAAATGGGTGAAGGGAGACATCAGTCAGTGTAAGACACGAAAAAAAAATTATCAAGGGCTCTGGATGGAGAGAGGGTGGGAAAGGGAGGGAGGGAGGGAAAAATATGAGGAGCTGATACCCAGGACTCAAGTAGAAAGAAAATGTTTTGAAAAATATGATGGCAACAAGTTTAAAAATGTGCCGGATACAATGAATGCTATATGTGTTGTGATAAGAGCTGTATGAGCCCCCAATAAAATGATTTTTTATAAATTAAAAAACCATACAACAACTACAAAAAGAGGTATTTTCTATGAATGTGTTGTTGACTTTGTTAAACTCTGTCATGGGGCATCTAGCTTCATTTCTATCACCAAGATCATATTTTTAAGCTAGTATTCCCTCTTCTTTGTTTCTAATGTTTGCATTCCAATTGCCAATAATTGCCAGTGCATCTTGATTGCATGTCTGATCAATTTTACACTGAAGAAATTGGTAGACTTCTCCAATTTCTTCTTCACTCTCTTTATTTTGGCTGGTGCATCAATTTTAATAATAGTTGTATTGATTGGATTTCCTTGTATGTGAATAGATATAATCCTATCATAGACAGCATTGTACTTCAAGATAGATATTACAATGTCCTTTTTATGAAGACTACAATACTATTTCTCTTGGTTATGTTATTCCTAGCACAGTAAACCTTATGATTAGCATATTTCAAATGGCCAATGCCATCCATTGCAGCTCACTAACACCTAGGATATTGATCTTTATACATTCCATTTCTTTTTTTTTTTTAACAATTTATTGGGGCTCATACAACTCTTATCACAGTTCATACATCTACATACATCAATTGTATAAAGCACATCTGTACAGTCTTTGCCCAATCATTTTTTCTCCTCTTTTCTTTTTTACATTTTATTAGGGACTCATACAACTCTTATCACAATCCATACATATACATACATCAATTGTATAAAGCAGATCCATACATTCCCTGCCCCAATCATTCTCAAAGCATTTGCTCTCCACTTAAGCCCCTTGCATCAGGTCCTCTTTTTTCCCCCTCCCTCCCCTTTCCCCACTCCCTCATGTGCCCTTGGTAATTTATACATCGTTATTTTGTCATATCTTGCCCTATCCGGAGTCTCCCTTCCCCCCCTTCTCTGCTGTCCCTCTCCCAGGGAAGAGGTCACATGTGGATCCTTGTAATCAGTTCCCCCTTTCCAACCCACTCACCCTCCACTCTCCCAGCATCACCCCTCACACCCTTGGTCCTGAAGGTATCATCCACCCTGGATTCTCTGTACCTCCAGCCCTCATATGTACCAGTGTACAGCCTCTGCCCTATCCAGCCCTGCAAGGTAGACTTTGGATCATGGTAGTTGGGGGGAGGAAGCATCCAGGATCTGGGGGAAAGCTGTGTTCTTCATCGGTACTACCTCGCACCCTAATTAACCCATCTCCTCTCCTAAACCCCTCTATGAGGGGATCTCCATTGGCTGACACTTGGGCCTTGGGTCTCCACTCTGCACTTCCCCCTTCATTTAATATGGTGTATATACATATATATATATACACATACACATACATATATATATATACATACACACACTTATATATATATATATTTTTTTTTGCATGATGCCTTATACCTGGTCCCTTGGCACCTCGTGATCGCACTGGCCAGTGTACTTCTTCCATGTGGGCTTTTATGCTTCTGAGCTAGATGGCCGCTTGTTCACCTTCAAACCTTTAAGACCCCAGACACTATCTCTTTTGATAGCCGGGCACCATCCACTTTCTTCACCACATTTGCTTATGCACCCATTTGTCTTTAGCGATCCTATCATGGAGGTGTGCAGTCAATGATATGATTTTTTTGTTCTTTGATGCCTGGTAACTGATCCCTTCGGGACCACTCGATCGCACAGGCTGGTGTGTTCTTCCATGTTGACTTTGTTACTTCTGAGCTAGATGGCCGCTTGTTTATCTTCAAGCCTTTTGACCCCAGTCACTATCTCTTTTGATAGCCAGGCACCATCAGCTTTCTTCACCACATTTACTTGTTCACCCACTTTGGCTCCAGCCGTTGTGTCGGGAGAGTGAGCATCATAGAGTTCCAATTTAATAAAAGAAAGCATTCATGCATTGAGGGAGTGTTTGAGTAGAGGCCCAAGGTCCTTCCGCCACCTTAATACTTAACCTATAAATATAGACACATAGATCTATTTCCCCATCCTCCTATATATATTTGCATGTACATGTCTTTGTCTAGACCTCCATGAATGCCCTTTGGCTCCTAGCTCTTTCCTCCATCTCCCTTGCCTTTCCTCCTGCCCTACTACCATGCTTCGTCGCCACCTGGGCTAGAGTATACCTCTTCTCTAAGCAACCTTACCCTTGATCATTTCTCACCAGGCCTGCCACTATCCACCCAAGGGGAGGGTATTGTTTATATCTCCACAGGGAAAGTGGGACCAGACTTCAACCCAGTGCCGCAAGGTGTGAATGCAATATCCCGGTGTGGAGTAGGGAACCAGTGGAGAGGTCTGGGAGGCTGGCCCCAGCACCATAAATTAAGTGGATTCCTGCCCCTCCCCCGAAAAGAATTCATTCCAAAGGATGACATTGACTCTGCAGCTGGTCTCTCTGCAGCTCCGGGAGATGAACATATGTGACCAGAGCACACGGGAGCAGATGAAGGGGCAGGAGGAGAGATTGGAGCACAGCCTGGCCCACCAGGCCGTGAGGATGATGTTCCTGAGTAGAGCAGCCAGTCAACAGAGAGAACAACATGGCTGGCCCCACTATGAGAAATGATGTCAATCAGTGACTAAGGGCGATACAGGAGACTGCACCGGAGACACAGTGTGGGAATTGCACCTGACCTGATGCCACCACACCGAGGCAAAGCACTGGGGGAGTGCAGCGGAACAGCAAGGGAATGGAGTGGCAAGGTCCCCAGGGAATGCTGAAAGTGGACTTTGGGGCCAGGGCGTGGTGCCCCAACAGACTGGACTGGAAAATGCTCCTAAGGGCCAGCAAAGGATCCCTGAACTAACTACAAGCTTTTCTCTTGTGAACTGTTTTGTTCTGTTCTTTGTCAGTGGTTTGTTTTTGTGGTTTTGTTGTCTGGTTGTATCCTGTTGTTTTGTTTTCCTCTGTCTTGTTTTCGTGCATGTTAGTGTCTCCACAGGTCTGTCTGAATAGGAGAAGCTGGATGTACTATCTGGAGGAAAAACAATGGGACCGACAGTTGCGGGGGGACTTGGGGTGGGGGGGTAGGGGAGGTAAGGAAGTGGTGTTAACAAACACAGGGACAAGGGAAAAACATGGGACTCCATTTCTTTTTTGATTACTTGCAATTTTCTTAAATTCATACTTCCTACATTCCAAGTCTTGATTATTAGATTTTTGTAGTTGTATCTTGACATTTTGAGTCATACTCCATTAGAAAATGATGGTTCCAAAGTCTTTATTCCCATATGTTTGACTCTATGATGGTCTGTTTTATTTTGAGAAGGTAGCTCTTCCTCAGCAATACTTTGAATACATTCCAACCTGAGGGACTCATTTTCTGGCATGATCTCTGATAATGTTCTGCTTCTATTCATTATGTCTTCAGTATTTGACAACACTTTGGTACTATGCATGATATTTTCAGCTGCGACTTCCTCCAAAATGAAGAGCTAATTCATTCTTTATAGTCTTTTCTTAGTCTATAAGCTCCGCTGAAATCTACACACTTTGGTTGACCATGCTGCTGACATAGTTTCCAGTATCACAGCAATATATAAGCCACCACAGGAGGACAAACTAACAAACAAGTGGTGATGAACGTTTCTTAGACATAATCAAGCATTTTTAGGAGAGAGTCATGCAGTCTCAGATCACAAGACCATATTCTCAGAAGACACCAAGGTCAATTAGCGTTACAGACCACAAAAACAATGTTCTATAATTTACATATTTGAGTAGTGACTGGGGTCTTCAAAGTGTATGAATTTTCCTCTAAGATCTCTCCCAACCTTGAGAAAATAAAAGTGAAGAAAACTGAAGACACATGAAAACAATTAGTCCAATAGATTAACACAGCACATGAATCTTTTTTTAAAAATTTATTTATTTATTTATTTATTTATATTTACAGTTTATTAGGGGCTCATACAACTCTTATCACAATCCATACATAAACATATACATACATCAATTGTATAAAGCACATCCGTACATGCTTTGCCCTAATCATTTTCTTTCTTTCTTTTTTTTTTTAACCTTTTCATTGGGGCTCATAAGGCTCTTATCACAATCTGTGCATACATCAAATGAGCAAAGCACCCTTATACATTCGTTGCACTCGTCACTCTCATAATTCACCTTCCACTTGGGTTCCTGGAATCAGCTCAGTTTCCCTTTTTCCCCCCCATCCCCCTCCCTCCCCGATCCCACCCCTGGTCCCTTGATAGTTTATAAATAATTATTATATCTTATCTTACACTCCCCAGCGTCTCCCCTCACCCACCTCCCCCTTGACAATCTCCCAGAGAGGAGGTTACACATAGATCTCCGAGATCGGTTCTCCCTTTCTACATGCTCTTCCCTCCTGGTGTCGACACTCCCACCGCTGGTGTTGAAGGGTTCGTCTGTCCTAGATTCCCTGTGCCTCCAGATCCCCACTGCACCGCTGTACATCCTCTGGTACAACCAGGTCTGCAAGGCAAGGTAGGATTGGGGTCATGATGGTTGGGAGGGGAGGAAGCGTTCAGGAACTAGAGGAAGGTTTTGAGTTTCATTGTTGTTACACTGAACCCTGTGTGGCCCATCTCCTCCTCACTACCCCTCTGGAAGGGGTGTTCAGCTCTCTACAGGTGGGCATTGGGTCCCCATCATACACTCCCCCTCTTTCACGGTGACGTGATTCTCACCACCACCCCATCTTTGATGTTGGAGACCTGGTCTCCTCTGTCCTTCATGGTCACCTATGTTGGTGTGCTGCTTCCGTGTGGGCTCGGTTGCTTCTGGGCTAGATGGCCGCTTGTTTGCTTTCAAGCCTTTAATTCCCCAGACGCTATATCTCTCAGTAGCCGGGCACCATCCGCCTTCTTCACCACACTTGCTTATGCACACTTTCGTCTTCAGCCATTATGTGAGGAAGGTGATCACACAATGATTGTTTTTGTTCCTTTGTATCTGCTACATGGTCCATTCAACACCTTGTGTTCGCTTAGGCCGTGTGCTTCTTCTCTGTGGGCTTTGTTGCTTCTGAGCTAGATGGCCGCTTATTTGCCTTCAAGCCTTTAAGACCCGAGACGCTATATCATTTTTTGATAGCCGGGCACCATCAGCTTTCTTCACCACATTTGCTTACACACACGGCTGTCTTCAGTGATCATGTCGGGAAGATGGGTATCCTGCAATGGCTGCTTAGCAGGGCGAGGTGCTATTGTATTGGGGGATTATGCATGAGGAGGCCCAATGTCCATCTGCTACCCTACTACTGAACCCATAAATATATGCATATAAATCTATTGCCCCCATAAACATAAATATATTTACATATGTACATGTCTGTATTTAGGCTTCTCTGTATGCCCTTTGCCTCCTACTCCTTTCCTCTATTTCCTTTTGCTTTCCTCCCAACCCATTACCATGTTTGGCCTTCATTCTGGATTCAGTAGTTCCTCTCAGTTACCTTGGTCTTGGTCACTCCCTTCCAGTCCTCCCCTCCCCTCCCTCCTCTGTTTGAGAACCATTCGCTGTTCCCTTGTTCCTGTGTTGGGCGACACCTCCTCCCTTCCCCTACCTCCCACACTCTCATGTCCCTCCAGGACCGTTGGTCCTGTTGTTTTCTTCTCTCATTATTTGTCCAGCCTATCTTGTCTAGGTGGACCTGCTGACATAGTAATATGTGCATACAAATGCATATGACTTTGACTGCGCCCAAGAGGCCCATAAGAACATGGCTTTGACAGAAGCAACATCGACACGCCGATAAGCAGAAAAGCCACTAACATACCAAATTTACAAGGTAAAAAACAAAACAAATTAAAAAAGACTAAGCAAAAAGATAGCAAATATTAAAAGAAAAATTGCTAGTAGTTCAACGTCCTTTTGTTGGCCTTTAGACCATCCTTTCTACTCCCTCGGGCTCCCTTTGCTCTGCTTCCTCCGCTGCTCCATTGCATGCCCCCAGTGTTTGCCTCAGTGTGGCGGGGTCAGCTCAGTCGCCCATCCCCCATTATGTCTCAGGTGCTGTCCCGTGTAGGGCCATGTGTTGGTGCAGGATGTCATATCTCGTAGTGTGGTCAGCTGAATGGTCCTCTCTGTATGACGGGCCCTTCTAGCTGGTCTATCGACTTTGGGCTTGGTGGACCCAGGTGTACTCCACTATGTCCTTTCTCCTTCTTTTGTTTCAGCTTCCTTCTGGATGTGGTGTGGTGGGTCAGTTCCTTTCCCACTCCAGACGATCTATTTTTGTTTTCTGTGGTATTCCCTTCGAGTGTGGGTGTCGGCCTAATTCTGGTTTGGGCCAGCTTGTCGTCCAGCCTCTTTGTGTAGACCTCTGTACTTTGCGTTGCCCTCCTTGTTTGGTGTGTCGTGTTGGGTCCGTATGCATGTTCCAGATCTGTGGGGACACAACCGATACTCTCCCCCGGGTGGGTTAATACCCTGCCCCCCCATACCATCCATTCAGATTCTCCCCCTCTCTACCCCACTACTCCTTCTTTATGCTGGGCTCTCATGTACCTCCCTAGGTGTGGCCTGTCCTCCCTCCAACTATCTATGCTTCCTTCCATTTATTGTGGGATGGATGTTTATTCTTCTATTTCTGTCATGCTGATTGTACTTACCTCAGGGGACTCATGTTGTACCTGTCCCTTTGGGTCTGGCTTACCTCGCTTAACATAATTCCTTCCAGCTCTTCCCATGAAATAACGTGTTTCTTGTGCTCATCGGTGCTTTTCAGTACAGCACATGAATCTAAGCCTCCATAACCCTGAGGCCAGAAGAACTTGATAGTGCCTAGCTACCCCTCTGAAGGGAACCACATTTGAAGGTCCTAGATAGAGTGGGAGAAAAGTGTAGAACAAAAACTCAAAATAAGAGGTGAGAGGAAGGGCAGGTATACTGGTTGGAAAGTGCCTAGTCTGTCACCAGAGTTTTGTCATTCCTTAGGACTAGAACTAAACTCACCTTTGTAGCTCAACTTTTAGCCAAATAAAATACCTAAGCCTATAAGGAAAACAATAAAATGATGTAAGCATGCACTTCTTAGACTAACAACCTTTTGAGATGAAACAGATACAATTTACCCAAGGACAAAATTGAGAGAGGCTCGGAAAGAAGGAGCAGAATGGAAATAGGAATTCCTGGGAGGAAGTGGGATATGTGATGATACTTTGTGGGAATTGCAATCAGTGACATGAAATGGAATATCTATGAATTGTTGAAAGGAAAACTGTTTTGTTCTGTAAAATCTTGCTAATTCACAATGAAAAATTAAGAAAAAGAAAATACAAACAAAATATTCTAGTACTCTAGTTTCCCTGCCTTTTAATTGCTCATACTAGTTTTGGCATTATTATTAACCTTTTGGTCTTAAATAGATTATTTTTAATGGAGCACCCTCATTAATAATGTCCTATGCTATATGAGAACTTAAAATTGGTGGCATTTGTACAGCAGACTAAAAACTAAGTCTTAACTCTATTTTAAATCTTGAAATCAGTTTGACTTTAAAAAAACTACCTTTTTGAGTAGCATTTTTTCTAGCCTTTATGCTGACCTAAATAAAATCTTAAATAAAACTTCTTTAAAACATTGATGACATGCCAACAATAATAGCAAAGTTCAATAAGACTTAAAACAAAAAGATACTGGTGAGTGTATGCAGAGACTAAAACTCTGTTGCACAGTTGATGCTGATGCAGCCACTGTGGAAAATGGTATAGCACTTGTTCAAAAAGTTGAAAATATAAATACAATTTGATATTGCAATCCTACTATGAGGTTTATGACCTAGAGCAGTGGTTCTCAACCTTCCTAATGTTGCAACCCTTTAATACAGTTCCTCATGTATGGTGACCCCCAAACATTAAATTATTTTTGTTGCTACTTCATAACTGTAATTTTGCTACTGTTATGAATTGGGCGAACTCTGTGAAAGGGTCTTTCAATCCCCAAAGGGGTCACGACCCACAGGATGAGAACAACTGATCTAGAGCAATAAGAGCCAGGAGACAAACTCATAGACACACCTTCGTTTGTTGCAGTGTTAGTCACAATAACAAAGAGATGTAAGCAACCTAAGTGCCCATCAGTGGATGAATGGGTAAACGAACTGTGGTATATACAAACAAGGGAATATTATGCAACATTAAATAATAAAGCAAATATATTAACATCATATAATGTAAATGAACCTAGAGGGCATTATACTGAATGAAATAAGCTAATCACAAAAGGGCAAATCTTTCATGAATCCACTATTTTAAAAAGACAAGGAAAGGCAGAAAATAATTTTTCCTTTGATTATTACAAAGGAAGAGATGAGAGAGGAAATCAGTAGCTAGATAATAGACATGAGCTAATTTAGGTGAAAGGAAAGTCAATATACAATAAAAGGTGACCAACATATGATTACAGAAAAGAAAGACTTGACATGATATATATGAGTTACAAGTAACAAAGTAAATACCAATGCACATATAGTAACAAACAACAGCCTACAAATAAGTACATAGGCAGATAGGCAAGATAAGCAGAATGAGCAGGCAAAAGTGGTTACTCTCATGTCCATAAGTTTGTCAAACAATATTTCTACAAGTACATTTGTGTATGGTAAACATATATTTTTTAATAAATAGGGGGCAAAAGTCTATAATATTCTTAGCCATAACAAAACATCTGGAAAGAATGAATCACTGAGCCTCAAGGGTAGGAACCATAATTCTGATGGACATCAAAGATATTGGAATGATATAATTAACAAAGGTAAGCTTTGGTGAGTAGCAACTGAAGTGTTAAATTTTTTTAAGCGACTCACAACTTGCCCAATAAGAAACAGTATGATAAACAGAGAAAAGATTTATATTTTCAAGGATTTCATCTTGGTTGGATCCACAAGCAGTGCTCATGGAAGCAGTAGTTGATAGTTCAAATTATGCATTGAATTGGGTAAATATGATTCACAAGAGCTCTTTAAAGTGTTACTTTGAGGACTAAAGGTGTGCCTGACTTCACAATAGAAAAGCGGATGAATGGAGACTTCGGACAGTGCAAGATATGACAAAACAATTTATAAATTATCAAGGGTTCATGAGGGAGAGGGGAGCTGGAGGGAGGGGGTAAAATGAGGACCTGATGCCAGGGGCTTAAGTGGAGAGCAAATGTTTTGAGAATGATGAGGGTAATGGATGTACAAATGTGCATTACACAATTGATGTATGTATGGATTGTGATAAGAGTTGTATGAGCCCCTAATAAAATGATTTTTTTAAAAAGATATGGTATTTTTAATATCCTTACATGCACTTGAAAATTTGACATTGAATAAGGAAGTCTGGAGAAGAATGGACACATTTGAATTATGGTGCTGGTGAAGACTCTGAAAAGTACTACGGACTGCCAAAAGAACAAACAAGTCTGTTTGGGAAGAAGTACAGCCAGAATGCAAAGGATGGTGAGACTTCGTCTTAAGTGCTTTGGACATGTTCCAGGAGAGAGAAATCCCTGGAGAATGACATCATTCTTGGTAAAATAGAGGGGTTAGTGAAAAAGAGGAAGGCCCTCAACAAGATGGATTGACACAATGGCTGCAACAATAAGCTCAACCATAAGAAAAACTGTGAGAATGGTGCAGGACTTGGCAGTGTTCATTCTTTTCACTTGATGGCACCTAACAACAACAATGTGTTAGGAAGGCTTCCATAGAAAGAAAACCAAGACACTTGTGAATATATACATGTACACATGCATACATATATGTATATACATGTACATATGTATACATGTATACACACATACATAAATACAGATATAAAGGGGTAGGTTTATACAGCAAAATGAATACATTAAATTAGTCCACACAACATTACATAGAGCTCAGTCCAGCTGTCTTTCATGTGACATTTAATATACTAAAGGTCTTTCTAACTCACACAGGCACTGGCTCAAGACCAACGGAGCAGATTGTGGGAAGTTGAAATAGTGAGGTGTAGCAGAGGCCACAGCTGCAGCACTACAGAGCAGGTCTCAGCAGAGCCTCACGATATAGCAATGCAAAATGTCGGGCTGGAGGTGCAAGGTCAGCCCACAGGCAGAAGACACGACAGGGTGGGGCAGTGCCTTGCCATAGAGCAGCACAGCACAGCACAGCATAGCAAAGGTGTTCACCTCAGTTCATGGGTCGCCTTGGCCAGGCTGGAGCAGAGCACTGCATCATCCCACAGGTAGCACAGCACACGGTTGAGGCAGAACAGCGAACTCAGGAAGTGAGCTAGTCTAATCAACAGGGAGAGGGTGAGAGAGAGTGAAGCCAACCTCAAAGGGTCATTTATCTCTGTGGTCCTCCAATCAAGCTGCAATCTGTTTAAACTCCGCTCACATGTTTCTATGGTAACATAGTTGGCACAGAAAACCTATCACAAACAACAAAAACATATATGAGCTCTCCCCATCCTGAACAAAGAAGAGAGAATAAAATTAAAGACACATGGAAACAACTAGTCCAAAGGAATAATGGATTCTTTAAATCTACCTTGCCTCTACCCAGAGACCAGAAATAAATTAAATGGTGCCTGGCTACCACTGCTGAAAGGGATAAAAATATAGACTCTTAGATAAGTGGAAGAAAAATGTGCAACAAAATTCAAAACCAAAAGGCCAGAATTTCTGGTTGTACAGAGACTGGTGGAACGCTTAGTTATTCTTCAAGTCTGGAAATAAACTTAACTCTATGGTTGAACATTCAGCCAAACAATAGAGAAGTCTATAAAAGGAACAAAAACACGAGCAAGGTACGTCCTCCTCAGAATAATACAGTGTTTGTGATGAAGAAGGCAGCATTTGCTGAAGTCAAGAGAGAGAGTAGGGGAAAAGGAATGAACGTGGGACACACAGCGAGGATGCTGTATAAGTTGTATAAGTAATGTCACCTTGTGGGAAATGCGATCAATGGCATGAAAGAAAAGGTCTATGAATTGTTGGGAAGTGATCTGGTCTGTAATCTTTCACTCAATTCACAATAAAACGTTAAAAACAAAAGTTCCTTTTCTCTGAGGTTTGGCAGATGTAGGCTATCACTAGCTCTATTTCCAGAGGGTCTTTTCACCATGGTCAGACTGATGCAAGATGTAACGGCACAGAGGCTTATACCCTGAAAAGTTTTGATACACATCTTTTCAAAGGACTTCTAGAAAGAGGCATTTTCAGGAAGAAATTTTACTAACCAATGATCATTAAAACCTGTTTCACCCCTTATAAGTGACCATATTGTAATACACTGAAGGACACATACCTTTAACCAATCATGTAACATCCAACTATGCCTTCTAAATTCTGATTTTAGATATTCTGTCTTTGACCTCTGTGGTGAGAGCTCAGATGCTTACAGACATCCTCCCTGAGGGCAGTTAGCCCCCAGACTACAGGGTAGGCCTTGCTCCCTGCTGCTGGGGACAATAAACTATTTCTCCCAGAGGCCTTTGACCAAGCGTTCACACCCCACCAATAATAGTCTCTATCAGTTGAGCCAGGTAACAGGCAAAACTGGCTCTATGACATCCAAAGTTAAGTTGCCATCCTAAACCTGGGATCCGCCCATCTTGCCATATGTATGCCCCCAATCCCTCCTCTCCCTATTGCATGTATGTCCCTAGACCACCCCCTCTCATTACTGTATTACCTATAACACAAACCCTTCCTGTGATGTATGTCCTCACCTGTAATTAGGGGGCTGGCATGTCCCCAGAGAATGTAAAAAGCCTGGGTTAGCGTTAAAGATCGCTCTCTCCCTCCACGCGGACCGCCAAGCGGGACTGAGGTGAGCATACTGCCATGAATCATGTCTGACTCCGTTTATTTTTATATTTCCCTTCTATCTCTCATGCTCTCTATAACTTTACTATGATCTTTACTTATTATTGCTGTACAATTGCACCTACCGGACCAGTAATGATGTGTTAGAGGCTGGCTTCCCCTGACAGACTTCCTTGATTGCCCTTTAACCAAGTCTATGTGGCTGTTAGATTATATGCCAATTTGAACCTATATGTAAGTATATTAGTAAAGTCCAACCTATCAAACAGGACACAGCCTGATGACTCCTCCTTGGGAGTATGGCCTTTTTATAAGAGAGACAGTGAGATCTCTTTCTCGGGCTCTTCACTTTCTTCCTTGCTGGGACTCTATGTCTGCCTACAGGGGCGGTACTATGAGGAGATGCTGACTCTTGCAGCCAATCTCCAAGCTGTCTGCATCCTCTCATTTTCCCACTGACCTTGGATCCACGAGACTCCACCCATCTGCCTGTGAGCTGCCTGATTTCAGCTTCCCCTTTCTGCAACATCAGCCTGCAGATACGTGAATCTGAAGAGGGTTCAGACCAGCATTGAACCCCTGGACTTGAGTTGGACTGGACTAGGATGCCTTCTTGATATAAAATCACTTGTTATAAAAAGTTATACACACACATATGTCATTGGTCTTGTTTCTTCAGACAACCCAACCAGACAATAATATGATTTTTGTAACTTTTAGTTCTGCTCTAACTGAACAAAAATATATTTTCTTCATTATATGGCATAGTGGTTATCTTCATTCTGTGAATTTGGATATTTCCCAGGTACCGACATATCTATCACTCAACAAACCTCTTCTTTTTATTTTAAGCAGACTCTGTGATGTTGGTCTACGACATCTTTGCCAGTCTGTTATTTCACTAAAAAGTAACCTCAGTGGATGTTTTGGCTCAAGTTTTAAATAACTAAGGGTACTAGTCTCAGGGAGTCCGTAGTGTTAACTTGTCCAGTAAGTCTAGATTTTTAAAAAAAGATTTTGTATTCTGTTTCGCAACTTTCTACCATTCAATTGGGGTTCATTTTGTTATAATGAAAAAGCTACACATCTGTTTGAAATTAAAAATAAAATTTGTTGCATCAAAAGAATGTTTTGCAAAAAAGGGAAATACAGAGTCAAAAGCTTATGACCAATTGCCCCAAGGAATTACAAAATTAGAGATTAAAATCATATATATTATATATGTGTGGGGAGATATATTTGAGGTGTTCCAATTAGATAATATTTACAAAGTTGCAGGTATTAGAATCTTGGTTGACCTCCTCTCTAGGAGTTGGTCTTCGTTGTCAAGATGGTTCTAAGAGACTAATTCTAGTTTAAAAAAATAATTAAGAATGTAGAGTGCTGTAAAGGGGTGGTCTAGGTTTGAGGTTATAAGGAATCTTTTTTCTCCTTTCTCCTCACTCCCAGCACAGTCCTGTCCTTCCTTCCTCCTTCCCCAATATCCTTCCCTCTCCTCTCCCTCTTACTGCCCCAGTCCCTGGTCCCCTCATAATCATCAAAGTCTTGTCTTTTCACTTCCAAATCCACGTGGCTGGGGTCCAGGTTGGATTTAATGAAGGTACATGCTTTCTTGACATCTGGCATCTGGGCACCAAGGCTGCTGAGTCCCATGATTGAATAGAAAGCAGATTCCAAATTTGTGAATGGGCAGTCCAATGAGGCCTTCACTCACCACATCATGCTTGGTGAGGTAGTGAGTAGGCATCGAGGTCTGGGTGCTGGCTATGATTGTCAGTGCCAATTACATTGTAATTGCAATTACAAAGAAATGACATTACTTCCCCCTTTGTTTTTCCTTATAATAATGGTGTTATTAAATATTTATCGTTGTAAGACTAAGTTTGCTCTGCATTATGTTCTCTAGTTTTGTCCACTTATTGCTGTGTTTATTTTTTATTTTTAATGTTGCATAATATTCCATTGTATGGATATACCAGTTTATTTACTCATTCCTCTATAATAGGAGCTTTTAGTTGTTTCTATGTTTTTGCTATTGTGGAAATTGCTGCAATAAACATAGATGTGTATATATCTGCTCATATTGTATTCTTTATTTCTTTAGGGTATATAGCCTATAGAGATATTGCTGGATTATAAGGCATTTATGTTTGCATTTAAGGAAGTGTCATACTGTTTTTTTTGTAGTGATTGTACAATTCTTCCATCCCACCAGCAATGTAAAAGCATTCTGATCACTTTGCATCTTTCCCAGGATTTATTGCTTATTTTTTTTATTTTTGCTAAAATGTTGATATGATGTGGTATTTCATGGTTGTTTAATTTGCATTTCTCTTACTCCTAATGAACATGAACATTTCTTCATTTGGTTGTGAATGCTGGTAAATTGTCTTTGGTAAATTGTCTATTCATGTCTTGTGCTCATTTTAAAAATTGGTTATGTGTGTTTTTATTTGTGTAAGATGTAATTTTCTACAAATTTTGGAGACTAACCCATTATCTGTTGTATTATTATTTAATATCTTTCTTAATCTGTGGGTTCTCTGTTAACTCTTTAGGTGATGTTTTTGATATACAAAAATGTTGTGTTTTTAGTAGGTCTCAGGTCTTTATTTGTCTTCTATAGTGTGGATATATTTTATTATGTTTGGCAGTGTGTTTATGCCTTGTATTACGGTCTTTATGTTTGTTCCTATATATTTATAGATGGTCTTTATTATTGTGTAGTTTATATTTAGGTCTTTGATCGATGTTGATTTCATTTTTGTAAATGGTATGGGGTATACACCTTGTTTCATTCTTTTGCAGGTTAAGAGCCAAGTTTCCAGCACCATTTGGTGAAAAGTGGGACATTGAATAAGGAAGACTGAAGAAGAATCAATGCGTTTCAATTATGGTGCTGGAAAATAATGTTGAAAGTACCACGGACTGTCTATAGAACACACCAAATCTGTCTTGGAAGAAGTATAGGAAGAGTTTTTCCTAGAAGTCAAAGTGATGAGAGTTTTCCTCACAAATTTGGACACTCTTTAAGGAGAGATCAGTCCCTGGAAAAAGGTATCATGCTTGGTAAAGTGGTAGGGCAGTGAAAAAGAGAAAGCCCCTCAAGAAGCAAGGAAATGTGGCTGCAACAATAGGATCAATTGTGAGGATGTGCAGGACCAGGCAGTGTTTCATTGTATTGTACGTAGGATCATTATGACTCAGAATCTTCTCAATGGCACCTAACAGAAACAGCATTCCCCTATGTTGTGATTTCACATAAGGTAATGAACTTCATGATGAGATCTGCTGCAAAGAGTCAAGAAGGGCAATTTCCTTGCTTAAGCCACAGCCTTCTTGCAATTAAAATCTTTCCTCTGGGTTGTGACTTATGTCCTATATAAATATTTGCTGTGAATATTTTGTTTGATTTGTGCTAAATCTGTACCCTGCATCTGGCTCTTTGATCTTTTTTCCCCCCTGAAATTCTGTCAGGATGAAAAGTATAAGGAATTTGGTTGGTTGTTACCACTAACAAAAGACTAAGGATAAAGGAAAGAGATGAGCTCAGGATTTCAGAGTCACAACTAAAGCAGCACACACACGCGCGTGCACACACACACACACACACACACACACACACACACACAGAGAGAGAGAGAGAGAGAGAGAGAGAGAGAGAGAGAGAGAGAGAGATAAACTTCAAATATTCTTTTGTGCTGTGAAAGAAATCCTTATTTATTGAAATAAAAGAGGTGATCTTGTTGAAAATCAAACCCATAGTCTTATCATATGAGTAGCTGAAATACAACACCAACTGAATTCTCAACCTGGAATTATGTGAGATATCAAAGTGATGAAATTTAATGGGAAGTACTGGGACCCTGAAACTTTGGATGAGGGTATATGAGTGGATGATCAGGAAGATAGGGCAATGAGCCCCTAAATTCCATTGAATTACTCCAGACAACAGCAGTACCTCTCCCCCATGAGATTACTCCACCTTTGTGTGTTGATCTATTATCAGTAAAACCATTACATCCTCCACCTACCTTTCAGATGCCTTGCAAGACATTGGTAATTTTTCCTAGGAAACACCCTCACCACACATTTTTACTTATACATGTACATCTGGACTTGAGTACAAATCGGCACAACTATACTTCTAAAGAAATGCTAGAGTTTTCTAATATGTACAGACAGAAGCCTGGAGAATATGGGTGGGGATGATTATTAATGGTTGGGATAATAGTACAAGGAAAATTAGATCAGATCCGTTTTTTGATAAAGACCCACTAAACACAGATCCTTCATTCAATATTTCTTCTTGAGAAATTAGGAGAGGATCTAATAGTGTATTTGATTGGCTTGCTGAAGTAGGGATTTTTCAAGGGCCCACAATAAGTCAAGTTGAACTACTAGGCCTATGTTGATATACTACAGAAGTTATCCAAAGGATTAGGGAAATTGGATTTATCATGTTAGATGCATAAATTTACACATAGAGTGCCGAGGACATACCTACAGTAAGGAACAGTAAGGAACAGGTTTGTGAAGGGAGTCACAGCATATCTGAAGATGGCTGGGATTACTACTTTCTTTGTCAGGTTTGACAGTTGGAATTTCCCTAACTATTAATATACCCAGCCAAAATGTTGCTGTTTGGGCCTCCTGTGATGGTTAGGGCTAAGTGGCAACACTTAATTGACAAAGAGAACAAGGTGGACATGATTACCATAATGGAGCAGAGTCCAATGGCAGGAAACCCAAAATGTTTTGAAAGCATACCAATCAGAATGGGGGTGTATGAAGGTCAATTTATTAATGGAATCCTAGCTCAAGGTCATCTCACTGTGGGTCCAGTATATCCTCGAATCCATCCTGTAGTGGTTTCACCAGTTTCAGAATGAATTATTGGAATAGACATTCTCGGTAACTGACGGAACCCTCATAATAGATCCCTGACATATGGAATTAGAGCCATTATGGTAATAAAAACCAAGTGGAAGCCATCAGAACTTCCTCTGCCTAGGAAAACAATACAATAAAAGCAATACTACATTCTTTGTGAGTTTTCAGAGATTAGTGCCATTATTGAAGCATTTGAGGGTTGGTGATACCACATTGCCATTTAATTCCCTATTTGGACTGTGTAAAAAACAGATGGATTTTTTTTTTTAAAAAGCAGATGGATCTTGGAAGATGACAGTGGATTACCATAAAATTAACTAAGAGTTGTATGAGCCCCCAATAAAATGATAAAAAAGACTTTGCTGAAGCAAACAAACAAACAAAAGTAACTACATGGTTACTCTAATTGAAGCTTCTTTTACAGATGTGGTTTCATGGGCTAAAAAGTGAAAATATTTGCGTCCTATGTGACAGCATTCCAGAGGGTTACTGCTGCAGAGGAGAGTTTTAGTGTTCTATGGAAAAAATTAATTCTCTTTCCTGTTGTTGCCCAATGGGCTCATGAACAAAGTGGCCATGGTGGCAAAGATGGTGGTTATGCTTGGGCTCAGCAACAGGGACTTACACTCACTTCTCTAGAGAGCACTGCCTCACATAGGTCCTGTTTATTTGTCTTTTCTGTTTGTGTGTTTGGCATTATATTAGATAATACATTGTTTAAAGCTAGACTTGACTGAATTTTATTTTAAGAATTTTCTCATTGTACTTTGTACACTTAGGTGTTTAATTAATTTTAAATTTGATTTTGCGTATGATATGAGGTATGAATGCTATTTAATTTTTCTGCAAGTAGAAATCTACTTTCCCCAGCATCATTTATTGAACAGATTGCTCTTTCTTCATTGATTTAACTTAGCAATCTGGTCAAAAATCTGCTGACCATATGTGCATATATTTTTTCATAGACTCTCAATTATATTCTATTGATCTAAGTGTCAATTTTTACACCAGTAACAGGAGCCTTGGTGCTGTAGTGATTATGTATTGGGGTGCAAACCACAAGATCAGCAGTTTTCCCTATCTATGGGCAAAAGAGGAAAATGAATACTAGCCAGATAGGGGTATAGGTTAAAGAATGTGAGAGGCAGAGTAAATGTAAAATGAGAAGGAAAAATATACTTACAATAAAAGAAAAACAAATCTCCAAGTATTTGCCTTGGCAGATTGAGAGAATAATGGTCATGTTAAACAAATCAAGAAAGAAGGAGAGAAAGGGAAGCAGGTAGGGAAGGAGGGAAGAGAGAAAGAAAGAATGGAATAACAGCAAAGGAAGCAAAGATGGAAGGAAAGGGCACCAAGCAGTATCTCTTATGGCCAGAAATACAGAGAATATGTCTTATAGCTACTGTTGCATATTTTAAAAAACATTTTATTAGGGACTCATACAACTCTTATCACAATCCATACATATATCAATTGTGTAAAGCACATCTGTACATTCTTTGCCCTCATCAATTTCAAAGCATTTGCTCTCCACGTAAGCCCTTTGCATCAGGTCCTCTTTTTTACCCCCTCTCTCCCCGCTCCCCCCTCCCTCATGAGCCCTTGATAATTTATAAATTATTATTTTGTCATATCTTTCCCTGCCCCATGTTGCATATTACTGCATTTTATAAATGAATTAAAATATATTATTGATTTATTTAAATTGAGGCATGTACTTGAATTATAAAAGCAGAGAAGGTAAAGGGAATGAGATATTTATTAGCAAGCATTTCTCATCAACCACTTGTTCATGCTTAGATCAAACAGATCTAACAATTTCTTGTTAAATTAATCAGTTTTCATTAGAAGAGTAATTGTGGTTAGTAAAAGGTAATGGTTACAGTGTATTGCACAATTAACACAGTGTGAAATGAACTAGAATGTGTCCTCTATAAATGATTTTCTGAAAACACTAGATATATAAATGTAAGATTTTTCAATACTCTCGATCATTACATTGTATACAAATCAATGTACACTTATATTGCTGATGAAATCTAATGCTGCCATTTAGACATGTAAAAGATTGATACTATTTCAACAGATTTTCTGTGATTGAAACAAATTTTGAATTTTTTAATGTACAAAAAAAAAAGATCGGCAGTTTGAAACTAACAGCCATTCTGCAGGAAAAAAGATGATGTTGTCTACTCTTTTTAAAAGTTACAGTTTTGGAAACCCGCAGGGGCAGTTCTACAATGTTCTACAGTGTTGCTGGGATAGGTAGATTTATTGTGCCAACATGACCAATGAACACATGTGAGATTAATTGAAGGGCAGAGAGATAAATGGCTCGATGAGCCTCACTTTCTAGTTCTCTTGTCTCTTGCTCTCTAATGGTCAAACCAGTGTGCGGCTGCCTTAGCTAGTTATCTGCCTCAGCTGGAAAGGTTCACTTCTGGTGAGACATCCCTGAGGAGAAGCCACATGGACTTAACCTGATGCAGCCCTGGGTGCTGGAGAAGCCGTGTGGAGACCCCTGCCAGCAGTGAGATGCTTACACTGCTACTGGATTCAAAGACGTTCTACCCACTGGTCTGTGATCCTCCCTCATTTGGCATCATTGTGTGTGTTTTGTGAGTTTGAGGAGGATTTGTAGATCGGTGTCAGACATATGGGCTAAGTCAGACTTATGAGCTTGGACTAAACAGGTTGGGTTGTTTTCTGAATGTACACTTACCCTTTATATAAAACTCTCTTATGCATATATGAGTTTCTGTGGATTTATTTCCCTAGTTTACCCAGACTAAATTAATTGAAGGGTGGAGAGATAAATGGCTCAGCGAGCCTCACCTTTCTTGTCTCTTGATGATCGCAGCAGTGTGCAACTGCCTTAGCTTGTTCTCTGCCTCAATTTTCAAGCTACACTACCTGTGGGACACCTAACATGTAGACCGTGTTGCTGTAGTTTGAGGTTCCTTCAAGACCTTCTTCACCACACTACTGGAGTATACATTGCTTGAGCTGGGGACTGTCGGACCCTGTCATCTGGCTGGCTGTTGGTGACCTGCCTTTCTGTTTGCTGTTTGTGGCCGGATAGCCTGAATTGCTCTACAGAGGACTGTCAGAGGCCCTCAAGACGTGAAGGACTGCCAGTGTATTAGCTGTCTCATGGAAGTGAGTTACACTGAGCCATTTGTATTGCTTTATAGATTAATTTTTAATTTTATATCTACATATCCATATACAAAATCATTAGTGTCCTGGTTTTGTTTCTATGATAGAACACTGTCTATCATAGTCACTATGAGTCAGAATTAACTCAATGGCAGTAAGTGTGGAGTTTTGCCAGGCTATTTTGATTACTTCATCTGTAAAAGGTGTTTTGAAATCAGGAAATATGAGTTCTATTTGTTTTTATTCTTTAAAAATTGATATAGCTATCCATGATTTCTTGCCATTTTATTGGTGTTGTGTGAAATATATAGGTCACTTTGGATAGCAATAATATCTTAACAATATTAAGTCTTCCAGCTAATTAACATGGAACATTTTCCCACTTATTTAAGTCTTAGTTTCTTTGAGCAATGTTTTATTATTTTCATTACATAAATACATCACATTCCTGACTAAATTGATCACAAGATATTTTATTCTCTTAGATGGTATTCTAAAAGTAATTGTTCTCCTTATTCTCTTTAATTACTGGTATATAGAACTCCATATGTCCCTGAAACCTTAGAAAATTTCTTCATTAAAATGGTTATTATGTCTCAGGAACCAGACATGCATAAACCATAGTTATATGAACGGACTTGGGAATTCCACTTAATTCTAGTCCCAATCTAAGAACATTTGGTTCTATGACATTCTCTTAATGCATGCTCTAGTGTTGAGAGAGCCTGCTTGATCAAGTATGCTTGCTTGATGCCTGCTCTCGTGTTGAGATCACTGAAGATATGAATGCTATAGAAAAGTGTGGTGAAGACACCAGATGGTGGCCAGGTGTCAGACAGAATAGCATCTGGGGTCTTAAAGGTTTGTCTTAAAAAAAGCAGTCATCTAAATGAGGTATCAACCAAGTCCAAGTGGAAGAAGAACACCAGCCTGTGTGATTCAAAAGAGGAAATTGTATCAGAGCTTGTATTGTGAACACACCATTTGGAGAAGGCTATGGATGACACTGGAAGCCCAAAATCCATTTGCAGGGTTTCCACATGGATAAGCCTCCAGTGAATCCCTTCTGACCATAGTTAAGGGATGTGAATAGACTTGTTCTCAGACAGAGAGCATTTTAAACTTGATTATGGAAAATGCAGTTAGGATAAAATGGAATACCTTATCATTTGATCTCCCTTTTGGCTGATTTTTAAGTTGTTTCAGTTTTTAATATTTTATCTTTTGTTTTTGGCAGGCAAAAATTCTTTTTTTATTTTATTTTAACGATTTATTGGGGCTCATACAATTCTTTTCACAGTTCATACATATACATACATCAATTGTATAAAGCACATCTGTACAGTCTTTGCCCTAATCATTTTTTTCTCTTTTCTTCTTTTACATTTTATTAGGGACTCATACAACTCTTACCACAATCCATACATATACATACATCAATTGTATAAAGCACATCCATACATTCCCTGCCCCAATCATTCTCAAGGCATTTGCTCTCCACTTAAGCCCCTTGCATCAGGTCCTCTTTTTTTCCCCCCTCCCTCCCCATTCCCCCCTCCCTCATATGCCCTTGGTAATTTATACATCGTTATTTTGTCATATCTTGCCCTATCCGGAGTCTCCCTTCCCCCCTTCTCTGCTGTCCCTCTCCCAGGGAAGAGGTCACATGTGGATCCCTGTAATCAGTTCCCCCTTTCCAACCCACTCACCCTCCACTCTCCCAGCATCGTCCCTCACACCCTTGGTCCTGAAGGTATCATCCACCCTGGATTCCCTGTACCTCCAGGGCAGGCAAAAATTCTTACTGAACCATTAATGCTCTTTCGTTTTGAATGAGATTTTTCTAGGTTTGGTCTAGTCACTGTTCATTTTATTTGAGTATTTCTTTGCTTCCTGTTTCATATGATTTTCTAAATATGAAATCAAGGATAGGTAGCTCTAGAGAGGATAACTGGATTGATAATTGTCCAGGAGCATGGTGAGGGAGGGTGGGGGGAAAATAGGGAGCTAACAATGAATACAAGAAGAACAACTTCTTAATATAGTTGAAGTTAGATGGCATAATATGTGAAGTATATCACAATGAAAATATAACTGAAAAAATTCTTTATTAACTCTAGAATCTTTCCTATTGACTCTGGGATTTTTAATATATCTTATTGTTAGGTGTTGTGGAGTCTATTTTGACTCTTAGTGGCCCTATGTGGAACAGTATGCCCCATCTTGTGCAATCCTTACAATTGTTATGTTTCAGCCTATGTTGTAGCCACTGTGTCATTTAATCTTGTAGAGGGTCTTACTCTTTTTTTTTTTACACAATACAAAGCATAATATTCTTTTCCAGCAAGTAGTCTTTCCTGATAACCTGTCCAAATGATGTGAGATGAAGTCCTGCTATCTTCACATCTAAAGAACATTCTGGCTGTACTTCCTCCAATAAAGATTTATTTGCTGTTCTTGAAGTCCATGGAATATTCAACACTTTTTACCAACATCATAATTCCATGGCACCAATATATTTTGGATCTCTGTATTCATTGTACAATTATCACATGCCTATGATAGGATTGGAATGGTCTGGGTCAGGTGCACCTTAGTCCTCAAAGTGATATCCTTGCTCATCAACACTTTATTAGAGGCCTTGTGCAACAGATATTCCCAGTGATATGTGATGTTTGATTTATTGAATATTGATTTTATTATTTTCCTCTTACAGATACAAATAAAATGAAACCCTTGACAATTCAATCTTTTCTCCATTTACTATGATATTGTCTATTTGATGCAAACGTGAGGATTTATGTTCCAATCTATAATGAAGGCTGCAGTCTTTGATTTTTATCAACGTGCTTCAAGTCCTCCTAATTTTCAGCAAGCAAGGAAGGATGGAGGCCCAATGTCCTTTTGATACCTTAATACTAAAACTATAAATATATGTACATAGATCTATTTTCCCATCCTCATATAGAAATATATTTGCACATGTACATATCTTTATCTAGACCTCTATAAGTGCCTTTTGCCTCCCAGCTCTTTTCTCTATTTCCTTTGACTTTCCTCCTGTCCCACTATCATGCTCAGTCCCCACCAGCTTTCCAGCAATTCCTCTTGGTTACATTACCCTTGATCATGCCCTGCCAGGCCTCCCACACCCTCCTCACCACTGATTGGATCACTTGTTCTTCCCTTGTCCCTGGGTTTGTTAACACCACTACATTTTCCACTATCTCCTCCACTCCCATGTCCCCCAGGAACTGTTGGTCACATTTAGACAGACCTGCGGAGATAATAACATGCACAAAAACAAGACAGAGAAAAACCAAGCAACAATATACAGCAAAGCAACAACAACAAACCAATGAGAAAAAAGAAAACAAAACACAAGAAAGAAAAGCTTGTAGTTAGTGCAAGGAGTGTTTGTTGACCTTGAGGAGTGTTTAGCAGTCCAGCCTGTTGGGGCACTACACCCTGGGCCCAAAGTCCATCTTCAGCATTCCCTGGGGACCTCGCCGCTCCATTCCCTTGCTGTTCTGTTGTACTCCCTTAGTGTTTTGCCTTGGTGTGGCAGGATCAGATCTGGTGCAGTTCCCACACTGTGTCTCTGTTGTTGTCCCCTGTAGGGCCATGGGTCAGTGTGAGGCGTCATGTCTCATAGTGGGGCCGGCCATGTGGCCCTCTCTGTGGAATGGCTGCTCTAATTGGGGTCATCATCCTCACGGCCTGGTGGGCCAAGTTGTGCTCCACTCTCCTCCTCCCCCTTCATCTGCTCCCGTGTGCTCCGATCAGATATGCCCCTCTTCTGGAGCTGTAGCTTCAGTGCTGTCCTTTGAAATAGATTCTTCTGAGGGTAGGGGCAGGTGTCCACTTAGTATTTGATACTGGGGCCGGCCCCCCAGACCTCGCCACTGGTTCCCTACTCCATGCCGGAATGTTGTATTCACATCTTGGAGCACTGGGTTGATGTCTGGTCCCTCTTTCCCTGTGGAGATATAAACAATACCCTCCCCTTGGGTGGGTTAGTGCCCTGTGCCACCACTACCCATTTCTTTATTATTATTATTATTATTTCCTTTCTCCAGCTCCTTTTTAGTTGTCTACCATGTGTATCGCTGTATTTGGTCTGGTCCCTGCTATATTACCTGTTGCTTAGCCCAGGAATTGTTTGTATACAGTAGCTTTTTCCCTATGCCCCTTTTGCCTTTTTTTAAAAAAAGTTTACCTCAGCAGACTCATGTTGTAATTTTCCTTCGCTTTCTTCGCTTAGCATGATTTCCTCCTGTTTTTCCCATGCAGCGATGTGCTTCATACATTCATCATTGCTTTTTAGTGATGTGTAGTACCCCATTGTATGCATATACCACAGCTTTTAATCCAATCGTCAGTTGATGGAAATTTGCGTTATTTCCAACTCCTTACAATTGTGAACTGTGCAGCAATGAACATTGGAGCACAGATATCTGGCCTTAGTTTGTTTCTAGCCTCTTCTGGGTATATGCCCAGTAGGGGGGTTGCTGGGTCGTATGGTGATTCCATTTCCTTCAGTTTTAGATATTGCTAGATTGATTTCCAGAGTGGCTGTACATACAGGTCCACCAGCAGTGGATGAGAGTTCCTGTCTCCCCACAGCCGTTCCAACACTTGTTTGTTTCTGATTTTTTGAATTGGGCTACGTCTGAGGCTGTCAGATGGTACTTCTTTGTTGTTTTAATTTGCACTTCTCTTATGGCTAAAGATTGGGAACATTTTCTCATATGTTTGTTGGCCATTCAGATTTCTGTCCCTGTAAAATTTCAGTTCAGGTCTTTTGCCCACCCCCTCAGAGGGCAATTAGTTTTTTTTCTTTTTGAAAGCTAGCAGAGTATTGTAGATTTTAGTAATAAGGCCTTTGTCTGATGTGTCATTGTTAAAGATGTTTTCCCAGTCCATGGACTCTCTTATTATTCTCTTGGTGAATTCTTTCGATGTACACAGGTGTTTTACCTTCAGTATATCCCATTTGTCAATTTGTACTTCCTCTGTGTCTATGTCCTTCCCTATTTCTTTTTTTAAAAATTTTATTAGGGGCTCATACAACTCTTATCACAATCCATACATATACATACATCAAGTGTATAAAGCACATCCGTACATTCTTTGCCCTAATCGTTTTCAAAGCATTTGCTCTCTACTTAAGCCCTTTGCATCAGGTCCTCTTTATTTTTCCCGTCCCTCCCCGCTATCCCCTCCCTCATGAGCCCTTGATAATTTATAGATTATTTTGTCATATCTTGCCCTATCCGGAGTTTCCCTTCCCCCCCTTCTCTGCTGTCCCTCTCCCAGGGAGGAGGTCACATGTGGATCCTTGTAATTGGTTCCCCCTTTCCAACCCACTCACCCTCTACTCTCCCAGTATCGCCCCCCACACCCCTGGTCCTGAAAGTATCGTCAACCCTGGATTTCCTGTGCCTCCAGCTCCCATATGCAGCAGTGTACAACCTCTGCCCTATCCAGTCCTGCAAGGCAGAATTCGGATCATGGTAGTTGGGAGGAGGAAGCATCCAGGATCTGGGGGAAAGCTGTGTTCTTCATCGGTACTACATCGCACCCTGACTGACCCGTCTCCTCTTCTAAACCCCTCCGTGAGGGGATCTCCAGTGGCTGACAAATGGGCTTTGGGTCTTCACTCCGCACTCCCCCCTTCATTCACTATGGTATATATATATTTGCATGATGCCCTATACCTGGTCCTTTTGGCACCTCGTGATCACACAGGCTGGTGTGCTTCTTCCATGTGGGCTTTGTTGCTTCTGAGCTAGATGGCCACTTGTTTTGATAGCTGGGCACCATCAGCTTTTTCGCCACATTTGCTTATGCACCCGTTTGTCTTCAGTGATTGTATCATGGAGGTGTGCAGCCAATGATGTGATTTTTTGTTCTTTGATGCCTGATAACTGATCCCTTTGGGACCACGTGATCACATAGGCTGGTGTGTTCTTCCATGTGGGCTTTGTTGCTTCTGAGCTAGATGGCCGCTTGTTTATATTCAAGCCTTTAAGACCCCAGACACTATCTCTTTTGATAGCCGGGCAGCATCAGCTTTCTTCACCACATTTACTTGTTCACCTGTTGGTCCCATTGTTTTTCCAGCAGATAGTTTATCCAGCCTGTCTTATTTAGAAAGACCTGTGGAGACAATAACATGCACGAAAACAAGAGAGAGGAAAACAAAGCAACAGTATAAAACCAGACAACAAAACAACAACAAATCACTGACAAAGAACTAAAGAAAACACATCAAGAAAGAAAAGCTTGTAGTTCATTCAAGGATCGTTTGCTGGCCCTTAGGAGCGTTTTCCAGTCCAGTCTGTTGGGGCACCACGCCCTGGCCCCAAAGTCCACTTTCAGCATTCCCTGGGGACCTTGCCACTCCATTCCCTTGCTGTTCCGCTACACTCCCCCAGTGCTTTGCCTCGGTGTGGTGGGATCAGGTCAGGTGCAATTCCCACACTGTGTCCGGTGCTGTCCCCTGTATCACCCTTGGTCTCTGAGGGGCATCATGTCTCTTAGTGGGGCCAGCCATGTTGTCCTCTCTGTGTACTGGCTGCTCTAATCAGGAACATCATCCTCACGGCCTGGTGGGCCAGACTGTGCTCCACTTTCTCCACCTCCCCCTTCATCTGCTCCTGTGTGCTCTGATCAGATAAGTCCATCTCCCGGAGCTGCAGAATCAGTGTCGTCCTTTGAAACAAATTCTTCTCGGGGGAGGGGCAGGAATCCACTTAATTTTTGGTTCTGGGGCCAGCCTCCCAGACCTCTCCACTGGTTCCCTACTCCATGTCGGGATGTTGCATTCACACCTTGCGGCACTGGGTTGAAGTCTGGTCCCACTTCCCCTGTGGGGATATAAACAATACCCTCCCTGCATTTCCTGGGCTGCCCTTCTGTGCTGCCTCACCGAGATTTAGGTTTATCACTGCAGGATGCACTCAGCACTTCCCTTTTCTGTTGTCAACAAGCATTACCATTGCACCTATTCATGAGGATATGGGACACCTTGAATCCTGAAGGTTCATGTGCGTCCCAATTGCATTAACCAATGGAACGTTATGTATCTTTTTGTTTTTCACAACATGATTTCCTCATTGAGATAGATTATAGCCCAAACTGGCCGATTAACACAGATGGGGTTAATGGAAGGGTGGAGGGATACATGGCTTGGTCAGCCTCACCTTTGGACTTCTCTGGATTCTTGCTTTGTGATGGATGGGCCAGGGTGCAGCTGCCTTAGCCAGTTAAATGCTTTTCCTTTCAAGGCCCACTTCCTGCAAGACATCCCTGAGCAGAAGCCACATGGAACTACAATGATCCAGCCATGGGTGCTGGAGCAGATGGGTGGAGACACCCTCTAGCCCTGTGATTACCTTTTCATTGACTCAGTTTTCCTCATGCAGTATGCATCATTTCGTCTCTTTTGTGAGATGGAAAAAACTTTGTGGATTTCTAGCAGACCTATGGGATATTGTTGCCCTTGTGAGCTTGGGCAACTCTGGGTAGGGATGTTTTCTTGATGTGCACTTAACCTTTATATAAAACTCTCACTATTATTCATGAATTTCTGTGGATTTGTTTCTCTAAAGTTCACAGACTAACACACTCACATGGCTGTGTGAACCTCCCGTCAGTATTTTCTTTAGTCATTTTTATTTCCTTGAGATGTAAATTTTTCTCTACCCACACATTGCCAGTTGAGGATTCTTGACTTCTCTTTAAATGCTTTATTGGGAAAGTTCAGGTGTTTCACCATAACAGTTCCACAAGGAGTTGCTTTTACCTCAGTTCACTGGTGCTTCCATCGCTTTCACATATCTCAGCTCCAAACTTACCTCCAGGAGAATCATGAATATAAAGGAAAATAGAATCCTTCTTGGGTTTAGCCTGCCTCTACTCAATGGGGCCTCAAATAGTTTCACTTCTCTCTGCTCAAGCATTATCACCTGGTATTTCTTGGTTCTGAAGTAGAACAGTGAATTCTTCATTTCCTGGGCTGCCCTTCTTCGTTGCCTCACTGAGAGTTACATTTGTCATTTTAAAACTATCCCCAGCACGTCCTATTTCTGTGGTCAGCAAGCATTACCTTTTCCCATATTTATAAGAATATCAGAAACCTTGAATCCTGCAGGTTCCTGTGCATCCCACCTGCATTAAACACGGGAGCTTAATGAATGTTCTTGTGTTTCACAAGGTTTGCTCACTCAGGTATGTACCTTATCGTCCCAACCTGGTCGATAAACAAAGGCGGGGTTAATTGAAGGATGTTGGGATACATGGTTTGGTCAGCCTTGCCTTTCGAGTTCTCATCAGGTCTTTTGCTTTTTGATAGTCAGACCAGGGTGCAGCTGCCTTAGCCATGTAACTGCCTTTGCTTCCAAGGCTCTCTTACTGCAAGATATCCCTGAGGAGAAGCCACAAGGACCTACAGTGATGCAGCCCTGGGTGCCAGAGTAGCTGCTTGAAGACAGCCGCCATTCCTGAGATGATTACCCTTTCAGTTACTCGGCTTTCCCCATGCAGTCTGCATCATTTCGTCTCTTTTGTAAGAAGGAAGGACTTTGTGGACCACTGACAGACCTCTGCGATAATGTTGGACTTGTGAGCTTGGGTATGGATGTTTTCTTGATGTGCACTTCATGTGTATATAAAACTCTCTCTCATTCATGAGTTTCTGTGGATTTGTTAGTCAAAAGTTCCCAGACTAACACGCTCACCTAGATGCGTGAACCTCCCTTCAGCGGTGTCTTTAGTGATTTTTATCTCCTCGAGCTCCACATTTTTCTCTACCCACAAATCTGCCAGCTGTGGATACTTGACTTCCTTTAAAACAAATTATCTGTAAATTTCAGGTGTTTCACCAAAAAGTTTCCACAAGGAGTTGCTTTTACATTGGTTCAATGGTCCCTCCAACGGTTTAACGTATCTCAGCTGCAAACTTACCTGAAGGATATTTGTGAATAAAAAGGACCTGGGAATCCTTCTGGTGCTTAGCCTGTCTCTACAAAATGGGGCCTCAAACAGTTTCACTTATCTCAGCTCAACCCTTCCCTCCTGGCCTTGCTTGGATCTGTATGAAAACAGTGAATCCTGCATATCTTGGGCTGCCCTTCTGCATTGCCTCACTGAGAGCTATGTTAGTCATTTGGTGAGTGCCCTGAGTACTTCCTTTTTCTGTTGTCAGCAAGCATTACCATTTCCCATATTCATGAAAATATGGGAAACTTTGTATCCTTCAGCTTCCTGTGCATCATAATTGCATGAAACAGTGGAGCTTTATGTATCTTCTTGTTTTTCACAACAAGGTTTGCACACTGAGATAGTTAGCTTATAGTCCAATAAACACAGGTGGGGTCAAATGAAAGGCGTTGGGATACATGGCTCGGTCAGCCTTGCCTTTTGAGTTCTCGGGTCTCTTGTTTGTGATGGTCTGACTGGGGTGCAGCTCCCTTAGCCAGTTAACTGATTTTGCTTTCAAGGCCCACATCCTTCAAGACATTCCTGAGCAGAAGCCACATGGATCTACACTGATGCAGCCCTTTTTGCTTGAGTAGCCGGGTGGAGACACTACACTGATGCAGCCCTTTTTGCTTGAGTAGCCGGGTGGAGACACTTGCCAGCCATGAGATGATTACCCTTTCCCTGACTCTGCTTTCCCCATGCAGTCTGCATCATTCTGTTTCTTTTGTGAGATGGAGGAAGAATTTGTGAATTGGTGGCGATCTTATGGGATAATATTGGACTTGTGAACTTGGGCAGCTCGGAGTAGAGATGTTTTCTTGATGTGCACTTAACCTTGACATAAAACTCACTCTTATTCATGAGTTTCTGTGGATTTGTTTCCCTAAAGTTTCCAGACTAACATACTCACCTAGCTGTGCGTACCTCCCTTCTATGATATCTTTAGTCATTTTTACTTCCTTGAGCTCCACTGTTTTCTCTACTAACAACATTGCCATGTGAGGATACTTGACTTCCATTAAAACACTTTATCAGGAAAGTTTAGGTGTTTCACCACAACCTTTCCACAAGGAGTTGCTTTTACATCTGTTCAATGGTGCCTACAGCGGTTTCACATATCTCAGCTCCAAAATTATCTCCAGGAGATTAATGAATATAAAGGAAGAGAGAATTTTTCTGGTGCTTAGCCTGCCTGTACTATGGACTCAAATAATTTCACTTCTCTCACTTTAAACCTTACCTCCTGGAATTTCTTGATTCTGAAGGAAAACAGTGAATCCTTCATTTCCTGGGCTACCCTTCTTCGTTGCTTCACCTAGAGTTACGTTTGTCATTTCAAAAGTGCCCTCAGCTCTTTCTTTTTCTGGGGTCAACAAGCATTACCATTTCCCATATTCATGAAAATATGGGAAACTGTATCCTTCACCTTCCTGTGCACCCTAATTGCATTAACCAATGGAGCTTTATGTATCTTATTGGTTTGCACAACAAGGTTTGCTCACTGAGGTAGTTAGCTTATAGGCCCAACCTGATTGATAAACACAGGTGGGGTTAATTGAAGTGGGTTGCGATACATGGCTCCTTCAGCCTTGCCTTTCGAGTTCTAGTGTCTCTTGCTTTGTGATGGTGAGGCCAGTGTGCAGCTCCCCTAGCCAGTTAACTGCTTATGCACTCAAGGCCCACTTTCTGCAAGACATCCCTTTGCAGAAGCCACATGGACCTACATGATGCAGCTCTTAGTGCTGGAGTAGCCTAGTGGAGACATCCGCCAGCCCTGAGATGATTAACCTCTGTCTGACTCGGCTTTTCACATGCAGTCACCATCCCCTCTTTTGTGAGATGGAGGAAGAATTTGTGGATTGGTGGTGGAATTATGGGATAATGTTCGACTTGTGAACTTTGGGAGGTCTGGGCAGGGATGTTTTCTTTTTGGGCACTTAACCTTTATATAAAACACTCTTATTCATGAATTTCTGTCTGTTTGTTTCTCTAAAGTTTCCAGACTAACACATTCACCTAACTGCCCCTAACTCCTTTCATAATTTAATATTTTGCACATAGACTCCTTCACGATTGCAACTCAAAATGACTTTTTTCTTCAATTTAAGATATGCTGAGTGTTCGCTTGCTTTTTCTTGGTTTGCTAACTCTAGGTCATTGCACATTTCATTATGCTGTTTTATTTTGTCTTCTTGAGCTACCCTTTGAAGTTTCCTATTCAGCTTTTTGAGATCATCATTTCTTCCATTTGCCTTAACTACTCTATGATTAAGAATAGGTTTCAGAGTCTCTTCTGACAGCCACTTTGACGTTTGATCTCTTCACTGTCTTTTTAACGACCTTTTTCTTTCTTCATGAATGATGTTCTGGATGTCCTCTCACAGCTTATCAGGTCTTCTGTAATTAATGTTATATGTGTCAAATCTGTTCTTGATATGTTCTCAAACTTCAGGTGGGAGAGACTCAAGGTTATAATTTGACTCTTGTGGACTTGTTTTAATTTAATTTAATTAAAAAAATCATTTTTGGGGGGGCTCATACAGATCTTTTCATAATATATCCATCCATCCATTCTGTCAAGCACATCTGTACACCCATTGCCATCATCACCCTCAAAACATCCTCTCTCCACCTGAGCCACAGATATCAGCTCCTCATTTTCTCCCCTCCCTCCCCTACCTTCTCCCATTCATGAACCCTTGACAATTTATAAATTACTATAGTTTTTTTTTTATGTCTTACACTGACCGATTTCTTTCCCCCACCTCTTCTGTTGTCCGTCCCCCAGGGAGGGATTTATTTGTAGATCATTGGAAATGGTTTACCTCCCCCCCTCCACCTTCCCCTTTCTCTTAATTTTATTCAGATGTATCCTAAACTTACATATGATCAATTGATGGTAGGTTCCACAATCACCCCTGCCTTGGTTTAACTGCTGATATTGAGCTTTTCCATGACCTATTTCCACAGATGTAGTCAATTTGATTTCTGTGTATTCCGTCTGGAGAAGTCCACATGCATGGTTACCTTTTGTGTTGTTGAAAAAAGATATTTACTAAGAAAAAGTTGTTGATCTTCCAAAATTCTATCATGAGATCTTCAGCTTCATTACTATCACCAAGACCATATTTCCCAACTACTGTTCCTTCCTCTTTGTGTCTGTTTCATTCCAATTGCCAATATTTATCTATGCATCTTTATTGCATGTTTGATCAATTTCTGACTTAAGTCACTGGCGGTGTTCTTCAATTTCTTTATCAAAAACATTTGTGGTTGGTGTGTACATTTGAAAAACAGTTGCATTGTTTGGATTTCTTTGAAGACAGATACATATAATCCTATCACAGACAGCATTGTACTTCAAGATTGATTTTTAAATGTCCTTTTTGAGAATGAATGCAACACCCTTCCTCTTGACCAGTCGTTCTAACCCTTCCTAATGCTGCAACCCTTTAATACAGCTCATGTTGTGGTGACCCCCAACCATAAAATTATTTTCATTGCTATTTCATAACTGTAATTTTGTTGCTATGAATTGGGCGACCCCTATGAAAGGGTCATGCAATCCCAATGAATGGGCCGTTTGACCCCCAAAGGGGTCCCGACCCACAGGTTGAGAATGTGGCTCTTGATTGTGTTTTCTTGACATAGTAAATCATCTGATTTTCTGATACAAAATGGCCAATACCACTCTTTCAACTCACTAATGCCTAGGATATCAATTTTTATGTGTTTCATTTAACTTGTGATGACTCCTAGATTCACACTTTGTGCATTTCACATTCTGGTCATTAGCAGATTTTTGCAGCCCTTTCACTTTACCTTGAATCATGGCCCATCAGCAGATGAAGATCTCCACTCCCACCACAGATTTTGCTCCATTCATATCACCATGGTCGCCTCCAATCCAAAAAAAACAACTCCTACTCAGTCATATTTCTAGTCTCCTCTGACCCGAGAGTCCCATCATCCAGTAAGTATTATCTCTGACAATGTTCTGCTTACATTCATTCAGCCTTCCAGATCTGACAGTGTTTCACAGATCTACACAAAGTTGTCAGTGATTACTTCTTCCAAAGCGGGCAGGCGATTCCTTTGTTGTCATCTGCTCTTAGTCTGGAAGTTCTGCTGAAAGCTGTTCACTTTGGGTAACCCCGTTGGCATATGTAATACCAATGCTATAGCTTCTGGCATCACAGCAGCATACAAGTCACCAAAATATGACAACCTGACAGATGAATGTTGAACTTAGAATGTGCCCATCTCAATGGTCTGAACCATGTCCTCGATAGAAACCTCCTTGTATTTATTCACATATAAGCATCACTGTTTTTGCTTCTCTAGAGAATCCAAATGAAGGCATTGTCTTTGTTTGCTAAGTCCACCCCCACCCCCTTGAGAGCTATATTGAATCCTGCAGGGGAAGTGCATGATCAGATTTGTGTTTATTAAGATCATAAATGAATGAGTAAACAAAGCATGGTTTGTGCATGCAGTGGAATATAACTCAGCTATGAAGTGGAATGAAACCTGGATCTATGGATGAACCTGGAAAACATGATGTTGACTGAGTGAATTCAGTCAGTCATAGAAGAACAGACATAAGATCACTCTGACACAAAACATCTAGAGTACTTATGTATAAAGAAATAAAAACTTTAATAGTAGTTACGAAGCATGGGAATGAGAGAGAATGGAGGCAATTGTTGTTTAGGAGCCATTGAGTTGCTGTGTATAAGAATGAAAAATTTTAGCAAAGGACATCAGTGATAGTTGCATGATATGATTTATAATTGATCACAGTGAATTGGATATGATATATATATGCGTATATATACACACACACATTGGTAAATGTGGTGAAATTTGTTATTGTAGCATTAAAAAAAGATGATTTAAGCAAATAATATAGATTGGAACAAGTTGGGATGAAGGTGGTCCTTGGCAGAAAAAGTTTCCCCACCCATGGTGTAAGAGAGGAGGCAGAGAAGAAGGGGCTGAAAGGCTAGTAAGGAGGATGAACTTATGTGATCTGGTGGCAGGTAAAGTGATGAGGAGTTCAGGGTGATAACATCTTGGTCCATCAAGTTAAAAACATCTCCTAGGTATGTGGAAAGTGCAGCTCTTGAGTGCTACTTGAGTTTTCTTGAGTGCCACACAGTGATCTGCATTTTCCATCTCCCTGGTAAATAATGGATGAACTCCTAGTATTAGGAGTAAATAACAAAGAGCGTGATTTAGTGGATGTAGTACACACTTCCAGTACCCTTTTATCCCACCAGCAAGGTCACTGTCAGGGGTTCTGGTATGTGCGTGTGGTCTACTGTGTCTCCTGCTGTTGCTGTTATCTGGCTATGGGCACATGCTTGGCACATGTAGGGCCTCACCAACAGGACCAGAAATGTAACACACCAGGAATGATCCTCAATCCTGTGCCACACACAGTCAGTCTCCCAGAGGATCTTCAGTAGCACTGACCTCCAATTACCCACCACAGTAATCTCTGGGTACATTATAAGCATTCCCTTGATCAGCCTTCCTCCCCCTTCACTGTCTCACTTCTGACCCTACTTCCTGGAATAATCCAAGTAAATGGTTTAAACATAAGTCCTTATCACCTCATCTACTTTAGAGGAAAGGGGATAGTGGTTAAGAGCTTGGATTCTGAAGAGAGACTTTGTACACAAGTTTCACAACTTACTATGTCTTTTAATCTCTCTTTGCTTTGTGCCTTACTTTTCCCATCTGTAAAATGAACATACTAATATTTCCTGTCTCATAGGATTGTTGTGAATATTAAATAAGGGAATACATGTAAGCTGCTTAGAATAATGCCTAACCCATAGTAAGTGCTGCTCATGGATTAGATATTATTATCATTAAAATGAATTTATTAGTCTCCAATAAATGCATTTTGCAACATAAGATTGTGGGCTCTAAGAACTGCTGAGATTAATGGAAAGAAGGCTTGCCCAGTAGCTTTCTTCAGACACTATTGTCCCTGGATTTTAATCTCACATAAGGGGATATTTAGTGGGGAAACAGATACCAACAAGGTATTTCAAATAGAGTGTATTTAAAACAGGGCCATAGTTACCCATGTGTTGTAAGACTGAGAGACACTAAAGAAGAATTCAAATTAACCTTAAGATTAGAAACTACAGGAAGCAGCTACCACTCCTATGATTAGAACAACAAAGGAGAGGAGGTAGTTACCAGCTCCCAAGGAGGACAGGGAGGGACCATCACTTCAAGAACAGAGATCATGGAAATCCACATGGCTATTTCCAGGGACCCAAACAGTAAAAGGAAACAAAAGGAGAGAGAGAGAGAGAGAGAGAGAGAAAGAGAGAGAGACAATGCGACTTCCTGTCTCACCTCTGCTATGATCTCCTATCAGTGTCTTCTGTTGTTGATACATGGGGTCAAGTTGGTTCTGACTCATAACAACACTATGAGCAACATAATGAAACCCTGCCCAACCCTCTGCCACCTTCACAATTGTTCCTTGAGCCCAATGTTGCAGCCACTGGATCAATCCATTTCCTTAAGGGCCTTCCTCTTTTTCACTATCCCTCCACTTTACCAAGTATAATGTCCTTTCCAGGGACTGGTCTTGCCTAACGACCTGTCCAAATTACCTAAGACAAAGTTTCACCATCCTTGCCTCTAAGAAATGCTCTGGCTGTACTTCTTCCAAGACATCAGTATCAACATTTTACCACATATTAACATTTTAAGTTCAGGTGACTTGACCAATATAACACAACAGCTTAATTTCAGAGTCTATGTTCAAATCTAGGTCTGAGACATGGCTGTTGACATGGCCAAGAAGCAACACTGCTCCACAGACTCTTGTACTGTATCTTTAATGCTTTCTGATCATGACTTGTGGTAAACAGTCAACTTCCCTAAGAAACCCCATAATTTAAAATATTGTCTGAATTCAGTGTGCTCATGGCAATGAATTTCATGTCAAACCTAGCAGAGAAGTAGAGTTGGCGTTAGAATAAGGTAAATGAAGATAGAGGATGAAGTATGTCTGATCTATGTCTTCTGGCATTTGGCCTTGGGGATAATGTAGTGGGATTCTTTACAGAAGCAGCATGTTAGCTTTCTCCAATGTAATGACTGAGTGGGTTCAAACTGTCAATCTTTCTGTTAGTAACTATTTTGCTAGTGGTGTCAGAAGCTGCCTAATTTCAGGAGGGGAATGAGAATCAACATCAGCCCAATACTGATTCCTATGGGATGTCTGTCAGACATATTTCTACTCTCCAACCATTTTAACAATTCTGACACAAGCTATCCTCCCCATGGCACTCTCTCTCCTTGAGTGTAATAATTTGTTACAATTGCCCTACAGAACTTGCATATCATTCTCACAATTAAGAGGTTCATTAGTGTCTTAAGATGGGTTGTCCAGAGAAGCAAAGTCAGTGAAGATTATATATGTATATGTAGAAATAATTTATATCAAGAAAATGACTCACACAAGTTATAGAAATGGACAAGTCCAGGTCTGGGAAGGTTCCAAGTGCATAGGTCAGATGTCAGACTAGAAGTTTCTCCTGACTCATCACTGCAAGGGATGATGAACCCAAGATCACAGGAAGACAACAGGTTGATGACTGCAGAGACAAAGGATGGAAGGTCAGCCAATCAGACCTGTAGCTACAGAGGCAATCAATCCAAGATTTGAAAGTCAGAAGGCAGGATGCTAAAGACAGGATTCGCAAGCAATATGGTAGGTAGGTCCAAGAACCAGAAACCAATAAACCAGTTGCAGAGTTCAAACCTAGCAAAAAGCAAGCAATCTGTCCTACAGATATTGGAAGCAGGTCACACCCTAGAGGCAATTAATTGCATCAGCACTGTGACTCACTAAGGGTGTTGCATTCCACCCTAATCTTATCCCATGATGGAGGCTTACAACTGACTGGCTGTGATTACATTGTATTAGATCAGGTCGTGGGGGATTGTTTATTATTGTTGTTGTTAGGTGCCAACAACATGGTTATGACACATAATGACCCATACATAACAGAATGAAACACAGCATGCACTGTCCTGTACCACTCTAGGTTTTAACTGTCAAACTACTAAAAATCCTGGCCCAGCCAAGTAGACACAAAACCTTAACTATCATAATTAGGGGGGAAATATCACAATTCAGGATCAGGATCAACTTGGAAGTAACACATACAACTCAGGAAACAGGATTCAATTAATCCTACCCTATGAGGTAGCCATCATGGAAACTCTTATATCACAGACAAGGAAACAGAGGCAAAGGCTATGCAAATGAGTTGTGCAGGGTCCCATAGCAGATAAATTATGGATCAAAACTCCAAACTAGACTTCTCTCCTCCTATGCCTGTGCCCTTCCTACTGTAATGATGAGGAAAATGTAAAATAAAGGACTTCCAAATATTCTAATGCAATCAGAGAGACATAAGGCATAAGCCAGGTTCAGGGTGTTGGACCCCATGAGCGAAGGAAACATGGGTGTAAGGAAACATGGGTTACTTGGAGGAAGGTTTTCAGAACATTACAAAAGAGAAGTCTAGAAAGAAAGGTTGGTATTCAGCATCAGGGAGAGAGAAAAATTAGGAAGGGAAAGAGAAGGAAGAAAGAGATTAAGAGACAGAGACAGAATAAATTTGTATGTCACCAACTGGATTTCCCAGGAAGTAAACAGAAACATTGAGATAGAGCATTCATTTAGTGCTCAGAATGTTTATTAAAGATTGCTATTGGAATCAGAATCTGGGAAAAAGAGGCAGAGGGAGAAAGCAGAGACGATTGACTCACTGATGTAGGCCCAAGGAGTCCCAAGGAACTGGAATGGCCATTCAAAGTTGATCAAGATGGACAAAATTTTAAAATCCTCTATCACTTAATCACTCAAAAAAACCGAGCGACATACCACTGAGGCCATACTTAGAGTGACTGATGGCTAGAGAGTGTCCACTGACAGTATTTCCAACATCTGGCCAGCCGTTTTCCTTGAAAACTGGATGGTGTATTACCATGTATGTGAGTGTCTGTTTCTGCATGTGAATTGAAACTGGGTTCCTATACTGGACTCTCATGTGGGAACTAGAACCATGCGCCCTTCCGCTTCACTGGTTTGGCTATTCTTGGAATGTGTGGAGCTGCAAAGTGCTGTGAACACCAAGCTCCTGGAGGAATCACCAGACAGAGGCAGCTGTCAGAGCAGGGACACTGAGTCAGGATCTGAGAGCAAACCATGTAGGAAGGGCAAGTGCAGATACAGGGACATGAGAAGATACCCTTCCAGAGTATGACTTTGGAAACTTTGCAAGAATACACACACATATACACACACACATCAAAGAGACAGGGAGGCAAACACAGATTCATGCAGAGAGAAAGAGAACACACAAGTCCGACAAGATCAAAGAAAGACACCAAAGAAAACGAGAGGCATGCACACACATGTGCATACACACACACACAGAACAAACACAGAAACACACAAACAAAGTAAGACAGATAAAGAGTCAAAGGGATTCAGAGCAACAAAAAATAAGGAGAAAATAGACAGGCATGCAGACACTGAGAAAAAGAGGGAGACAGATCCACAGAGAACAAAGAGAGAGCAAGTAGAGCTGGAGCACAGAGAGACAGAGAGCAACAAAGAGAGACAGAGAGGGAGGCAGAGAAAGAGACCAGGTAAGTCCTAAAGAAAGAGAAAGAGACAATGAGATAGATTGAGAGAGAGATGGATCCTGGGAGACCCAGAGACTAACAGGACATTAATGATATTAAAGAAGATATAAGGGGCCTTTGGACTCCCTTGTTCAAATTCAAACATTTCTTCAGAGTTTGCCTGTTTTCTTTTACACCAGACACTAGAAACTATACTAGCATACCCTAGACATAATAAGAGAAAATCAACTTCCCATTTTCCCAGGGACAGGGAAAGGACAAGCTTTGGCAGGCAGGGGAGGCCGCCTTGCTGGGCTGTTTCTTCCCCTGTCGTGCGCGCGCGTGCGTGTGTGTGTGTGTGTGTGTGTGTGTGTGTGTGTCCCCTGATCTACCCGCTTATCTTTTCCTTGTCCCCTTAGGGTTTCCCAGTTCCTGAGTCAACCTCTGTGTCAGCCCACTACAGGAAGTGGAGCTCAATTCCTTCCCTTCACTGGATCCCCCCCAGAGTTCTTCCCATGCAGAATCCCTGCCAGCACCCCAAAGCCATCCACCATAGAGAGTGCCCTGTTATGGCAAAGAACACCTCACAGAAAGATCAGCTTGACAGGGAAATATTTGTATACATGTAAGCGTGGCTTATGAGAAGTCTTGAAATCAGTGAGGCTGAGTGATGGGAACTTGCCTGACAGGTCAGGGGAGAGCTGAACTGGAGATATATCCCAGTGGCCTCTGACCAGGAGGAGGCTTGGAAGAGTTGACAGGAACAGAGCAATATACAGAGAAATAATTTCTGCTTGCCCAAAGAATCAGACATAAGCAGTAAAGGCAGACAAGGAAAACAAGCACATGAAGTGAAAGGTCTTATGAGGGAGGGAGGGAGGAAAAAAGAAGCACCATATGCAGAAAACCCCACTTTGCCAGTGACATCCTGAAAGGACTCCACACAACCCCTAGGAAAGCTAGTGGGCAGATTGGGCTGCACCCTGGTATCAAGATGAGTTGAAAAAAACAAAAGATGAGTTGAACCCAGTCAGGCCCAGCGGGTAGAGGACTATGGACTGTGGAGCTCAGAGCACAGCACCTTCTTCCCAGAGATTCATAATGTCTTAAGGGGTGTTGAATAGATTCAACCCAATTGGGGAAGGGATTAAAGGTGGCTTTGGACCTGCCTAAGCCCTGTATCTGAGAAACAACTGTGTCCAGGGGGTGGTCAGGAACAAGGGGGAGAAAGGAGAGGCATGAAGGGGAGGGGAGAGAAGAGGAGAGATGATGAGGCTCTTCAGTCCACACAACTGAATCCTTGTTCACCCGAGCCTCGCAAACGTCCCTGGACCCTCTCTTCATGAAAGCTACCACTACACGTATCATTATTATTCCTCTTTTTTTGACAGCTTGTTTTTCCCTGTGTCAAATTTCAGGTCCCCCTTCCCAAGAGGCTGAGAGTTTTCTATCTTTTGACAGGTATGAATGTGAGTGCAAGATAGATTCCTGAGAAGTTACAAATGGTGTCTTCTTTTGAACATGGTAAGGACAGTTAACACTTAACAAACCTAACTGGCAATATCCAGATCACATAGAACTCCCTCCTAACTTGTATTTTAAGTTGTGTTTTGGGGAGTTAAGGGCTTTTGATGGCTTAGTGTGTGATCCTCGTGGCCAGTAGTTAGAAACCAGTAGCCTCTCTGTGGGAGAAAGATGAGGCTTTCTATTATTCCCATAAAGAGTAGCAACCTCAGAAACCCACAAGGCCAGTTCAACCCCGGCCTTTCACGTTGCCAGGAATCAGAATGGACTCAATGGCAGTGAGTTTGGTGTTTGGTGTGAGGAGTTTAAAATCTTCAAAATGCTAATTCTTTTATTTAATAAAGATATAATCACAAAATTCTTTGTACAACTATTCTTATTTTGTTAGCGTGTTAGACCTAAGAATTGCCATAATTCTTTGTAAAAATCTGATTTAGGTTTTTGTTTTGTTTACTTCCTGCATTAGTTATTTAGTGCCAGTATCACAGGAAGTGGGGGGCTTTAAGGAACAGAAATGTACTCTACCACAGTTTAGGAGACTAGAAATCCAAATTCAGAGTACTGGTTCTAGGGGAAGACTTGCTCTGGTGGATCTAGAGGAAGATCTTTGCCTTCTTTCAACCATCGGTGGGCCTAGTGTTCCTTGGAGCTCGATATGTGTTTGGGCATCAATCTTCTGCTGTGTGGGTCAAAGGTGTTCTTAGAAAGGGAATTCTGGTCCAAAGGATGCACTGTACTCCCAACTCTCTTTAAATTAATGATACTAATGTTCCCTCCTTCTCTGCTAACTTCTCTCTCCTTCCATCTCGCATAAGATAATGGTGATGCAAGCCAACACCCCAGGGAACCTCTGCTTACATCAGCACAGAGCTATGATTGAGTCATGGTGTTTCAGCTCACTCTAAGCCCCTCACAACTCATTGGCTAATCACATCAGAGCACCTCATGGGGGATGGTTACATGTAAGATCACTGCCAAATGATATCATTACATAGCTGCTGCCTAAGACTTCACTTTGAGGACTATGATGTGCCTAACTCAAACCATGGTAATTTCAATCACCTCATACACATGTGAAAATTGGACAATGAATAGGAAAGACCAAAGAAGAATCGGTGCATTTCAACTATGGTGTTGGCGAAGAATATTGACAGTATCATGGACTCTCAGAAGAACAAATAAAGCTTTTTTAGAAGTAGTGCAGTCAGAGTTTTCCTTAGAAGAGAGACTGGTCCCCTCCAATTGCATGCATGCCTATGGTACAAACCCTTCCTTCATATAATGTAATCGGGGGGCATGCAAGTCCCTGAAAATGTATATAAACCATGATTTCTGTGATTAGAAATACAGTATTTGTTCTTTCTGCACAGACCTGGCTGCTGAGATCACGGCCATCCTGGAGGTGAACAATTGCATGCTTTAACTTGTCTGATGTCTTTTTAATTTTACCTCTCAATTATACAACTTCCCTTTGACCTGTTCAATAGTGGGGGCTGGTACCCCACAGTTATGCATTCAGCTGCCATCTGTAAGGTTCAAAATCATCATTATCTCAGTGGCTCCAAGGGAGGAAGATGGACTTTATACTCCCTTAAAGAGCTACAGTATCAGAAATTCACAAAGGCAGTTCTACCCTGTCCTATATGGTTGCCGCGGGTCAGCAGAGTTTGGTTTTGGACTAATTGGATCCATATGTATTCCCATATGGAGCTTGGGGCTTTTAAGAATTCGGTCACTACTTACCAAAGTAGGAGATAGAACATTGACTTTGTAAACAATGTAATGCCATTTGACTTTGCTTTCCCCAGAGACTGGGGTCTTGAACCTTGGGCTCAGGAACTCATTTCTGAAGGTGCTTGCTTCTGTCTAAGAAATTCTCATAATTTTGTCCCCTGTGGGTTCTACCACATTCATGGATATCTTTTCAGCAAATGTAAAGAAGCACATACAAATATTAAATATTAAACTTGTAAACAAGAAGAAAGACTTGAGATTTTGACTCATGTACTTCGGACGCATTATCATGAGAGGACACTAGGCTTGGTAAAGTCGAGAATCAGTGAAAATGTGGCATGGATTAACACCAGGACTACAATGAGCTCAAATATGAGAACAACGGTGAGGCTCCTGAAGTGCTTCCTTCTGTTGCACGCAGGGTCACTGTGAGTCAGAATATAGCCGAAGGCACCTAACAAAAATATCATTGCCAAACCACCGAGGAGCAGGGCCTGGCCAAGCTGAGACATATTTTAGGGGACATGATTCAATTCATGACACTCACTGAAATTTTAAGACATAAGAATAATTTCCAAAAAATTATAAAACATGACAGAGTGCAAATGGTTAGATGCCCAAGTACTAGCCCATAGGATGGGGTTTCAAGTCCTACCCGGGTGTTTCAGAAGATGAGGTGAACAATCTAGTTCTGAAATGCCACAGGCTTGAAAGCCCTATGGAGCACAATTCTACTCTGCCCACGAGTCAAAATCAATTCAAGAGCAACGAACAAAAACCTAGTGGCTACAAGAGCCAGGTTGCATGGTAACTTAGTCTGTGGATAACTGACCACACTCTCTACTTCACTCCCTATGCCTCAATTTCTTCTTTGTAAACTGGGATAATAAATTAATATGTATGTAAGAGATTTGTCACTGTTGCTGGCATGTTGTAAATTCTCAGTTAATATTTAATCTGCATTTTGATGCACTCCTCTAAGATTACAAAAATGGAAGCACACTTATATGTCATTGTGTAGTTATATAATTTATTGTCAATTTGAGCTTTAAGTGTGAAGGGATGGAGTTTAGCCTGCCAATCAGGTTACAGCTTGATGACCTCATTTGGAGGCGCTAAGGAGACATATAGTTCATTGGAGATAGAACACAGGATAGTTCACTCCCTGTGAGATATTACTGACAATGAGTGACTTGGAGACATGCTGATGCAGTCAGAGCTTTGGAGCTGGAGGAGCCACGTGGAGACCCCTGCTAGCGCTGAGATGCTTCTACCATCACTGGATTCACAAAACTGTCCACTCACTGGCCTGTGATCATTCTGAATTTGGCATCATTGCAGGTGTTTCATGTGTCTGAAGAGCATTTTATAGATTGGTCTCAGACATATGGGCTAATATCGGACTTTTGGACTTGATCTGGACTGGGCAGGGATGTTTTCTCAATAGTCAATTGCTTTTGTATATAAAGCTCTTTTATACACATATGAGTATCTATGAACTTGTTTCTTTAGTTTACCCAGACTAACACAGTCATCAAAAGCAGTATCTCTCCAATATGAATGTGCCCTAGTAGCATTGTGGGGTAAGCATTGGACTACAACCCCACAGCGACTCTTTGGGAGAAAAACAAAAACCAAACTCACTGCCATCAAGTCAATTGTGATGTATATCCAGTGAGCCTACAGGACATGGTAGAACTCCCCCGGTGGGTCTCCAAAACTGGAACTCATTATGGGAGTAGAAAACCATGTCTTTGTCCTTCTTTGGGAGAAGATGAGGCTATCTGCTTCGATAAAGACTGACAGCTCTGAGCCGGAATTGACCAGATGGTAGAGGGTTTTTTGTTTGATTTGATTTTGTGAAAATGTAGGTGCTCATTTACGAGGTCAAAGGTGGGCACTATGATTTTACATGGTGTTAGGTACCATCTAGTCAGCTCAGACTTAGGGTGGCCTTATGTTTAACAGAATAACATTCTGCCAGGTCCTGTACTCTTCTGACAAAAATCACCCCTTGTTGTAACCACAGAGTCAATCCATCTCACTCCAGGGCTCCCTCTTTGTTTAGAACCCTCTCCTTTAAGCAGGATATCTTACTCCAGCCATCGGTCCCTCTGGATGACATGTGCAAACTAAGTGGAATGAATTTCCACCATCATCACTGCTCAGGGGCATTCTGGCTATGCTACCTTTGAGACACATTGGTGTGTTTTGCTCTCAGTCTGTGGTATCTTCAATATTCTTTGCCTGCACCATATTTTGATTGTAGCAATTCTTGTTTAATCTTCCTTTCTATGATTCAGCTTTCACATGCCATGGATAAGGCCAGGGGAACCAATGTTCTCAAAGTCACGTTGTGCTTTTTCACACTTTAGAGAGGATTGTTGATACAGATTTGCCAAATATAGAACATTTTTCAATAGTTGACTGCAGCTTCCATGGGCACTGATTGTGGGTAAGAAAGGAATGAATCAACAATCATATGGTCTACTGTGTCAGGAACAATCATTTGAAGTAAGGACTTTGTTGCATTCATTGTAAAAATACCATTTCAACATCTATCCTGAGTACAAATCTGGGAGTGATAGGTTTATAAACCATTAGTATTTAAAATACTGAAGAAACAAGTCTGTCAGCTCCCTTAAAGAATCACAGTGTCAGAAACCCAAACAGGCAGTTCTACTCTGCCCTATAGGGTCCTTATGTCTTGGAATCAATATGCTGCTGGGGGTGGGGGATGGTTTGGTTTAGTATTCAAAGATATGCACCAACCATGAATGCCAAAGATAAAGAAATGAGAGATTTGTATGAACAGCTACAGTCTGAAGTTGATCAAATATGCAGTCAAGATACACTGACAATTACTGGTGATTGGAATGTGAAGTTAGAAACAAAACAGAAGAATCAGCCATTGGAAATGAAAGCATTAATCCCAGGAACAATGCCTGAGATCAACGATAGAATGCTGCAAGACCAAGACTTCTTCTTCAGAAATGTTTTTATTCCAAGTCACGAGCACATCAATTACATTTGGAGAAAGATGATAGAGAAGCTTACTATTACCAGTGAAGACCAAGCCAGACCTTCTAAAGGAAAGCAATTGTCCCCAAACCTCACATACTTGATGTTTTTGTTTTGTTTTGTTTTTTATTCACAACACGAGTTTGTATCCTCAGGATGAAGTTTCAGAAAAATTGTTATCAACTTGCCAAGTTTGCCTTCTTGCCTATCGTTCTCATTAGCACTTGTTATGGAATTGCATTTGCTTTCTTGAAGTCCTGGTAATCTCCTTGACTTTGTAGGAGATTCTAGACTTAGGGCACACAAAAGACCTTGAGAATTGGGGGCCCTAAAATAGAAATTTTAGGTCTGTGAATTATTATCCACTTGTGATAGGCTATTCTCTTTCCTTCTTCTTCCTTAGAGAGGTCCTCAACTTCTTCCCACTCTTTCGAATGAGCAAGTTGAGATGGCAGCTTAATTTTTTTATCTCTGATTTCATACATTAAGAGGCTTATTTTTTCAATTTAAACACCCAGTAAATTTGATCTCATGTATTAGTCTGGGTAGACTAGAGAAACAAATCCAGGGAGACTCATACTTGTATAGGAAAGAGTTTTATATGCGAGAGCAATTGATTATTGAGAAAATATCCCAAGCCAGTCCAGGTAAAGTCCATAAATCCAAAATTATCCCAAATATCCAATACTAATCTATAAAGTCCTCTTTAGACTCACAAAACACATACAATGACGCAGAATGCAGGAAGATTACAGGCCAGTGGGTGGGAAGTCTTGTGGATCTAGTGGTGTTGTAAGCATCTCCGCATGGGCAGGAATCGCTACGTGGCTCCTCCAGTTCCCAGGGCACGGGGTCTATCAGGGTAGTGCCAGGTGTCTTGTCAATAGAGTGTCTCTCAGGGAGTGAGCAGAGAGAAAGAGTCTCCCAACTCCAAGAAGGAAATACAGCAATTCTCAGAATCCTCAGTGGAAGCCATGCCCACACAGAGGCCTCATTGACTATACAAAGATCGATAGGCTAGACTCCACGCCATTCACTAATAATCCTCTCAAATTGACAACAGATTATATAACTAGCACATCTCATCCATAACATAGAGAGGCCACATGGAAGAAACTGAGATTCTGGAACATAGCTTCAGCTGAGTTTCCAGCTAAAATACATCCACATGAGGGAGCCATCTTGGAAGTGGATCCTCCACCCACAGTCACACTACCCTAGCTGATACTATCAAGCCTTCCTTAAATTGCCCAACTGTGAACAAACAAATGACTGTTGGTGTCTGAAGCCACATGTTTTTAGGGTGGTTTGTTATACAGCAGTAGATGGCTAGAACACTTTATCCTAGATCTGGCGTGAGATCTCCAGAGTTCCTCTTGTAGTTTCTTATAGGATTTCCTTTGGCTGCTTTCAACTCTATTAAGGAGGGACAAAAGAACTTCTAAATCACTCTCACAAGCCACCTTTTTAATGGTGGTAGGTTCTCTGTACATGTGTTCTTACAAATTTGAATGTACTCACCCCCCAACAATATAAATATCTTTTTGCTTAAGAAAATAAGGGCTGGTGAAATAGAAAGAGCCGATCTAAGGAAAGGTTCTATAGTTTGCTTGCTTCTCAGGTGCTTATGGGATTTGAATGCATGAAGGTTTCAAACCTAAAGGTTAATGTTTTGACACTGAAAATCCATCAGTCAGGGGGTGAGAGTGGGGAAGAGTTTGATTAATTATTAGTCTGACTCTTAATTTCAATCAATGAAAATGCCAGAATTAGTAAGACTGACATAAGCCTGAACACAGAATTGGAAGTGAGGAGGACAGAGTCACGTAGCAGGGAATGAATGAGTCGAGGAGGTAGAACCAAAGCTGGATTGTAAAGAAAAGCAAGGGCTATGTCCTGAGATTTATGGTGCTGAACAAAGTTATCAGAAGAGCCTGAGAGAAGAGGAAAGGCCCAGAAAGTGTCTCAATGCCACATTAATTTACAGACGAGTGAACTAACACTTGGAGACTGGAAGGACCTTGGCCAAGGTCACACAGATGGTGAGAGACATGGTGACAAGACCCATGCCCCAGTGTTTGGAAGCTCAGTGCAAATTAATTATTCTTCTGCCTTGGGACAGGGTACCACGAAGTTAGATGCTTCCCTACTGGGAAGAGAACAGAATAATTTGAGCAAGATGGATACTGTGGGCTGCAAGAATAACTGAAAAGTTTTGCTGGTACTTAATGAGATTTGAGAGAAACCAGGTCCTTCCCCTCCAAAATAGCTTATCTAAAACCCTACCAAGAAGTCAATTCATCAGATTAAATGTTCCTTTTAGGAGTCTCTGGGTGGTGCAAATAGCTTAACACATTCACTAAGTAACTGGTGATCTACTTCCTAAACAAGATCTACCTGCCACTGAGAGCTTTATGGGGTCCTTCTCTGACACACATGGGGTCACCATGAGTCAGAGATGACTTGATGGCAACCTGCTTGGTATAATAGAAGCAGGTTGAAAGCCACAAAGTCAAATTACTTGGGTTGAAAGACCGTTGGGTAGATAAGGGTGAAGGAAGAGGGTGAGCAATGCCTGTACCCTCTCTCCTCTGCATAGACAGAGTGACAGGTTTGTACATAAGCAGATAAGAAAGAGGAGTCTGATCTTTTATTTTGTTGTTGTTAATGAAAATATATATAGCAAAACATATCAACTCAACAATGTCTACATGTACCATACATTGATCACCCATTCTCACCATCCTTTTCTGAATGATCCCTCCTTCATTCACATGGAAAGGACCATCTATCTTCAGGAAACCACAAGGTATTCATCATGACTGACCCCAAAGACAAGAGGCATCTGCTCATGAAACTAAACTACGCAGGCAGTAGCCAGAGCTCCTAGGGTAGAGTAAACATTTCCCCCGAATTTATGGAAAATCTTTAACAAAGGTTAAGTAGAAGAAAAAGAAACTTCTCCCAATTATTTGAAGCCCCGTGTATTTAAAAACACATGGTTTTAACGTCCAGGGCTCTCAGCACGTGACACTTAAGAACACAGATCCTGCTTTCAGATATGGGTTTTGTCCTGATTCGTAATTACATAATAATCGGTTCTTTAATTGTTACCCTTTCCAGTAGAATCAATGCTCTCTTGGGAACAGTGACCAAATCTTCTTGATCACTGCTATAACCACAGGAACTAAAAGTCTCTGGTACCTAGTACTACTTATGGGACACTGCTGGATACCCCTTCCAAATCTAGTCGGGCTTTCCTTATAGATACACAATTACTAGTCTAATAGTGACATTCCAACCTCCCTTGCACTAGCAAGGTGTGGTTATATGATTGCTGGAATTGTGTTTGCAACCTTGACTCACTTGCTTTAAAATTTGCTAGCCCTGAAATTCTTTCATCCTACTAAAAATTGGAACATAAATGTGTCCCTGATCTGGCTTTTGTTAGTCTACGAGCTTAGGGAAAAAGGAGTGGGTTGCCCTGCCCATGCTTGCATAGGACCACAACAAAGGGTTTGGAAAGAAATCTCGCACATTAATTAGACACCTATGTAAAGACCCAAATTGAGCATGCTGAGACACAAGCCCTCTAGGCCTAGGTGGGAGGTCCACCTGGGGGCACTGACAAGGCCCAGCCACATGACATCACCCAGGTGCATTTAAACTCAGCCAATGAGGTCAGCCAATACCTTCAACCACGCCTCCGCAGCCACAGGAGATGAGTCTGCTAATAGAATTCCAAGCCTCTTCGATTGCTCCTGTATTCTCTTTTGTTCTGTCTTCTTCAGGTGTGCTCTTGCAGGTCAGAGGGTGTGGGTAGGTAGGAGCCTCGGTGCTGCCTGGGCCTGGGGCCAGGGTTCCCTCTCAGAGTGCTCTTTTGGGATTTCCTGCTTTTGGCCCCTGGGATTTCCTGTGAATACCCGAAACTTCCCTTTTCCTCATAAAAGTCACGTGGACTACAAACATGCTTCTGCTGGGTGAATTCTATTAGCATTGTGAAGCAAGAGCGGAGATAAACCCCTCCGGAAACCTAACACGTTGACGTCACAGATGGGTGCAATGCCCCAGAAGATGATGAAAGACAAAGGATTCTGAGTTTCTGCAGTAGCCCTGAAAGCCTGAACCACTCGCCGGGGGACCTCCTTATGCTCCAGTGTTTCCAACAGAAGGATTCTGTTCTCTTTCATGCATTCGTCCCCAGCCCTGTTGGCATAGTGGTTATGCGTTGGGCTTCAAACCACAAAGGAAGCCGTTTGAAACCACCAGCCCCTCTGAGGGAGACAGCGGAGGCTTGCTACCCCTGTAAAGAGTTTCAGTCTCAGAAACCCACAGGGGCAGTTGTACTCTGCACTCTAAAGTTGTTATGAATCAGAATGGACATGATGGCAGTGCGAGATTGTTTTATTTATTTTTGCTACCATGACTTATGGTGTCTTTGACTATAATGCTCACTACAAATTTATATCCTGAATGAGTAAAGTCTGTTGTGTTGTTCTTACTGTCATGACTTGACCACACAGGGATAGCATCCTGACCCATGGTGGCTTCATGTGTGCAAACCACACTGCACCATTAGGTTTTCAAGGATTCAAGTAGATTTCCAGGCCTGCCTCCTGAGGCACCTCTGGACCTGTCTAGTAGCAGTCAAGCACAAAACTGTGTGCCGCCCAGGACTCTGTTCTAATGCTTCAGGCATATTGTTTTAGTTTTCAGCAAGACCATACCCTGAGAGCAGGGATCCCACCTTTGTTTACCATCCCCAAAGCACCTTGATTGGTGGTGGACACTGGTTGGACTGAATTAAATAGAACAAACTCAATTGAGATTCCACCAAGCAACTTGGGCCAGTTGATTTTGTAGTCTCTATTGCCAGAAGGGACAAAGGATCATTGCCCTAGACCGCTAATAGTTAAAGAGATTAGAAAGTGTTTGAGGATCTTTGAATGAGATGCAGTTACTAAGTGCCAAAAAGTAAAGGTGGCAAGATGAAGGTAAAAAAGTCTTGTGGGTGACAGGGGAAAAAAAAATGCAGAATTATAGCTGGCAGAACTCAAGCTTATGCACAATAGCTGAAAAGTCACAGGGAGAAAGGGAACCCCTCTCTGTGAAGAAGCCTCACCACAGCGTAAGTGTATCAATTTTAACAACATTGCCACACACACACATTGTCCTGTGCAGCTGAGAACTTGTTAGTTACATGGGATGTGACATATGGGTGGACAATGTAGTCTGGAGCCTAGATTTCTTTAATTAACCAATAGCAATCAGGAGTGAGGGCAATTCCAGAGAAGTGGTAATTGTCTGGAAGTTCTGGATGCCTACAGACTGAGCCGCAGACCGAACCGCAGACCAGAAACCAGTCAGCTCCGAATTCCTGGGAAGCATGATGATCCAAAGTCACGACTGCCATTTTACACAGTCTTTTGGCAAAACGGTGTAGATCATAGCTGACAGTTGTGGGTGAGCATTTCCTGTGATATCCACAGTCTAGGGAGAGTCAGTAGGAGTTTTAGGACATAATGAACATACAGTGTGTTCAGGGCTCTGGGGACCACATTCTGCAGAGGGTGAGGAATCAGCGATTGGAGGTGGTCAATTTGACTCAGTTGTTTTCTTCAACAAGTTCTTATGGGGCAACTGATACATGCCTGGTTTGAGGCAGGGCCTAAGTATTGATAACCCGTCAAACATATAACAAGTTTTATGAAATGAATAAAGAAATATTACTAGCAGAGTTCCATCTAATTTGTATACCTATGGACAGAATGAACATTACGATGGCCACGTAGAATACGCTGTGGAGCAGATGAACATTTAAAAAGAGTAAGGAATATAAGTTTGTGAGTTCCATAGTGGGTGGCTGCCCAACTTAGACAGAACACTGATGACAAGAGCCATTTTCACAACTCATTCGCACACCTCCACCAGAAATTAGGTATTGGTTCTGCTGAATCCCACCACTGCCCTATGTCTGAAGGGTAGGAGCGCCTACAATCTATGTGCAGCTGAAACCCTGATGTCATTTTGAGTCTCAAAATAAGTTAAGACTCCAGGTAAATTATTTCTGTTACTTCCTCCGGGTTTGCTGACAATTAAACCAGCAAGGAGGCAATGCTTAGAAAAGTCAGAGAGTTCAGGAAGGAGCAGCTTACCCTCAGGTTGAATTTGATAGATGAAATAATGACCAGAAAAGTGCTTACACAAAGAATTAGGGAACATGCCTGGGCTTTTTTTTTTTTTTTTTGCACATAGGACTTATCTAGGTATTTTCCTAATGATTTACCCCAATCACTGATTAGAAGTATTTACTTTAGTTAGCCCATCAGAATACTTTATGCTCTGAGTTCTTAATTCTGTAATATTTAAGCCCTAGGTGGCTTCTGATGAGGGAAACATGTATTCAGAGCCTCCTGACCCTGGGTTTCCCAATTCCTGAATATTTTCTTGCATAATAAACCTCTTGACTTTTAATTTCAAACAGAGTCCAGAGTCCAAGTTTTTCAGCTCAATGACATTTTGGTGGCATTTGAATTTGAAGTCGTCTTGCCTCTACCAACCCCAGAGAACTGTGGACCCATGTCTGCTCAAGCCCTTTGAGCTCAAAACTGTCTCCTCAGACTCTTTGGGGTTCATCTTGAGGTAAGCTCCCTCAGTCAGAACTCTACTTTCTTTGCCCCGAGGTCCTTTGAGGTTTATTAACGACTCCTTTCTATTTTTTCTTTTTTACTTTCAAGTCATTATCTGCACATCCAGCTGGGTTTTTTCAGTCTGAAGGTTTTCAGATGCCAAAGAGTGTCAGAAGTAGACTTTGTATATGCATGGCTAGGCTCTCTGGGTTTTCAGAAGTGAAGGTTTTCAGCACTAGAATCCGAGTTTTCAAGTTTGCATGCTAGTGCATGGCTGCTGACATTAATCACTTTCATTTTTAAGTACACAAAAGTTTTTCTTTTGCTTTTAACTTCTGCTTTTGTAGCCACAAGTGGCCAGAAGAGCTCAACTTCCACTTTCCAGCAATAAGTGGCTAGGATAATTTAATCTCTATTTTTTTAAGACAAAGATTTTTTCTCTTTCTTTGGTGTACGTTCCACTCTTTAGAGCAAGTTTTAGCACAAACAACCCCTATGTGTGTTCACTATCTTTATGAGATAAAGATACTGTTTTCTGGCAGCATTTGTTGTCCCAGGGAAAATGGAAAGTGCCTGGTGGTGGTAGACACTTTAGTGGCAATATAAACACAAAGGATCACTTTTTGATTGGGACCAGGTGTCCAAAAGACAGCACAATGGTAAAACTTGCCTCCCTCCAAGATATGATCTCAAGATTTACTAAACTACATAAAGAATTCTAATATCAGGTGCCTATCACTTCTTTCTCTCCCCCTTCAGTAGAAATTTGCCCTGTCTGAACTTGTCAGAACTTTCCAGCTGTTTCCTCTGCCCCTTCAGTTGGCATCTTACTGTGGCTAAACTTCCTTTTTATAACTTCTTTTTCTTTTCTAAAGAATTTATTGAGGAAGAATTTAGAATTATTATTAAGGCTTACCAACCAAGTCCCTGATTTATTCCCAACTAGTTCATTTAATAATCATACAAAAGGCGTCTCTCTTATCTCTAAAGAAAAGAACAGATATGATCCATAAAGAAACAAGAAATAGGAGGCTCGACACACTAAGGAAAAAAAAAAGACTTCCACAAAATAGCTTACTGAGTTCCCAGAAATAAGTCTGTTCAATACAAAACAAGAGGAACAAAATAAAAAGCCCTTCAAGACAAGCTTATACTGAGCAGCCTTGAAGAGACCTTAGACAATCCCTCTAAGATATACACAAGTTTAATTTTAAGCAACTTTTCAAACACCCTTGATAAATAAGCCAGAATTTCCTCCTACAAGGATGATGGTTTGGGATTTACTCCCCTTGCTAATCCATTTTTAACCCTTTTGTTGATGAGTTGTATTTAAACCTCCTCCTATTAGTTCTCGTGACCAGAGAAAATGCACTTGGACTATTTCCGTGGCTGTTTTCAAGAGCAGCACTCTCCCTGAAGTTGCTTCAACCCAACAAGCTGAATGGATTGTTCTTTTCAGGGCCTGCAAACTAACCCATAATGGTAAGCAACATTTTAAGGACTCAAGGTATGCTTGGGATATTATAAAAACATCAAGAGTTTCTAAACTAATCCAGCACCCAAATGAAAAACAGTCCTCTAATGGCTGACCTCATGGAGGCTTTATTGCTTCCTCTGCAACCGATGTGATTCAATTCCAGGACCATCAACCTGAAGAGACCTCTCAAACAGAGCAAATCAGAGGCAATAACTTAGCTCGCTCAGTTATCAAATGGGCAGCTTCTTCTGCCTTCTAAACTCTCATATCTTTCAGAATGATTTCATGGGTGACCCAAATTCTTTGGACCACTATGAAGAAGTGGGAATTAAAGATGATTATGCAACCACACAGAAGATTAAAAGGGGATCTAACAGAAGCACTGGTGTTGTAGTGGATACATATTGGATTACTAGCCACAAGGTCAGCAGTTTGAAACCACCACCAAGCTCCTTGGATGGGACTTTCTACTCCCATAAAGAGTTGATACAATTGATGTATGGAATGTTATAAGAGCTGTAAGAGCCTCCAGAAAATGATTTATTAAAATAAACAATATAAATAACTATTGATCATTAAGGAAGGACAATGCATTCAGTAAAGTAGAATGCCAACAAATTTAAGAAAACTTCCAATGTAATAGATTGGCACACTAATCACAATGGGAAAAAAGAGTTACAGACTCAGGAACTCACAGGGGCACTTCTATCTTGTACTACAGGTTACTATGAGTCAGCCCTGACTTGATGGTAGCGAGATGAGAGCAAGGCTCTTTTCCTTTCTCCTGAAGGCATTAAATTTAAAGAGAGGGACTAGCATACACACTAATGGGGAATCTTACAAAAATTTTAATTGATACTGAAAACACATTATCTGCCATCATCGCCTGCTCCAAAATACTAAGACTACAGAAAATTGTAAGGGTTACATGGCCCAGGTTTGGGGGACAATTTTAATATTCCATTGGAAGACACTGCAAGTTGTATATGTGTTGCCTTGTTTTGTGTTGTGCTGTTTTCAGAGCACTATGTAGTTGTCAATCATCATAAAATGGGAAATCATAAGGATGAACACAGGCAGAGACCCGATAAGCCTGTTGTTTGAACTCTCTCCAGAGACTCATGAGTGTGTTATGCTCAACCAAGGTGGCATTCACTTGGACAAAGTCTACAGCAGGCTACCTAGAGATGCGATTCTGTCGTGAGGACTTCATTTTTCATATTGGGAAAACATTCAGCCTGGGGTTCCCTTTCCCCTTCTTTGTGTCATCAGGAGGCTATCCTAAGCCTCCACTCTAAGAAAAATGGCTGCTTGTGCATGTCTTATCAATAGGTGTTCGGTAGCCACTTTGAGAAACTTTAATACAAATTGGTTCTTTTGAAAAGTGTGCTGAAAATTAAAATAGTCTAATGGATATAACAAGACCTTTAAATTATTCCAAATGTAGTTTATTCACAGGATCCTATAAGCATAGAAAAGGATAAAGCTATGAATGCGATACTTCCTATTCCTACCTCCAAAACAAAAGCCAATATCGCTGGCAAGCCAGTCTGTGCCAGCACATACAGACTCTGTAGGAGAGGCTAGAATTGTTCCTGTGGGTATCTGAAGCTGTAACTGTTTATGGGAGTAGAAAGCATCATCTTTCCCCAGTGAAGCTGCTGGTGGTTTCAAACTGTGGATCTTGCGGTTAGCAGCCCAACGTGTAACCACTATGTTACTAGGGCTCTGGCTATCTCTGAATAGTATTAATATTTCTTAAAGGAACGAACTCTGGTTTAATGATAAATGAATGCTTATATAACTTATATAGTTCCAATATTCCAAGAAATTAATGAAAATTAGTTCATTTTGACAACTTAAAGGCAAAAATATTTCTAACTTAAGTTGGACATTATGAAATGTGTTCTAAGGAAGATCATTATTTTTTTCCCTTAAAGTAAAACTAGTATTTCCAGAATAGAAAAAAGGATAAGCCTGAGGGGAGAATTATAGTATTTACTGGCCAAATAAAAGATTGTGGTAACAAAAGTCAAACTATTTACCAAGAGACTAAGAAAGGGGGAAAATAATTATCTTTTGACTTTCAAAATGCCCAAGTCAACTTAAATCTATAAACATTAATTAGAATGAGCAATTCTTGTCTTCCACTGTGAGCCAAAAGACACGGTAGGCAGAGGAGGGTCAGATGCCTCCAACCGCCAGCCTCAGAAGTTACATGGCTCTTCACTACAGCGAACTGCCACATCCTTCTCCAATGGAGGGCTGGTGGATTTCAAGTGCTTTTTGGTTAGCGGCAAGCAGCTTTAACCACTGCCCCATTAGGTTTCTTTCACATACTTCCCAGGACACTCTAGGACCTGTCAAGATAAAGATAGTAAGAGGGAAATTTTCTGTCTGACTATATCAAAACTAAACCAAACTCACTGCCATTGAGTCAATTTCAACTCATAGAGACCCTAAAAGACATCAGCAGCTTGCGGTTTTGAACTGCCGACCTTGCAGTTAGCCTTCCTGTATATAATCCACTATGCCACCAGGCCTTTTCAGATTAATAGGGGAATTCTAAGAACTCAGGATATCGAAATCATGATGAGATTTACCTGGAATGACCTCAGGGAATGTTCCCACCCCTAGCCAGAGACTTCACTTTATATCCATATCAATGGATTCATCAGTTGAGCAGCAATTTTTTGATTTCCAAAACCGGTTGGAAAAAAAATTGAAGAACCTATGTTAAATTAGAAGAAATATGGAAAAAGTTTGAATGAAAACAAAAAATTTTAAAAATAATTTTATTGGGGGCTCTTACAGCACTTATCACAATACATACATACATGCAAGAAATTATGCCTGTGTTGCATTGGACAAATCTGCTGCAAAAACATCCCCACTCCTTTAAAGGACTAAAAGTCAAAGCTGCCACTTTGAGGATGAAAGTGTTCCTGACGCAAGCAATGGTCATTTCAATCACTCATCTGCATTTAAAAGGTGCAAAATGAATAATAGAGATTGAAGAATTGATATCTTTGAATTGTGGTGTTAATCAAGAATAATGCATATACCCTATGGATTGCCCGAAAAATGAATAGGACTGTTTTGGAAAATGTACAGCGAAAATGTCCCTTAGGAGCATGGATGACTAGAATTTGTCTCATATACTTTGGACATGTTATCAGGAGGACCTAGTCCCAGGAAAAGGACATCATGCTTCATAAAGCAGAGGTTCAGCAATAAATAAATAAAAGACACTCAATGAGATATATTGATACAATGGCTGTAAAAAATGAGCTCAACAACAGGGGGAGCAGAGCAAGGAGCTCCGTGGGAGTACAAAGGATAGACTCTGGGGCCAGAGCGTGGCACCCCATAGGACTTGACTGGAGGACATGCCTAGAGTTAAAAAATCAGACCTCTATTTACAGGTTTTTCTTTCTTTTTTTAAAAAAATAATTTATTCTTTTATGGGTCATTGTATTTCTATGCCTTGATTTTTTGTGTGCATATTATTATTTCTACAAATTTATCTAGATAAGATAGGCTGGATGAACAGTCTGGAGGAGAAAACAACGGGACTGATGGTTCCAGGGGAACATAGGAAATGGGGAGATGCGGGTAAGGAGGTGATGTTGACCAACCCAGGGACAAGTGATCCAAAAGTAGTGGCAAGGAGGGTGTGAGAGGCCTGGTAGGGATTCAGCAAGGGCAATGTAACCAAGAGAAATGATTGAAACCCAAAGGAAGGCTGAGCATGATAGCGGGACAAGAGGAAAGTAAAAGGAAATAGAGGAAAGAACTAGGAGACAAAGGGTATTTATAGGGTGTAAATACAGGCATGTACATATGTAAATATATTTATATAGGATGGTGGGGAAATAGTTCTACGTTCATATATTTATAGGTTTAGCATTAGGGCAGCACATGGACATTTAACCTCCATGCAAGTACTTACTCAATGCAAGAACACGTTGTTCTATTAAATTGGCATTCCATGATGCACACCTCCTCAACATGATCGCTATAGACAAATGAGTGCATAAGCAAATGTGGTGAAGAAAGCTGATAGTGCCCAGATGTCAAAAGATATAGTGTCTGGGGTCTTAAAGGCTTGCAGATAAACAAGCAGCCATCTAGCTCAGAAGCATCAAAGCCCACATGGAAGAAGCACACCAACCTGTGTGACTACGAGGTGTAGAAGGCACCAGGTATCAGACATCAAAGAACAAAAAATCATGTCATTGGGTGCCTACCTTCCTGATATGATCACTGAGGACAAATGTGTGCATAAGCAAATGTGGTGAAGAAAGCTGACGGTGCCCAGCTATCAAAAGATATAGCATCTGGGGTCTTAAAGGCTTGAAGATAAACAAGCAGCATCTAGCTCAGAAGCAACAAAGCCCACATGGAAGAAGCACACCAGCCTGTGTGACCACGAGGAACTGAAAGGATCAGGTATCAGGCATCAAAGAACAAAAAATCATATCATTGTGAATGAGGGTGAGTGCAGAGTGGAGACCCAAAGCCCATCTGTAGGCAACTGGACACCCCCTTACTGAAGGGTTGCAGGGCAGAGACTAGCCAGACAGGGTGCGATGTAGCAACGATGAAACATGTAACTTTCCTCTAGTTCTTAAATGCTTCCTCCACCCACTATCATGATCCCAATTCTACCTTACAAATCTGGCTAGACCAGAGATGTACATTGGTACAGATAGCAACTGGAAACACAGGGAATCCAGGACAGATGACCCCTTCAGGACCAGTGGTGAGAGTGGCGATACCTCGAAGGTGGAGGGAGGGTGGGGTAGAAAGGGGGAACTGATTACAAGAATCTACATATGGCCTCCTCCCTGGGGTATGGACAACCGAAAAGTGGGTGAAGGGAGATGTTGGGAAGTGTAAGATATGACAAAATAATAATAATTTATGAATTATAAAGGGTTCATGAGGGAGGGAAGAGTAGTGGGTAGGGGGAAAATGAGGAGTTAATATTAAGGGCTTAAATAGAAAGCAAATATTTTGAGAATGATGATGGCAACAAATGTACAAATGTGCTTGAAACAATGGATGTATGTATGAATTGTTATAAAATTTGAGCCCCAACAAAATGATTTAAAAAAAAATGAGCTCAAGCACATGATTGTGAAGATGCTAAAAGACTAAGTAGTTGTGATAGTCACATAATCATGTCAATTTGGGACCTGAGAGGATTACAAGTGAAGGGGTGGAGTTTGGCCTGTCTATCAAGATATAACCAATGAGGCCTCTGTGTGTGTACATGGCCTTCTCCTGAGAATTCTGGAAACTCCTATATTTCTTCCTTGGAGGCGGGATACACTTCTGTCTCGGCTCACTCCCTGAGAGACCCTCTACTGACAAGACTCATGGCACTAAGCTGATAGACCCATGCCCTGGGAACTGGAGAAGCTCCATGGAGACTTCTACCAGCGCTGAGATGCTTATAACACCACTGGATCCGAAGACTTTCTACCCACTGGCCCGTGATTGTCCTGCATTCAGTGTCATTGCATGTGTTTTGTGAGTCAGAAGATTAGGCTGTCTGTAAGTTACAGATTTACAGTCTTGGAAACACTGAGGAGCAGTTCTACTCTGTCATATGGGATTGGAATTGACTCAATAGCAAGGGCTCACGTCACTGTTGGGGTGTGAGTGGTATTCTGTTTTAATTTCCATTTCTATATGTTTAAAATTAGTGTATGGAAATGTTCATAATAAGCATATGAGAATGCAATTGATTGTTGTTGATCTTGTATCCTGCAACCTTGCTGAATCCAACTAGCTGTAGTTGTGGGATTTTCTACAATCATGTCTTCCAATAATCATCAATACAAATAAAATAATTTTATATTTTTCTGACTTGGAAAAAAAAGAAGAGGACTTTATAGATTGGTATCAGACATATGGGCTAATATCAGACTTATGGGCTTGGACTGGACTGGGTTGGGATGTTTTGTTAATGTACAATTACCCTTTATATAAAACTCTCTCTTGTACATGAATGAGTGTCCATGAATTTGTTCTCTAATCTACCCAGACTAACACAGTGGTATTTTTATTCTGTTATATATAGAGTTTCCATGAGTTAAAACCCATTAAATGGCACCTAACAAGAACACTCTGCTTTATGGTATATAAACAAAGTAATTTTCAGTATCTTTAGGAAATTAAATTGAGTTCAGAAGCATACATTAATATAGAAAGTTTATACAATTTTTTGTTTTTTATGCTACAGAGAAAGGATAAATATGCCCTGGTGGCATTAAAGGATGGCATGGGGCTGCTAAGGAAAAGTCTGAAGTTTAAGCCCATCAGCCAATTGGTGAGAAAAAGATGAGGTTGTTTGATCCTGTAAAGATTTAGTCTCAAAAAGCCTAAGAACCCACTGTCCTACTATGCCACTTGATGACAGTAGGTTTTATCTATTTTAAAATATTTATTATATATATATTTGAAGTCTCTGTATAATACATCTTTATCTATAGCTCTATGTAACTATATAGCTCTGATTTTAGAAAATTTATGGAAAATTCCATTATCTTTTAATACTACTTTTCTACAAATTTTGAATTACTTTCATGTGGATATACATATATATATTATATATATAATGTGCTAATGAGTATATTCATGTTTGTCATTTAAAGTGCTATACTATAATAGATAATGTTGCGCTCCTTTTGTGTTTCGCCCGGTGTGGGGGAGTCAAACAACAGAAACATGGTTGAAGGGAGACAGCAGACAGTGTAAGATATGAATATTATAATAATTTATAATTTAACAAGCGTTCATGAGGGTGAAGGAAAGAGGAAAAAGGGGAGCTGATACCAAGGGATCAAGTAGAAAGAAAATGTTTTGAAAAGGATGATGACAACATATATACAAATGTGCTTGACACAATGGATATATGGATTGTTATAAGAACTGTAAGAGCCCCCCAATAAAATAATTTATATAAAATTTAAAAAACTATAATGTATAGTGCAACAAAGAAAACATTAAAAAAGTTTATTAGAACAATTTATTTGATACGGTTAAATTTTTATCTGTCTAGATGAGTTTAATAGGTTAATTTATGAGATTGGTAGGAGCTTTCATATTAAATAATATTTAAAACAAGAATTTTGTTTCTTGCTGTTAAAAGAACAATATCTTCTTTGGTTATTTGACTGAAGAGTTCATTTACTTTTTGTATAATCTGACTTGATGGCAAGGATTCAGTCTCTTGTTATAACAAAATTCCTAAGTCAAAAACCAAGCCACGTGGCCTAGCTCTAGCTTTTCAGATTTTTTATTAAATAACTTAAGTATTATTTTCAGCAATTTATGATAAAATCCTAAACATTTTGAAACTTTGCATAAAATTATAGAATGTTTCCTGAATTATAAAAGACTATTTTCATATGGTGTAAATTACATACATTATAGAATAAACATTAGACTGCAAACTATAAGGTTGGTGATTCAAACCTACCAGTAGTTCTACAAGGAGAAAAAGAAGAGACTATCTGCTGCCATAAAGATCATAACATCAAAAATCCTACCTAAGGTCATTATGAGTCTGAGTCAAAATCAGTGTAATGGCAGTGGGTAGGTAAATGACATGAAACACACTGTCAAATCAAGAGAGATGCCTGCTTTGTTTTGAGTCAAAATTTATGTTAGTGTTTCCTCCTATGTTTTTTCTTACTATGAGATAAACAAATGCATACTATAATGCAATAATTTTTTATTTTAATTTGCTAACTTTGCTTTAAATTTACTTCTTTTGATTCTTGCATAGCCAAAGCCAATGCTTTAACTGGAGAGTTCATATCTAATACCCATGAAGGTTTTTTAAAATGACTATTATTAGGTGCCCTGGTGGAGTAGTGGGTTATAAAGTGGACTGCTAAACCCCAAGATAAGCTCTTTAAAACCAACAGTCACTCCAAGGGAGAAAAATTAAACTTTCTACTTGCTTAAAGAGCTATAGTCTCTGGGAAGTTCTACCTGTCCTACAGGGTTGCTATGAGTCAGAATCAACTTATGGAAGTGTGAGTGACAGAAAGAGATGTTAAGGGTCAAAATAATCTTGGTATATATATTCTTGATATATACAGATTATATAGTACCATGTATCAAGTTTTTACACATGTTAGGCAGGGTTCTCTAGAGAAACAAAACCAGGACACTTATGATTACATGATTAGATAGATAGATAGATTTATACAGCAAGAAGAAATATAACAGCTAACTTTAGTCCACACAGAAGTACAGAGGGCTCAGTTCAAGTCATCTTCATGGAAGTCCTTCCACTTACATGGGCTGCCAGGTCCAAGGTCAAAGGAGCAGACAGCAGAGTCCTCTATTGTCAAGGCAGTCAGAGTCTGCCGGCAGGCAACACACAGCACGATTCCTCAGCAACAGTCAGTAGCTCGGGAGCTTAGCAAAGCAGGCCTGGATGGGATATCAAACTCAAGCACTGCAAGGTGACAGGATCCACCAGCCTCAAGTTCAAGCAATGTACACACCTGCAGCATGGTGAAGCAGGTCTCGAAGGAGCGTCAAGCTCTAGCACCATGATCCACAATCCACGGGTTAGGTTGGTTTGCACCACAGGTGATGTAGTGCACAGGTTGAGGCAGAGAATTAGCTAAAGCAGAAGCATGCTGGCCCAATCACCAGAGAGCAAGAGAGATAGAGGCAGGCCTTGCAGAACCATTCATCTCTTTGCCCTCCAATAAAACTTCAACCTGATCAATCCCACATAGTCTTACTGGCCAGGTTAACACAATTAACCTATCACACAGCTTATACCTGAAGTTCTTTGAAATTAAAGATAATAATTATATTTAGATTAATTTTATCTAAAGTCTTGTAATTAACTGTATTTGGCTTATTATTGCTTTTGTAAATTAATTTCTATCACTTTTAAAGGTATTTTTACTATTGTAGTTATTCTCTTTCATTTTAAAAAGTATTATATTTTTAAGTTAATCATGATTGTATGAATTTTTCTGTCTGGAGATAATTTTTTAACTTGCTGTTTTGCTGAATACACTTGGCCAAGGTATCTCAACAAGAATATGACCTATATTGGACTTAGGAAAAGTACTGTGCTATTTTGAATGTGGGTCCCATTAAACTGAATAAAGTTAAATAAAAAAAACTTGTGCTGCGAGAATACAAATACTTTGGGCTCTTATCAAACTTAAGAATTTTGCTGATGTTTTAAAGTTCTATATTCTGGATATAGGAAATAATTTTCCTCCTTTCTTCTTCACTACATAACTATTGGGTTTAGATATTATAATTCTTTAATTAGAAATGTTTACTAATCTTAGAAAAGTTATGAATACCATAACTGGAATTCAATCTATGATTTTACAAAATAGAATGACATTGAGATTATCTGCTAAATCTCCAAGGAACAATCTTGTGTTTTAAAGATGAATGTTACTGTTTATTGATATAAAATCTGAGGTTTTACAGGATGTCTTTGTAGATGAGGCACATGAAAGCAGTTACTGATATTGCTTATCTATTTAAAAAAATGCCTCACAGGACTTCTTTCCTTGGTACTGAAGACATTCGTGCCATGGTTTATGCCATGGTGCAGAGATTAGTGCCATGGTTTATGTCATGGTACAGAAAACAATAGTGTCATGGTTGGTCTAATGTTATGGTTAATGTCTGTATTCTACCTCTTAGTTTACTGGTAGATGTTTGGCTTTCATGGAAGTTGAAGTAACTCACACAAGTCATTTCCCTGAGATGTCATTTGACACTTCATTCTTAGAGAACTTATTATCTACAAGCCACCCTTGAATCAAAAATGGTCCCGATGCATTAGTAAGACTATTTTTTCTCTGGTCATTGTGCTCTTAAAAACAAAACAAAACAAAACTCAGTCTATTTGGGAAACAGACTCCAAAGATTAAACTAGAAGCTATGTTTTGAGTAAATTGATACTGATTTTAATTGGCTTCCAAGACAATATACTATGAAATGTCTATCTAATGGCTGTAATCAAACTGTTACCCTCCCTTGTTATGTAAAAATGACCCATGACTATTGGTAGGTAAACAAGGGAGAGGCAGCTTGCCTATAGGAAGAATACTTAGTACAAGGTGGGAAATGTGTTATTGTAAATACATCTTGCACTTGGATTAACACCTCTTAGCTTTCAATTTTAAGGAGTTTGAGTTTAAGCCTGATGACATATTGGTGGTCATGGTGGACATAGTGGAAGAAGACACTGAACAAATTCGTCAAATGATCCCATGGCTCCACATACCTCCCCAAGCTGATCCCCCTTTCATTGACATTGTTGGCTGGTTACTCAAAGAAAAAGACTCATGGATTAAATCTAATCTGTTGATTGGGTCAGTGGTACTTGCTGTTGTTGGTCTTATTCTTGAAAATTTTAAATGTGATATGAAAATTACTTCTAATGTGAGTTCTCGGAAAATTAACCTGGTGAACATAAAATGAATTTTGAATATAGACAAAATATATTCCACCCAAATCCAGCTCAATTTTAGCTCAATCCAATATGTAGCCTAATCAGTCTCGGTAGTTTAAGATTTGTAGCCTAATCAGTCTCGGTAGTTCTTGCAATTTGGCCCCACTCCATACTTACCTGCACAGGAGAATCACCGAAGACTGGGTGCTATACCAAAGCCTGGTGGGTCTTAAAAGTTTGTCCTAAGGCAAGAAGTCATATAAGGGGCCATCAACTAGTCTATGCAGAAGAAAACACACCAACTGAAGTACGATAAAAATATTTCAAAGTAAAATCAATGATCAAGAGAAAGGAATGTATCAGAACCTAAAATCAAAAGCTCTTGGTTTGTAGAAAGCTGCATTTAAAGCTGGAGCCCTAATTCCATTCTGAGGCTTGACATAAGCAAAAACTTTGTTGAAATTCTTTATTTCTCCAGTGTTTACTGGCAACTAAAGCAACAATATGGCTATGCTTAGGCAAGTCCAAGCTAGTCCATGGAGGGGCAGCTTGCTCTCAGGAAAATTACCACTGAAAGTTGATGAACTATTTGTTGTAGTTACATAATCTGGTGTTAACTTGACATTATTAAAAGGAAAGGGGTAGAGTTTAGCCAGTCAATGAGGCAGAACCTTGATGACCTCATTTGGAGCCACTACAGAAATAAATAGTTCACTAGAGGCCAGACCCCATTCCCTGAGAGATATCCTTGATGATAAGCCAGATGAAGCTACGCCGATTGTACCATAGTCTTGGAGCTGGAGTAGCCATGTGGAGACCCACACCAGTGCTGAGATGCTTCCACCGCCACTGGATCCATAAAATTTTCCACCCACTGGCCTGTGATCCTCCTGTATTCGGCATCATTGCATGGCTGCATGAGTCTAAAGAATTTATGGACGAGTATTGGACATATGGGTTAATTTTGGACATATGGACTTGATCTGGACTGGGCTGGGATGTTTTCTTAATATAGAATTAAGCTTTGATATAAAGCTCTCACTTACACACATATGAGTGTCTATGAATTTGTTTCTGTATTCAACCCAGACTAACATACTAGTGTTCAGAAGGTTGTTTACAAAAAGATCTCATAAACTTGCATGTCCTTCTTACATGAAGAATTTACATGAGTATGTCATTATTAATTTATCCAAAAGACCCCATCAGAAGTATTTGCTTTAGCTATCCAATCAGAATACTTTTACTGTTAGTTTCTAATAATTAAGGGCCTCTTGATCCTGAGTTTCCCAGTGGACTCAAACCTACAAATGATTATGAAGGGCACAGCAGTGGACCAGGTTTCATTAAATCATATACCACATCACTCTGAGTTGGAGTCAACCCAATGGCAACAGACAATAATAGTATGTACTATCATTATGAACATTATGGAGATTGACATAACATCTTTCCCACTCTGTTTATACTCTACAGGACTGGACCCCTGCTCTGATAGAAGTAGGAACTCAGTAATGTCAAATTGAAATCGAGTTCATAGAGTAATACCTCCTAGATCACCAATTTTTAAAAATCATTTTATTGGGGGCTCATACAGTTCTTATCACAATCCATACATACATCAATTGTGTCAAGAGCATATGTACATTTGTTGCCATTATCATTCTCAAAACATTTGCAGGACCGACTTAAAGGGTGAAAGAAAATTGTATCAGGAGTTTTATTTTTTGACTTCAAAGCCTTCATAATAAAGTCTTTTTACTAGCTGTGGGAAAAAAAAGAAAATAAAAAGCTAGAATCATGAGTTCTTTGACTATAGTCAGGACTGCCTCATGGCAGAATCGTCAGGATGGGGCCAGTCATCACTCAGGGACTAAGTACCTTTCATCCAAACAGGCACTGTGGGGTAGATTCTAAATCATGGAACTACCAAGTGTGCAGAGCCAAACTGAACCGTGTTAGATAGGGCTGCAAGGCTGGGTATGGGTTCTAAAGCAGACCACCAGGTCTGTCTTCTGAGGTACCACCATATGGGTTCGGATGATCGTTTTAATTACGAATTGAGTTCTTAACTGTTTGTGCCACCCAGAGATGGCATGGGGGAAAATAGCTTTTCTCTATTTAGTGTCTTTCCCAAACGGAAACGGGTGCTTACTTGTGTCCTGCCTTTTCTTATATTAGTTGTGTTCGACAGAGCTTTAGATAAAGGGTAAATGCACATGGAGAAAACATCCCAACCCAGTGCAGCCCAAGTGTACAAGTCCAACATTAGCTCATATGTCCCACACCAATCCACAATGTCCTCCTCCATCTTATCAAACACGTGCAGTGATGGCGGCTGCAGGTGGAAAGAACTGCCCATCTGGGTTTCTGAGGTTGTTAACTCTTTCCTAGAATAGAAAGCCACCTTTTCTCCCCTGGAGAGGCTGGTGTTTATAAACACTCAGACATGAGGGCTCCATCTCCTTGTGCAGGACTACTCGTGATTTATTATCTAGCCCAGTGCTGCTCCAAAGGTGGTACATGGACCGGTGATAAACTGTGACATGTTTATTATCTGTCCATTTGTAGCTAGGTACAGAAAGGAAGGCCAGAGTCCAGGTCACTGGTATTTCTAATGCCAGCAATGTCATGCAAAGAGCAAAGCGTGCAGCAGAGTTTCCAGACTAAGGACACACTGAGGATGAAGGAATTCACCACGGAAAAACTTATGCTCATCATGGAAACACTGTCAGGTAGTGCAGAACTAGTAAACCAAGGCAGAACCTTGTCAGAGAGAGGGCCAGATAACAAACCCATCTGGTCAGATTCAAGGGGAGGGCCAGTGAGAAAGAGGCAGGCTGTTTGCAGAATGGATGGCCACGGGGGCTGCAACGATGGGTTCAAACATCAGAACGATATGAGTGTGGCCCAGGACTGGGAAGCATTTCCTTGTCCTGTACACGGTGGTTGCTTTGAAGCAGACCAACTGGATAGCTCCTACCAACAAGACCAACCAAGGAAGAGGAAGCCTCTATGATCCCAGAAACTGACATCACTAGGACGTTTCAAGAGTCTTTTATAAAGGTAACCAATGGCCTGGCCCTTCATTACAGAAAGCTGGGGAAGCACCATTGTCCTGGTTTACCAGACGTTCCCCACATGAATTACTGTCCAGCTGCCCATAGGAAGTAGAAATACCTATAGACATGACGGAACGGAGGTTCACTCCGCTATGGGAATGTGTTAATCTGTGCACTTTAGATGTTGAAATCCACAGACACACGTGTATAAAAGAGAGTTGTAATTACATATTAAATGCACATCAAGAAAACTTCCCTACAAGATCTTCTAAATCTCAGAAGCCCACCATTATCCCATATGACCCCGAGTACACAAAGTCTTCAACCATCTACAAAAGAGATGGAATGAGGCTGACTGCTGGTAAAAGCCAAGTCAGTGAAAGGGAAATAATCTCATACATGGTGCGCATTTGCATACAGCTGTGGAGCACCCAAAGCTGTTTTACATATATAATGTGGCTTCTGCTTAGATAGGTCTGAGTGTTCGTGAGCCTTGGTAGCAGTAGCATTTAACTGGCTAAGGCATCATCTCACTGGACTGAATTCCAAAAGTCAAGATACTTGAAAACTTGCAAAGCTAAAGTGACCAAGGCATGAATCATTCCGCCCTTCAATTAACACCACCTGTGCATCTTGGACATTTGGCATGATAAGCTAACAGTATCAGTGAGCATAACCTGTTGTGAAAAACAGGAAGATACATAAAGATCCATTGTTTAATGTAATTATTGTATACGGGAACCTGCAGGATGCAAAGTTTCCCATAAACAACTGATGATGGGAAATGATAATGTTCTTTGAACAAAGAAAAACCCATGTTGGGGCACTCTAGAAATGAAAAACGTAAATCTGGGTGAGGCAACACAGAAAGCAGCCTGTGAAATGTGGCATTTTATGATTTCCTTCACATTCAAGAAGTTGAAAATCTAAGGGATGAGCTGAGATTAGTAAAACTAATTGAGGCTATATTTACTAGAGGCAGGCGAAACACCAGAATAATGGCCTCTTCCTTTATATTCTTGATTTTGCTGGAGTTACCTTTGGAGGTGAGATATGTGAAACTGTATGAATTACAATGGTATGGAAGTAAAAGCAATTTTACACTGTGAGAAGCTCTAGTGTTTTCATTGGTCTCAGTTGTCTGAATTACACTCACCTGGAGCATTTTTTTTTCCACTTGTCGCTTTTGATTCTGTGTCTTCTCTTCTGCAGGCTAGTTTTTCAGGGTATTGACAGCTCTTTCTAGACTTGTGACAAACTCTTAGCCTGCAGGCTTGGGGTGTGGTGCTGGCTGCAGTTTTGTATATGGGAGGGAGAGGGCAATACAATCGAAGAGACTTTTCAGATGGTGTATTTGTCCTACTGGAGATGTCAGACAGAACGGACTGTTCACTATAGTTGCCATCCTTCCTGGGACTGAGATTTGTATGCAGGAGACGAATAATAGGGAAAAAAGAGATGCAAACACAAGCAAGTATCTTTAATACATTCATCCCTCCAGTATCCAGCCTGAACACTGATCCTTTCTGGGGACTTTACATACAGTCTCCCCTGACACCAAAAGAGTTCTGAGTAGACGGTCATTGTGACTGAGTAGTAGGGCTCACTGCCTAAATGTCAAACTTCCTAGTTCTGCATGAGCTCTCGTCCAACGCAAGCGGTGTCTTAGTGTGCCTCAGTTTCCTTTTTGGAAAATGGGGTTGATAATTCTCCCCTCATCATCCATTTTGTGTTTAGTCAATTAAATAACTAATCATGCCAATGGGTTATTTCAAGTTAAGGTGCTTGGCTACTAAGCAAAAGGCTGGCTATTTGAATCCATCTAGAGGTCCCTCAGAAGAAAGGCCTGGTGTTATAACTCCAAACTCTCAGCCCTGGGAAACCAATGGAGCAGAGTTCTATGACAGACAGGGGTCGCCAGTAGTGGGATCAGCTAGATTGACACTTTTCCCCACTATTTTAACACAATTCAGGAGGCCTGGTGGTAGAATGGGTATAAAATGGGGCTGCTAACAAAATGGTCAAAAATAAATAACCACTGGCCCCTATCTCGGGAGAAAGAAGAGGTCTGCTACTCCCAGAAGAGTGTTCCAGCCACAAAAACATACACAAGGGCAATTATAGCCTGTCCCATAGTGGCACTATAAGTCACCCTCACTCGATGGAAGTGAGTGTTTTAGAGATGCAGTTCCACCTGGGTTAGGCAGCAAGACTACATACAACATGGATCCACCCTGCTCAGATATTTGGGGCAACATTCAGGCAAGTCCTAGGCTCAAAGCAACACCATTGTCTTCCTGGGGACGTGACCAGTGGCCAGGTAGCTAGCTCTCCCCTCACCTATAGTTCTTGGCTCACTCCTGCAACATGACTCACTATTCCCATGTGGATTGAAAACAAGGGAAAGGAATGTAACTCAAGCTTTCGATTATCATCTGTTGATTCTGTGACACTATGTAGGCTCTAGATTACATAGATGGTCTCCACCAACCAGGTTTTCCTGCTGTTGCTACCTAGGAAAGAATTTTATGAGCATTGCCTCAATGGTCAGTATGGCTTGCTCCTCAGGGGACAGATCTAGTCACCCTCTCATTAAACCCCTTACGTAATATTTTTTTCTCCACAATTCCTCTCCTGGGAGATGGTTGAGGATGTCTACACTCATTGAGGTACAGCCTCAGCATCCCACAGGAGCAGTTCTACTCTATCCAAGAGGGTCACTAGGAGGCTACCTGGACTCGAAAATAGGGAGTGTGGCTTGGTTTTGAGTCCTGACACAGCACACTTGTGTAAGTGGATAACACGACGGGCTTCTAACTGTAAGGTCAAGAGTTCGAACCACCAGATGCTTCTCTGGAAAAAGAGGCGGCTTTCTATTTCCACAAAGATCTGCAATCTCAGAAACCCAAAGAAAGCTCTACGCTGACCAATAAGGACTTTAACCTCAGAACTGAATCGATAGCAGTGATTTTTTAGTTGGGCCCTCACACTGAGGAGCACAAGGGGTAGAGTGTGCTGTGCCTGCTAACTGCATGGTCAGCAGTTTGAAACCACCAGGACCAAGGTGAGGCTTTCCCTTAAACACAAACTGTGAGGATCAGTTCTGCTCTGTCCACTTGCTCACTATATATCAGAATAGATTTAATAGCTGAGGATGATTATAAAACTCAAACAGAAACCCTATTGGTGCAGGGGTTTAACATCTGGATGCTAACTGCACGTTTGGTGTTAGAAAACCGAGGTGCCAAAGGGACCAGGTATAAGGCATCATGCAAAAAAAAAGATATATGTGTGTATATGTATATATATGTGTATGTATATGTGTATATATATGTGTGTGTGTGTATATATATACCATATTGAATGAAGGGCAAAGTGCAGCGTAGAGACCCAAGGCCCAAGTGTCGGCTAATGGAGATCCCCTCACAGAGGGGTTCAGGAGAGGAGATGGGTCAATTAAGGTGCGAGGTAGTACCGATGAAGAACACAGCTTTCCCCCAGATCATGGATGTTTCCTCCCCTCAACTACCATCATCCGAATTCTACCTTGCAGGGCTGGATAGGACAGAGGCAGTACACTGGTACATATGAGGGCTGGAGGCACAGGGAATCCAGGGTGGATGATACCTTCAGGACAAAGGGTGTGAGGGGTGATGCTCGGAGAGTGGAGGGCGAGTGGGTTGGAAAGGGGGAACTGATTACAAGGACCCACATGTGACCTCCTTCCTGGGAGAGGGATGGCAGGGAAGGGGGGGAAGGGAGACTCCGGATAGGGCAAGATGACAAAATAACGATGAATAAATTACCAAGGGCACATGGGGGGGGGAGCGGGGAGTGAGGGGGAAAAAAAGAGGACCTGATGCAAAGGGCTTAAGTGGAGAGCAAATGCTTTGAGAATGATTGGGGCAGGGAATGTATGGATGTGCTTTATACAATTGATGTATGTGTATGTATGGATTGTGATAAGAGTTGTATGAGTCCCTAATAAAATGTAAAAAAAAATGATTAGGGCAAAGAATGTATAGATGTGCTTTATACAATTGATGTATGTATATGTATGGATTATGATAAGAGTTGTATGAACCCCTAATAAAATGTTAAAAAAAAAACAAAAAACCACCAGACAACTCCCCAGGACAAAGATGAAGCTGTCTGCTCCCATGAAGATCCGCAGCCTTGGAAATCCCAGTGGGGTTTCCTACTCTGTCTTGCAGAGTCACTCTGAATCAGAAGTCTCAACGAACGAGAAGTGGCTATAAAGTAGAATCAGCAGGGTTATTGGGTAATAGGGACTGCAGGACACAGGTACTAGGAATTTCAGAAGTCTAGGGATTTGGGTGGAGACACTGATTCAGGCCAATTTGACTTGAACCTGGCTAGCAGTAAACCAGCGTGAACCACTGTGATAAGACCTAGTGTTTTCATTGGTCTCAGTTGTTTGAATTCCACTCATCTGGAGCTTTTTATTATTTTTTTTCACTTGTAGCTTTTGATTCTGTGTCTTCTCTCGGCAGGCTAGTTTTTCAGGGTGTTGACAGCTCTTTCTAGACTTTTGACAAACTTAATCAGCAGGTTTCGGGTCTGGTGCAGGTTGCAGTTTTGTCTATGGGAGGGAGAGTGACACAGAATCAAAGGGTCTATTCAGATGGTCTATGTGTCCTACTGTAGAAGTCAGACAGAACAGTCTGGTTACTGTAGTTGCCATCTCCCTAGGACTGAGTTTTGGTTGCATGAGAAGAATGATAGGGATAAAAGTGATGCAAACACAAGCAAGTATCTTTAATATATTGATGCCTTCAGACCCCAGGCTGGACTCTAACCCTTTCTGCGGACTTTACATGCAGTCTCCCCTGACCCCAAAACAGTTCTGAGGAGTCAGTCATTGTGACTGAGTTGGAGGGCTCACTGCCTAGATATCACACTTCCTTGGTCTGCATGAGGGCTATTCCACCTCAAGCGGTGTCTTAGTGTGCCTGAATCAGTGTTTCCACTGATTCTCAAATTCCTAGTACCCTGTGTCCTGCAGTCACTTTTACCAAATAACCCTGGTGTTTATTCTTTAAACCACCTTATCATTTGTATAGATTAAAAAATTATTTGTTATTAAATAATGTGGTTTATGGAAATTGAAAACATAAGCCATTAGAAACTTATTTGGCTAAAAAATATAATGCCAGTTTGCAAGGAAATGTCTGGATAGGCTGAGTGGAAAATAATAGAGCCGGCTCAAAGTTGGCAGCCAAGAACTTGCTTCATTGAATGTGTGTCACTATCCACAGTGTTGGAAGTAAATTGGCATCATGAAACAGGTTCCTGAAAGGTTCCCAAATCACTATTCCAAGTATTTAAACCATATTTTCCCCCATTCCATTTAGCCTTCCAGATCATTCAAGCTTTTAAAAAAACAGGTCAATTTCACATTAATTTCATCAGCCCACAACTGAATTGGCTCATATCAGTTCAAAGACCCAGAAAACACAATCTCTGAGTTGTGCTGTATTAAAGTTATGATGAGCTGCATTATGACCATCTGCTGGAGTTATCTTTGGAGGTGAGATATGTGAAACTGTTTGAATTACAATAGTACGGAAGTAAAAGTAATTTTACACTGTGAGAAACTCTATTGATTTCATTGTTGTCGGTTGTCTGAATTACACTCACCTGGAGCTTTTTTTTTCTATTTCACATGTCTCTTTTGATTCTATGTCTTCTCTGCTGCAGGCTAGTTTTTCAGGATATTGACAGCTCTTTCTGGACTTGTGACAAACTCTTAGCCTGCAGGTTTGGGGTCTGGTGCTGGCTGCAATTTTTCTACGGTAGGGAGAGGGCAACAGAATCAAAGAGCCTTTTCGAATGGTCTATTTGTCCTACTGGGGATGTCAGACAAAACGGACTGTTCACTGTAGTTGCCATCCTCCCTTGGACTGAGATTTGTTTGCAGGAGACGAATGATAGGGAAAAAGGGATGCAAACACAATCAAGTATTTTTAAAACATTGATCCCTCCTGAATCCATCCTGAACATTGATCCTTTGTGGGGTCTTTACATACAGATTCTCTTGACTCCAAAACAGTTCTGAGTAGTCGGTGTTTGTGACTGAGTAGGAAGGCACACTGCCTAGATGTCAAACTTCCTAGTTCTGCATGAGCGCTCTTCCAACGCAAGCGGTGTCTTAGTTTGCCTCAGTTTCCTTGTTTGGAAAATGGGGTTGATAATTCTCCCCACATTATCCACTTTGTGGTTAGTCAATTAAATAACTTAATCACCCTATAGGTTATTTAAAGTTAAGGGGCATCTCTACTAAGCCAAAGCCCGGCTATTTGAATCCATCCAGAGCTCCCTCAAAGACCTGGTGTTATACTTCCAAACTCTCAGTGCTGGGAAACCAATGGAGCAGAGTTCTCTGAGAGACAGTGGGTCCCCAAGTATGGGAGCAGCTAGATAGCCACCTTTCCTCCTTATTTTAATAAAATTCAGGAGGCCTGGTAGTGGAATGGGTGTAAAATGGGGCTGCTAACAAAATGGTCAAAAATATGTAACCATTGGCCCCTATCTCAGGTGAAAGAACAGGGCTGCTACTCCCAGAAAAGTGTTCCAGGCACCAAAACATACACAAGGGCAGTGCTACCCTAACCCATGGTGGCACTATAAGTCACCCTCAACTCGATGGCGGTGAGTGTTTGAGAGATGCACTTCCATCTGGGTTAGGCAGCAAGACTACATGCAACCTGGATCCACCCTGCTCAGATGATTGGGTCAACATTCAGGCAATAGCTAGGCTTAAACCAACACCATTGTTTTCCAGGAGACGTGACCAGTGGCCAGGTAGCTAGCTCTCACCTCACCTATAGTTCTTTCCTCACTCCTTCAGCATGATACACTCTTCCCATGTGGATTGAATCCAAGGGAAAGGAATGTAACTCAAGCTTTCCATTTTCAGCTGTTAATTCTGTGACACTATGCAGGCTCTAGATTACATAGGGGGTCTCCACTAATCAGGTTGCTGCTGCTGCTGCCATCTAGGAAATAATTTTATGAGCATTATCTCAATGGACAGTAGGGCTTGCTCCTCAGGGGACAGACTCTAGTCACCCTTCCATTTACCCCTTAGGTAATATTTTATCTCCACCTGTCCTCACCTTGGAGATGGTTGAGTATATCTACAGTCATTGAGTTACAGCCTCAGCACCCCACAGGGCAGTTGTACTTTATCCAAGTGTGTCACTAGGAGTCAACATCGACTCGAAGGTAGTGAGTTTGTTTTGTTTTTGAGTCTTCACACAACACACTTGTGTAAGAGGATAACTGGACGGGATGCTAATTGTAAGGTCAACAGTTCGAACCACCAGATGCTTCTCTGGAGAAAGAGGAGGCTATTTCCACAAAGATCTTCAATCTCAGAAACCCACACAGACAGCTCTACTGTGATCCATAGGGACACTAACTCCAGAACTGAATAGAAAGAAGTGATTTTTTTGTTGGGATCTCACACTGAGGAGCACAGGGGCTGTAGTGTGTTGTGCCTGCTAACTGCATGATCAGTAGTTTGAAACCACCAGGACCAAGGAGAGACTTTCCACTAAACAGAAACTCTAGTGAGCAGTTCTGCTCTGTCCACTTGATCAGTGTATATCTGAATAGATTTAATAGCAGTGGATGATTATAAAACTCAAACAGAAACCCTGTTGGAGCAGGGGGTTAACATCTGGATGCTAACTACTAGTTTGGTGTTAGAAAAGCACCAGACAACTCTCCAGGACAAAGATGAAGCTGTCTGCTCCCATAAATATCCGCAGCCTTGGAAATAACAGTGGGTTTTCCTACTCTGTCCTGCAGAATCACTCTGAATCAAAAGTCTCAACGATCGAGAAGGTGGCTATAAAGTAGAATCAGCAGGGTTATTGGGTAATAGGGACTGCAGGACACAGGGTTCTAGGAATTTCTTAAGCCTAGGAATTTGGGGGGAGACACTGATTCAGGCCAATGTGAAATGATCAAGGGTAAGGTTGCTTAGAAAAGAGGTATACTCTAGCCCAGGTGGCGACGAAGCATGGTAGTAGGACAGGAGGAAGGTCATGGGAGATGGAGGAAAGAGCTAGGGTCAAGGATCATTTATGGAGGTCTAGACAAAGACATGTACATGCAAATATATATAGGAGGATGGGGAAATAGATCTATGTGTCTATATTTATAGGTTAAGTATTAAGGTGGCAGAAGGACCTTAGGCCTCTACTCAAGCACTCCCTCAATGCATGAATACTTTCTTTTATTAAGCTGGAACTCTATGATGCTCAATCTCCCGACACAACTGCTGGAGCCAAAGTGGGTGAACAAGCAAATGTGGTGAAGAAAGCTGATGGTGCCCGGCTATCAAAAGAGATAGTGTCTGGGGTCTTAAAGGCTTGAAGGTGAACAAGCGGCCATCTAGCTCAGAAGCATAAAAGCCCACATGGAAGAAGTACACTGGCCAGTGCGATCACGAGGTGCCAAGGGACCAGGTATAAGGCATCATGCAAAAAAAAGATATATGCGTGTATGTGTATATATACGTATGTATGTGTGTATATATGTATATGAATGTATATATGTGTGCATATATATATATATATATATATATATATACACACACAATATTGTATGAAGGGGAAGTGCAGAGTGGAGACCCAAGGCCCAAGTGTTGGTCAACGGAGATCCCCTCATAGAGGGGTTTAGGAGAGGAAATGGATTAATTAGGGTGCGAGGTAGTACCGATGAAGAACACAGCTTTCCTCCAGATCCTGGATGCTTCCTCCCCCAACTACCATGATCCGAATTTTACCTTGAAAGGCTGGATAGGGCAGAGGTTGTACACTGGTACATATGAGGGCTGGAGGCACAGGGAATCAAGGGTGGAGGATACCTTCAGGACCAAGGGTGTGAGGGGCGATGCTGGGAGAGTCGGTGGTGAGTGGGTTGGAAAGGGGGAACTGATTACAAGGATCACATGTGACCCCCTCCCTGGGAGAGGGCCAGCAGAGAAGGAGGGGAAGGGAGACTCCGGATAAGGCAAGATATGACAAAATAATGATGTATAAATTACCAAGGGCACATGAGGGAGGGGGGAGCGGGGAGGGATGGGGAAAAAAAAGAGGACCTGATGCAAAGGGCTTAAGTGGAGAGCAAATGCTTTGAGGATGATTGGGGCAGGGAATGTATGGATGTACTTTATACAATTGATGTATGTATATGTATGGATGGTGATAAGAGTTGTGTGAGTGAGTACCTAATAAAATGTACAAAAAGAAAATAGGAGAAAAAATGAAAATGATTAGGGTAAAGAATGTACAGATGTGATTTATACAATTGATGTAGGTATATGTATGGCCTGTGAGCCTCTAATAAATTGTTTAAAAAAATTAAAAAGTATATATAACCATTGGCCCATAACTCAGGAGAAAGAAGAGGTGTCCTACCCCAGAAAAGTGTTCCAGCCACCAAAACATACACAAGGGCAGTTCTACCCTAACCCATGATGGCACTGTAAGTCACCCTCAACTCGATGGCAGTGAGTGTTTGAGAGCTGCACTTACATCTGGGTGAGGCAGCAAGATTACGTGTAACCTGGATCCACCCTGCTCACATGTTTCAGTCAACATTCAGGCAACTGCTAGGCTTAAACCAACACCATTGTCTCCCTGGAGACGTGACCAGTGGCCAGGAAGCTAGCTCTCACCTCACCTATAGTTCTTTGCTCAATCCTACAGCATGATTCACTCTTCCCATGTGGATTGAACCCAAGGGAAACGATTGTAACTCAAGCTTTCCATTTCCGTTGGTAATTCTGTGACACTATGCAGGCTCTAGATTACAAAGAGAGCCTCCAACAACCAGGTTGCTGCTGCTGCTGCCACCTAGGAAAGAATTTTATGAGCATTGACTCGATGGCCAGTAGGGCTTGCTCCTCAGGGGACAGACTCTAGTCACCCTTCCATTTACCCCCTTAGGTAATATTTTTCCTCCACAAGTCCTCACCTGGGAGATGGTTCAGGATGTCTACACTCATTGAGTTACAGGCTCACAACCCCACAGGAGCAGTTCTACTCTATCCAAGAGGGTCACTAGGAGTCAGCATCGACTCGAAGGTAGTGAGCTTGGTTTGGTTTTGAGTCCTCACACAACACACTTGTGAAAGTGGATAACATGATGGGCTGCTAAATGTAAGGTCAACAGTTCGAACCACCAGATGCTTCTCTGGAGAAAGAGGAGGCTTTCTATTTCCACAAAGATCTTCAATCTCAGAAACCCACAGAGACAGCTCTACTGTGATCCATAGGGACACTAACCCCAGAAATGAATAGAAAGACGTGATTTTTTTGTTGGGATCTCACACTGAGGAGCACAGGGGCTGTAGTGTGTTGTGCCTGCTAACTGCATGATCAGTAGTTTGAAACCACCAGGACCAAGGAGAGACTTTCCACTAAACAGAAACTCTAGTGAGCAGTTCTGCTCTGTCCACTTGATCAGTGTATATCTGAATAGATTTAATAGCAGTGGATGATTATAAAACTCAAACAGAAACCCTGTTGGAGCAGGGGGTTAACATCTGGATGCTAACTACTAGTTTGGTGTTAGAAAAGCACCAGACAACTCTCCAGGACAAAGATGAAGCTGTCTGCTCCCATAAATATCCGCAGCCTTGGAAATAACAGTGGGTTTTCCTACTCTGTCCTGCAGAATCACTCTGAATCAAAAGTCTCAACGATCGAGAAGGTGGCTATAAAGTAGAATCAGCAGGGTTATTGGGTAATAGGGACTGCAGGACACAGGGTTCTAGGAATTTCTTAAGCCTAGGAATTTGGGGGGAGACACTGATTCAGGCCAATGTGAAATGATCAAGGGTAAGGTTGCTTAGAAAAGAGGTATACTCTAGCCCAGGTGGCGACGAAGCATGGTAGTAGGACAGGAGGAAGGTCATGGGAGATGGAGGAAAGAGCTAGGGTCAAGGATCATTTATGGAGGTCTAGACAAAGACATGTACATGCAAATATATATAGGAGGATGGGGAAATAGATCTATGTGTCTATATTTATAGGTTAAGTATTAAGGTGGCAGAAGGACCTTAGGCCTCTACTCAAGCACTCCCTCAATGCATGAATACTTTCTTTTATTAAGCTGGAACTCTATGATGCTCAATCTCCCGACACAACTGCTGGAGCCAAAGTGGGTGAACAAGCAAATGTGGTGAAGAAAGCTGATGGTGCCCGGCTATCAAAAGAGATAGTGTCTGGGGTCTTAAAGGCTTGAAGGTGAACAAGCGGCCATCTAGCTCAGAAGCATAAAAGCCCACATGGAAGAAGTACACTGGCCAGTGCGATCACGAGGTGCCAAGGGACCAGGTATAAGGCATCATGCAAAAAAAAGATATATGCGTGTATGTGTATATATACGTATGTATGTGTGTATATATGTATATGAATGTATATATGTGTGCATATATATATATATATATATATACACACACAATATTGTATGAAGGGGAAGTGCAGAGTGGAGACCCAAGGCCCAAGTGTTGGTCAACGGAGATCCCCTCATAGAGGGGTTTAGGAGAGGAAATGGATTAATTAGGGTGCGAGGTAGTACCGATGAAGAACACAGCTTTCCTCCAGATCCTGGATGCTTCCTCCCCCAACTACCATGATCCGAATTTTACCTTGAAAGGCTGGATAGGGCAGAGGTTGTACACTGGTACATATGAGGGCTGGAGGCACAGGGAATCAAGGGTGGAGGATACCTTCAGGACCAAGGGTGTGAGGGGCGATGCTGGGAGAGTCGGTGGTGAGTGGGTTGGAAAGGGGGAACTGATTACAAGGATCACATGTGACCCCCTCCCTGGGAGAGGGCCAGCAGAGAAGGAGGGGAAGGGAGACTCCGGATAAGGCAAGATATGACAAAATAATGATGTATAAATTACCAAGGGCACATGAGGGAGGGGGGAGCGGGGAGGGATGGGGAAAAAAAAGAGGACCTGATGCAAAGGGCTTAAGTGGAGAGCAAATGCTTTGAGGATGATTGGGGCAGGGAATGTATGGATGTACTTTATACAATTGATGTATGTATATGTATGGATGGTGATAAGAGTTGTGTGAGTGAGTACCTAATAAAATGTACAAAAAGAAAATAGGAGAAAAAATGAAAATGATTAGGGTAAAGAATGTACAGATGTGATTTATACAATTGATGTAGGTATATGTATGGCCTGTGAGCCTCTAATAAATTGTTTAAAAAAATTAAAAAGTATATATAACCATTGGCCCATAACTCAGGAGAAAGAAGAGGTGTCCTACCCCAGAAAAGTGTTCCAGCCACCAAAACATACACAAGGGCAGTTCTACCCTAACCCATGATGGCACTGTAAGTCACCCTCAACTCGATGGCAGTGAGTGTTTGAGAGCTGCACTTACATCTGGGTGAGGCAGCAAGATTACGTGTAACCTGGATCCACCCTGCTCACATGTTTCAGTCAACATTCAGGCAACTGCTAGGCTTAAACCAACACCATTGTCTCCCTGGAGACGTGACCAGTGGCCAGGAAGCTAGCTCTCACCTCACCTATAGTTCTTTGCTCAATCCTACAGCATGATTCACTCTTCCCATGTGGATTGAACCCAAGGGAAACGATTGTAACTCAAGCTTTCCATTTCCGTTGGTAATTCTGTGACACTATGCAGGCTCTAGATTACAAAGAGAGCCTCCAACAACCAGGTTGCTGCTGCTGCTGCCACCTAGGAAAGAATTTTATGAGCATTGACTCGATGGCCAGTAGGGCTTGCTCCTCAGGGGACAGACTCTAGTCACCCTTCCATTTACCCCCTTAGGTAATATTTTTCCTCCACAAGTCCTCACCTGGGAGATGGTTCAGGATGTCTACACTCATTGAGTTACAGGCTCACAACCCCACAGGAGCAGTTCTACTCTATCCAAGAGGGTCACTAGGAGTCAGCATCGACTCGAAGGTAGTGAGCTTGGTTTGGTTTTGAGTCCTCACACAACACACTTGTGAAAGTGGATAACATGATGGGCTGCTAAATGTAAGGTCAACAGTTCGAACCACCAGATGCTTCTCTGGAGAAAGAGGAGGCTTTCTATTTCCACAAAGATCTTCAATCTCAGAAACCCACAGAGACAGCTCTACTGTGATCCATAGGGACACTAACCCCAGAAATGAATAGAAAGACGTGATTTTTTTGTTGGGACCTGACACTGAGGAGCACAGGGGGTACAGTGTGTTGTGCCTGCTAACTGCATGGTCAGCGGTTTGAAACCACCAGCACCAAGGTGAGGCTTTCCACTAAACAGAAACTCTAGGGATCAGTTCTGCCTTGTCCACTTGATTACTATATATTGGAATAGATTTAATAGCAGTGGATGATTGTAAAAATCAAACAGAAACCCTATTGGTGCAGGGGTTTAACATCTGGATGCTTACTACAAGTTTGTAGTTAGAAAAGCAAAAGACAAATCCCCAAAACAAAGATGAAGCTGGCTGCTCCCATAAAGGTCTGCAGTCTTGGAAATCCCGGTGGGTTTTCCTACTCTGTCCTGCATAGTCACTCTGAATCAGAAGTCTCAACGACCGAGAAGGTGGCTATAAAGTAGAATCAGCAGGGTTATTGGTAATAGGGACTGCAGGACACAGGGAACTAGAAATTTCAGAAGCCTAGGGATTTGGGTAGAGACACTAATTCAGGCCAATGTGACCTGAACCTGTCTACCACAAAACCAGCGAGAACCACTGTGAGAAACTCTAGTGTTCTCATTGGTCTTGGTTGTCTGAATTTGACGCACCTGTAGCTTCATTTTTTTTTCACTTGTAGCTTTTGATTCTGTGTCTTCTCCTCTGCAGGCTAGTTTTTCAGGGTGTTGACAGCTGTTTTATGCATTTTGACAAACTCTTAATCAGCAGCTTACGGTCTGCTGCTGGCTGCAGTTTTGTCTATGGGAGGGAGAGGGGCACAGTATCAAAGGTTCTATTGATGGTCTATGTGTCCTACGGTAGAAGTCAGACAGAACAGTCTGGTTACTTTTGCTGCCCTCCGCTTGCGACTGAGTTTTGGTTGCATGAGAAGAATGATAGGTATAAAAGCGATGCAAACACAAGCAAGTATCTTTAATATATTGATCCTTCCAGAATCCCGCCTGAACATTGATCCTTTTTGGGTGTCTTTATATGCAATCTCTCCTGTCTCCAAAACAGTTCTGAGTAGTCGGTGATTGTGACTGAGTACGAGGGCTCACTGCATAGATATCAAACTTCCTAGTTCTGCATGAGCACTCTGTCAACTCCAGCGGTGTCACAGTGTGCCTCAGTTTCCTTGTTTGAAAAATGGGGTTGATAATTCTCCCCACATCATCCACTTTGTGTTTAGTCAATTAAATAACTAATCACGCCAATAGGTTATTTCAAGTTAAGTGACTTGGCCACTAAGGAAAATGCTGGCTATTTGAATCCATCCAGAGGTCCCTCAGAAGAAAGTCCTGGTGTAATACTTCCAAATTCTCAGCCCTGGGAAACAAATAGAGCAGAGTTCTATGACAGACAGGAGGTCGACAAGATTTGGACAAGGTATATTGCCACACTTCCCCCCTATTTTAACACAATGCATGAGACCTGGTAGTGGAATGTGTGTAAAATGAGGCTGCTAACAAAATGGTCAAAAATATATAACCATTGGCCCCTATCTCAGGAGAAAGAAGAGGGATGCTACTTCCAGAAAGGTGATCCAGGCACCAAAACATAAAAAAGGGAAGTTCTAACCTGTCCCATGGTCGCATTATAACTCACCCTCAACCAGATGGCAGTGAATGTTTGAGAGATGCACTTCCATTTGGGTTAGGCAGCAAGACTACATGCAACCTGCATCCACCCTGCTCAGATGTTAGGGTCAACATTCAGGCAACTGCTAGGCTTAAAACACCACCATTGTCTTCCTTTAGATGTGACCAGTGGCCTGGTAGGTAGCTCTCACTTCAACTGTAGTTCTTTGCTCACTCCTGCAGCATGATTCACTCTTCCCATGTGGATTTAACACATGGGAAAGGAAGGTAACTCAAGCTTTCCATTTTCCGTTGGTAATTCTGTGACACTATGCAGGCTCTAGATTACATAGAGGGTCTCCACCAACCACGTAGCTGTTGCTGGTGCCAGCTAGGAAAGAATTTTATGAGCATTGCCCCGATTACCAATAGGGCTTGCTCCTCAGGGGACATAAGAGTCACCCTTGCAAAACCCCCCTAGGTAATATTTTATCTCTACAAGTCATCTCCTTGGAGATGGTTTAGAATGTCTACACTCATTGAGTAAGAGCCTCACTACACTACAGGAGCAGTCCTACTCTATTCAAGAGGGTCACTAAGAGTCAACAAGGACTCGAAGGTAGTGAGTTTGGTTTGGTTTTGAGTCCTCAAACAACACACTGTGTAAGGGGATAACACGACGGGCTGCTAACTGTAAGGTCAACAGTTCGAACCACCAGATGCTTCTCTGGAGAAAGTGGAGGCTTTCTATTTCCACAAAGATCTACAATCTCAGAAACCCACAGAGACAGCTCTACTGTGATCCACAGGGAAACTAACCTCAGAACTGAATCGATAGCAGTGAATTTTTTGTTGGGACCTCACACTGAGGAGCACAGGGGGTGTAGTGTGTTGTGCTGAAACATGAACTTAATCAAAGCAGCTAAATCAAATTGGAAAAATTGATGAAGTCACAGTTAAATACAAAATCTCAAAGCGAAGCTCAAGTGACATAGTAAATTCTAATGAAATGTGCAAAGACCTAGAGCAGGGGTCCTCAAACTTCAGCCCGCAGGCCACAAATGGCCCTCTGAGGACAATTATCTGGCCCTCCGGGTGTTTTGCCCCGTTTGGTTTTTTTACTCAAAATTAGGTATATGCGGTGTGCACAGGAATTTGTTCATAGTTTTTGGTGTTTTTAACACTTGGGGCAGTCCTACAATGGGTCTGAGGGACAGTGACTTGGCCCCCTGTTTAGAAAGTTTGAGGAGCCCTGGTCCATCCCACCTGAAATCATGAGAACCTCTCAAGTACAGATCTGACGCCTTGAACAACTATAGCAGAAGATTTAGTGAGGTGTGGAAGGACATAAAGAACATGATTTGTTAAGAAAGCAAAGTTCACTTAAAAGCCAGGAAAAAGACATATTTCAAGGGATGTCAGAAAACGCTGAACGTTGCACTCATTCCTAGAGTAGTTAAAGCAAATGGAAAAAAAATTATGAAGTCACAGTTGAATAAAAATCTCATAGGGAAGTTTAAGAAGACATAGTAAATTCTAATGAAATGTGCAAAGACCTAGAGCAGGGGTCCTCAAACTTGAGCCCACAGGCCACAAATGGCCATCTGAGGACAATTATCAGGCCCTCGGGTGTTTTGCCCCGTTTGGTTTTTTAATTCAAAATTAAGTACATGTGGTCTGCACAGGAATTTGTTCATAGTTTTTGGTGTTTTTAAATTTTGGGCCAGTCCTCCAAAGGGTCTGAGGGACAGTGAAGTGGTCCCCTGTTTACAAAGTTTGAGGAGCCCTGGTCCATCCCACCTGAAATCATAAAAACATCTCAAGAACAGGTACGACGCCTTGAACAACTATAGCAGAAGACTCAGTGGGCTGAGGGAGGGCATAAAGAACATCATTTGTTAACAAAGCAAAAGTTCATTTAAGCTACCAGAATATGACAAAGATCAGAGGATGCCCGAAGAGAAGCTGAAACATGCACTTAATCAAAGGAGCTAAATCAAATTGGAAAAATTGATGAGGTCATAGTTGAATACAAAATCTCAAAGCAAAGCTCAAGAAGACATAGTAAAGTCTAATGAAATGTGCAAAGACCTAGAGCAGGGGTCCTCAAACTTGAGCCCGCAGGCCACAAATGGCCCTCTGAGGACAATTATCTGGCCCTCCGGGTGTTTTGCCCCGTTTGGTTTTTTTACTCAAAATTAGGTATATGCGGTCTGCACACGAATTTGTTCATAGTTTTTGGTGCTTATAACATTTGGACCAGTCCTCCAATTGGTCTGAGGGACATTGAAGTGGTCCCATGTTTAGAAAGTTTGAGGAGCCCTGGTCCATCCCACCTGAAATCATGAGAACAGCTCGAGAACAGATATGACACTTTGAACAACTATAGCAGAAGACCCAGTGAGCTGTGGGAGGACATAAGGAACATCATTTGTTAAGAAAGCTAAGTTCATTTAACTACCGGAATATGACAAAGATCAGAGGATGCCCGAAGAGAAGCAGAAGCATGCACGTAATCAAAGGAGCTAAATCAAATTGGACAAATTGATGAAGTCACAATTGAATACAAAATCTCAAAGCAAAGCTCACGAAGACATAGTAAATTCTAATGAAATATGCAAAGACCTAGTGCAGGGGTCCTCAAACTTCAAGCCGCAGGCCACAAATGGCCCTCTGAGGACAATTATCTGGCCCTCCGGATGTTTCGCCCCATTTGGTTTCCTTATTCAAAAGTAGATATGTGCGGTCTGCACAGGAATTTGTTCATAGTTGGTGTTGTTAAATTTTGGGTCAGTCCTCCAATGGGTCTGAGGGACAGTGAAGTGGCCCCTTGTTTATAAAGTTTGAGGAGCCCTGGTCCATCCCACCTGAAATCATGAGAACATCTCAAGAACAGATATGACGCCTTGAACAACTATAGCAGAAGACTCAGTGAGCTGTGAAGGACATAAAGAACATCATTTCTTAAGAATGCAAAAGTTCATTTAAAAGGCAGGAAAAAGACAAATATCAAGGTATGTCAGAAAACTCTGGAAGTTGCACTATTCAGAGTAGGTAAAGCAAATGGAAAAAAAATTATGAAGTCACAGTTGAATAAAAATCTCAAAGGGAAGTTCAAGGAGACACAGTAAATTCTAATGAAATGTGCAAAGACCTAGAGCAGGGGTTCTCAAACTTCAGCCAGCAGACCACAAATGGCCCTCGGAGGACAATTATCTGTGCCTCCGGGTGTTTTGCCCCGTTTGGTTTTTTTACTCAAAATTAGGTATGTGAGGTCTGCACAGGAATTTGTTCATAGTTTTTGGTGTTTTTAAATATTGGGCCAGTCCTCCAAAGGGGCTGAGGGACAGTGACTTGGCCCCCTGTTTAGAAAGTTTGAGGAGCCCTGGTCCATCCCACCTGAAATCATGAGAACATCTCAAGAACAGATATGACGCCTTGAACAACTATAGCAGAAGACCCAGTGAGCTGTGGGAGGACATAAAGAACATCATTTGTTAAGAAACAAAAGTTTATTTAAACTACCGGAATATGACAAAGATCAGAGGATGCCCAAAGAGAAGCTGAAACATGCACTTAATCAAAGGAGCTAAATCAAATTGGAAAAATTGATGAAGTCACAGTTGAATACAAAATCTCAAAGCGAACCTCAAGTGACATAGTAAATTCTAATGAAATGTGCAAAGACCTAGAGCAGGGGTTCTCAAACTTCAGCCCGCAGGCCACAAATGGCCCTCTGAGGACAATTATCTGGCCCTCCGGGTGTTTTGCCCCGTTTGGTTTTTTTACTCAAAATTAGGTATATGCGGTGTGCACAGGAATTTGTTCATAGTTTTTGGTGTTTTTAACACTTGGGGCAGTCCTACAATGGGTCTGAGGGACAGTGACTTGGCCCCCTGTTTAGAAAGTTTGAGGAGCCCTGGTCCATCCCACCTGAAATCATGAGAACCTCTCAAGTACAGATCTGACGCCTTGAACAACTATAGCAGAAGATTTAGTGAGGTGTGGAAGGACATAAAGAACATGATTTGTTAAGAAAGCAAAGTTCACTTAAAAGCCAGGAAAAAGACATATTTCAAGGGATGTCAGAAAACGCTGAACGTTGCACTCATTCCTAGAGTAGTTAAAGCAAATGGAAAAAAAATTATGAAGTCACAGTTGAATAAAAATCTCATAGGGAAGTTTAAGAAGACATAGTAAATTCTAATGAAATGTGCAAAGACCTAGAGCAGGGGTCCTCAAACTTGAGCCCACAGGCCACAAATGGCCATCTGAGGACAATTATCAGGCCCTCGGGTGTTTTGCCCCGTTTGGTTTTTTAATTCAAAATTAAGTACATGTGGTCTGCACAGGAATTTGTTCATAGTTTTTGGTGTTTTTAAATTTTGGGCCAGTCCTCCAAAGGGTCTGAGGGACAGTGAAGTGGTCCCCTGTTTACAAAGTTTGAGGAGCCCTGGTCCATCCCACCTGAAATCATAAAAACATCTCAGGAACAGGTACGACGCCTTGAACAACTATAGCAGAAGACTCAGTGGGCTGATGGAGGGCATAAAGAACATCATTTGTTAACAAAGCAAAAGTTCATTTAAGCTACCAGAATATGACAAAGATCAGAGGATGCCCGAAGAGAAGCTGAAACATGCACTTAATCAAAGGAGCTAAATCAAATTGGAAAAATTGATGAGGTCATAGTTGAATACAAAATCTCAAAGCAAAGCTCAAGAAGACATAGTAAAGTCTAATGAAATGTGCAAAGACCTAGAGCAGGGGTCCTCAAACTTGAGCCCGCAGGCCACAAATGGCCCTCTGAGGACAATTATCTGGCCCTCCGGGTGTTTTGCCCCGTTTGGTTTTTTTACTCAAAATTAGGTATATGCGGTCTGCACACGAATTTGTTCATAGTTTTTGGTGCTTATAACATTTGGACCAGTCCTCCAATTGGTCTGAGGGACATTGAAGTGGTCCCATGTTTAGAAAGTTTGAGGAGCCCTGGTCCATCCCACCTGAAATCATGAGAACAGCTCGAGAACAGATATGACACTTTGAACAACTATAGCAGAAGACCCAGTGAGCTGTGGGAGGACATAAAGAACATCATTTGTTAAGAAACAAAAGTTTATTTAAACTACCGGAATATGACAAAGATCAGAGGATGCCCAAAGAGAAGCTGAAACATGCACTTAATCAAAGGAGCTAAATCAAATTGGAAAAATTGATGAAGTCACAGTTGAATACAAAATCTCAAAGCGAACCTCAAGTGACATAGTAAATTCTAATGAAATGTGCAAAGACCTAGAGCAGGGGTCCTCAAACTTCAAGCCGCAGGCCACAAATGGCCCTCTGAGGACAATTATCTGGCCCTCCGGGTGTTTTGCCCCATTTGGTTTTTTTACTCAAAATTAGGTATATGCGGTGTGCACAGGAATTTGTTCATAGTTTTTGGTGTTTTTAACACTTGGGGCAGTCCTACAATGGGTCAGAGGGACAGTGATTGGCCCCCTGTTTAGAAAGTTTGAGGAGCCCTGGTCCATCCCACCTGAAATCATGAGAACCTCTCAAGTACAGATCTGACGCCTTGAACAACTATAGCAGAAGATTTAGTGAGGTGTGGAAGGACATAAAGAACATGATTTGTTAAGAAAGCAAAGTTCACTTAAAAGCCAGGAAAAAGACATATTTCAAGGGATGTCAGAAAACGCTGAACGTTGCACTCATTCCTAGAGTAGTTAAAGCAAATGGAAAAAAAATTATGAAGTCACAGTTGAATAAAAATCTCATAGGGAAGTTTAAGAAGACATAGTAAATTCTAATGAAATGTGCAAAGACCTAGAGCAGGGGTTCTCAAACTTGAGCCCACAGGCCACAAATGGCCCTCTGAGGACAATTATCAGGCCCTCGGGTGTTTTGCCCTGTTTGGTTTTTTAATTCAAAATTAAGTACATGTGGTCTGCACAGGAATTTGTTCATAGTTTTTGGTGTTTTTAAATTTTGGGCCAGTCCTCCAAAGGGTCTGAGGGACAGTGAAGTGGTCCCCTGTTTACAAAGTTTGAGGAGCCCTGGTCCATCCCACCTGAAATCATAAAAACATCTCAAGAACAGGTACGACGCCTTGAACAACTATAGCAGAAGACTCAGTGGGCTGAGGGAGGGCATAAAGAACATCATTTGTTAACAAAGCAAAAGTTCATTTAAGCTACCAGAATATGACAAAGATCAGAGGATGCCCGAAGAGAAGCTGAAACATGCACTTAATCAAAGGAGCTAAATCAAATTGGAAAAATTGATGAGGTCATAGTTGAATACAAAATCTCAAAGCAAAGCTCAAGAAGACATAGTAAAGTCTAATGAAATGTGCAAAGACCTAGAGCAGGGGTCCTCAAACTTGAGCCCGCAGGCCACAAATGGCCCTCTGAGGACAATTATCTGGCCCTCCGGGTGTTTTGCCCCGTTTGGTTTTTTTACTCAAAATTAGGTATATGCGGTCTGCACACGAATTTGTTCATAGTTTTTGGTGCTTATAACATTTGGACCAGTCCTCCAATTGGTCTGAGGGACATTGAAGTGGTCCCATGTTTAGAAAGTTTGAGGAGCCCTGGTCCATCCCACCTGAAATCATGAGAACAGCTCGAGAACAGATATGACACTTTGAACAACTATAGCAGAAGACCCAGTGAGCTGTGGGAGGACATAAGGAACATCATTTGTTAAGAAAGCAAAAGTTCATTTAACTACCGGAATATGACAAAGATCAGAGGATGCCCGAAGAGAAGCAGAAGCATGCACGTAATCAAAGGAGCTAAATCAAATTGGACAAATTGATGAAGTCACAATTGAATACAAAATCTCAAAGCAAAGCTCACGAAGACATAGTAAATTCTAATGAAATATGCAAAGACCTAGTGCAGGGGTCCTCAAACTTCAAGCCGCAGGCCACAAATGGCCCTCTGAGGACAATTATCTGGCCCTCCGGATGTTTCGCCCCATTTGGTTTCCTTATTCAAAAGTAGATATGTGCGGTCTGCACAGGAATTTGTTCATAGTTGGTGTTGTTAAATTTTGGGTCAGTCCTCCAATGGGTCTGAGGGACAGTGAAGTGGCCCCTTGTTTATAAAGTTTGAGGAGCCCTGGTCCATCCCACCTGAAATCATGAGAACATCTCAAGAACAGATATGACGCCTTGAACAACTATAGCAGAAGACTCAGTGAGCTGTGAAGGACATAAAGAACATCATTTCTTAAGAATGCAAAAGTTCATTTAAAAGGCAGGAAAAAGACAAATATCAAGGTATGTCAGAAAACTCTGGAAGTTGCACTATTCAGAGTAGGTAAAGCAAATGGAAAAAAAATTATGAAGTCACAGTTGAATAAAAATCTCAAAGGGAAGTTCAAGGAGACACAGTAAATTCTAATGAAATGTGCAAAGACCTAGAGCAGGGGTCCTCAAACTTCAGCCAGCAGACCACAAATGGCCCTCGGAGGACAATTATCTGTGCCTCCGGGTGTTTTGCCCCGTTTGGTTTTTTTACTCAAAATTAGGTATGTGAGGTCTGCACAGGAATTTGTTCATAGTTTTTGGTGTTTTTAAATATTGGGCCAGTCCTCCAAAGGGGCTGAGGGACAGTGACTTGGCCCCCTGTTTAGAAAGTTTGAGGAGCCCTGGTCCATCCCACCTGAAATCATGAGAACATCTCAAGAACAGATATGACGCCTTGAACAACTATAGCAGAAGACCCAGTGAGCTGTGGGAGGACATAAAGAACATCATTTGTTAAGAAACAAAAGTTCATTTAAACTACCGGAATATGACAAAGATCAGAGGATGCCCAAAGAGAAGCTGAAACATGCACTTAATCAAAGGAGCTAAATCAAATTGGAAAAATTGATGAAGTCACAGTTGAATACAAAATCTCAAAGCGAACCTCAAGTGACATAGTAAATTCTAATGAAATGTGCAAAGACCTAGAGCAGGGGTTCTCAAACTTCAGCCCGCAGGCCACAAATGGCCCTCTGAGGACAATTATCTGGCCCTCCGGGTGTTTTGCCCCGTTTGGTTTTTTTACTCAAAATTAGGTATATGCGGTGTGCACAGGAATTTGTTCATAGTTTTTGGTGTTTATAACACTTGGGCCAGTCCTCCAATGGGTCTGAGGGACAGTGATTGGCCCCCTGTTTAGAAAGTTTGAGGAGCCCTGGTCCATCCCACCTGAAATCATGAGAACATCTCAAGAACAGATATGACGCCTTGAACAACTATAGCAGAAGACCCAGTGAGCTGTGGGAGGACATAAAGAACATCATTTGTTAAGAAACAAAAGTTCATTTAAACTACCGGAATATGACAAAGATCAGAGGATGCACAAAGAGAAGCTGAAACATGCACTTAATCAAAGGAGCTAAATCAAATTGGAAAAATTGATGAAGTCACAGTTGAATACAAAATCTCAAAGCGAAGCTCAAGAAGACATAGTAAATTCTAATGAAATGTGCAAAGACCTAGAACAGGGGTCCTCAAACTTGAGCCCGCAGGCCACAAATGGCCCTCTAGGACAATTATCCGGTCCTCCGGTGTTTTGCCCCGTTTGGTTTTTTTACTCAAAAGTAGCTATGTGCGGTCTGCACAGGAATTTGTTCATTGTTTTTGTTGTTTTTAAATTTTGGGCCTGTCCTCCAATGGGTCTGAAGGACAGTGAAGTGGTCCCCTGTTTACAAAGTTTGAGGAGCCCTGGTCCATCCCACCTGAAATCATGAGAACATCTCAAGAACAGATATGACACTTTGAACAACTACAACAGAAGACCCAGTGAGCTATGGGAGGACATAAAGAACATCATTTGTTAAGAAAGCAAAGGTTCATTTAAAAACCAGGAAAAAGACAAATATCAAAGGATGTCAGTACATCTGAAAGTTGCACTTATTCCTAAAGTAGCTAAACTAATGAAAAAAATAGTGAAGCCACAGCTGAATATAAAATCTCAAAGGGAAGCTCAAGAAGACATAGTAAATTCTGATGAAATGTGCAAAGACCTATAGCAGGGGTCCTCAAACTCTAGCCTGCAATCCACAAATGGCCCTCTGAGGACAATTATCTGGCCCTCCGGGTGTTTTGGCCCGTTTGTTTTTTTTACTCAAAATTAGGTATATGCGGTGTGCACAGGAATTTGTTCATAGTTTTTGGTGTTTTTAACACTTGGGCCAGTCCTCCAATGGGTCTGAGGGACAGTGATTTGGCCCCCTGCTTAGAAAGTTTGAGGAGCCCTGGTCCATCCTACCTGAAATCATGAGAACATCTCAAGAACAGATATGACGCCTTGAACACCTATAGCAGAAGACCCAGTGAGCTGTGGGAGGACATAAAGAACATCATTTATTAAGGAGCAAAAGTTCATTTAAAAGCCAGGTAAAAGACTAATATCAAAGGATGTCAGTACATCTGAAAGTTGCACTTATTCCTAAAGTAGCTAAACTAATGGAAAAAAAAAATGAAGCCACAGCTGAATACAAAATCTCAAAGGGAAGCTCAAGAAGACATAGCAAATTCTAATGAAATGTGCAAAGATCTAAAGCAGGGGTCCTCAAACCTCAGCCCTCGGGCCAGAAATGGCCCTCTGAGGACATTTATCTGGCCCTACGGGTATTTTGTCCCGTTTGGTTTTTTACTTCAACATAAGATATGTGCAGTCTGTACAGGACATTTTTCTTAGTTTTTGGTGTTTTTAAAATTTTGGCCAGTCCTCCAACGGGTCTGAGGGACTGTGAACTGAACCCCTGATTACAAAGTTTTAGGCCCCCTGCTTTGGAGTATTGATAAGCAAGTATGTTACTTTAAGCCCTATGGCTTTCCTGACCCAAGCCATGGTATTTTCAGTTGCATCAGATGCCTGTGAAAGTTGGACATTGAATAAGGAAGACTGAAGCACGATCAATGCATTTGAAACGTGCTGGAGAAGAATATGCAAAGTGCCTTGGACTGGTGCAAGGACAAAGCAATCGCTCTAGGAATGAGGACAGCTGGAGACCTCTTTTGTGGTGAGGCTGGGAAATTTCGACTGACATATTTGGACATGTTGGCAGGAGAAACCAGTCCCTGAAGAGCGACATCATGCTCGGTAAAGTAGAGAGGCAGCAAAATTGAGGAAGGCCCTCAGGGAAATGGTTTGCACCGTGGCTGCAACAATGAGGTGCCGCATAGGAATAATGGTGAGCTGGCTCAGGACTGGTCAGTGTTTTCTTCTGCTCTGCTTACGATCTCTATGGGGCAAAACTGACTTGTTGGCACATAAGAAAAATTAAATTTTAAGACCCAAAGCATGTGTGCCATGAGACCAATAGGAATCTGCTATTGTAACAGCCTTGTGTGCTGTTGGCTCAGCGCTACAGTCACCTCACCTGTTTTACTGCTGCTTCTTCTATTCCCTTGCTTTCCTACCCCCAACCCCCACCCCTAATCCTCAAGTCTACTGAGCAGATTCAAGCCCTATACTAGAAGGAGTATTTTAGCATAGATTCGGGGGGCTAGTCTGATGTCATGTACTCATCCCTTGACTGTCTTACACATATGGAACAATGTCTCATCTCACAAGCATGGCCATTGAGGCCAGACTCGACTATACTCCAGTATTCAACTGCCAGGGTGGAGTCAGGCCTGCCACTGGGGAGGTTTGACACACTGCATCAGGCCCCATTCTGGTCTCTTCCTTTTTCTTGTTCTTGCCCAGACTGCAAAGGCCCTGAATAGTTTTGTACCAACATGGCTCACATTATGACAGCTATAATTCACCAATGATGAGACAGAAGATTAAAGAGACCTCTATGGCCATTCCACCCTGAATACACCCAATCTTGTCAGATATCAGAAGGTCAAAGACATGAAATGCCTTTCCACACTCAACTAGTTGGAAGCATATCCATAGTTTAGATAGAATCTTCTCAGACTTCAGACCTTGTCCTTCCACCAACTTGTTGCAAATGCCCATGTTCAATACACACAAACAAATGGGACCCTAATGAAGAGCACAAGCTCAATACAGAGCCAAGTATCACCACATGGCTAGACCTCCACTCACCCCACCATTGGCTCCACAGGTGCAACTCTCCCTGGTAGCCTGGGAGGACACACAGGTTCCCACCAATATTGTACTTCCCCCACAGGGCCAGGCTCCACCACTGCAGGTGGTAATTTGCATGGGGCAGTAACCTCTCCCAGGAGGTTTTGCTTAAGTTTCTTTTTTGCACTCCTCGATGAGCAACCTCTTTTAAAAGAGAGAAAAACAAGACACTAGTCATTCCCTGCTTGAACTGGGTCTGCCGGTGTTTCACAGCCCCCGTGGCTATTTCTGGCCCCATTGTCGTCTGGGACTGGGACTGAGAGGAAGACCTGATGGCTGTTCTTTGCTTTAAAGGCAGAAACAGAACATTGTTTCTCCTGGCTTTTATTTAAAGCCCTAAAACAGTTATAGGAAACTGTTCAGCAGATGTTTCATGAAACTCAGAAAAGATTGGGTCTTTTAAAGGGCTATTTTTAGACAAATGCTTTCTACCATTGAGAATTTGGTGCTCACAAAAGGGACAGAAAATGAGAGATAAAAGAGTTGGAAAGAGCTTTAAACTTTTTTCCCTCTTTCGTTTTCAGGATGAATTACATGGGCCTGGAAATTTTGGAGTACAGAATGCAGAGGTGATTCCAGGGAGGAGGGATTGATTCCTTTGAGAGTTTCCTTATTGAAAGAGGGTTTTCTGGGTAAAGGAAAACCTACATTTTCATGATTTCACATCTGCTACTACAGGTTACAGCAACATGCAATGTTTTTCTCCCCCCCAAATCCCTTTTTTCTTAATTACCTATTTCCCCCTTTCCTCTTATCTCAGCCCTCTTCTCCCTTCTCTCTTTCACCAGTTTCGTGCTGTCATTTAAATCCCAACTCAGATATTTCTTCTTACAAGAAGCCTTCCCTGAAATCTCCAGAATTGCCTTCAAGTGGATTCTGACTCTTAGCAAACCTACAGAATACTCTCCACACATTTCAAACCCTGCATTTGCTATTTTGCTCTGTAACTGTTTATGTATCAGCCAGAACCTATCAATTTGTCATACTATGGTTATTTGCATCTGCTATGATGCTGGAAGCTGTGCCATTGCTATTTGAAATACCATCAGGATCATTCATAGGGAGCTTTCAGTGGGGTTTTCAGACTATGAGAGACTAGGGGGGGGGGAAATTTTGCCGAGGAAAACTCTACGGGACACAAGAGAACATTGTCCTGCTTGCTTGCTTTGAACATGCCAGCAGGACAGATCAATTGATGGAAAAAGACATTCAGTTTGGTGAAGCAGACAACCATGCAGGGCACGGCAGGGAACCTTTGGAGAGATGCATTAGCGCAGTAGCCAAGACAGTGCAACGCGCCAGTAACTGTGAGGATGACAGTCCTGCTCACGGTCGCCTAGTCAATACCAAGTCACAGCTACCATATAGGACAGAGTAGAACTGCTCCACGGGGTTTCTGAGACTAAAGATCTGTATAGGAACATACAGCCTCACTTTTCTCCCAAGGAGTAGCTGATGAGTTTGAACTGCCAACTTGGTGATCAGCAGTCCAACACTTAACCTACTCCACCACTCAGGCTGCAGAGAACACTGCATAGGGTCTACTCCAATGCAATTATCTATTCATCTATGCATCTTGTATATCTGATCTTTTCCTCGTGCTGTAAAATCTATCATCTTTCTCCACTTATTATCTAGCACTGTGTAACATAATAATAGACACAGAATAGGTGTCCATATTGAGTGGATAGAAAAATAAATAAAGATGTGAGCAAGGTAGTAAATTTGAGCTAGTTGAAAGATTTTACTTCAGCTACAGGAGCAATTCATCCTCTTTGTTTCTGTTGTTCAAATTAATCCCAAATCTGTTACTATTATAACAAAAGAAATTACTATGCTGTGAGGTGGCTATTACTATTTCCACAAATTGAGACATTGTGACAATGAATTTAAAAGCTAGCATGAAAGCATTCAGATTTGGATGCTTTTAATTCCCAACCCATGTGAGACTGAGACATTGACTCTGAGGGGAACGCTTATCTCTGGGGCAGAGCATCAAGAAAACTTTGAGCGTCTGGGCCTTGGTAGGATCAAAAGAGGAAAGAGAAGAGCAAAGTAAGGCAGGAACTCAATGAAAACGTCTCCTTTCCCACTACCCCGCAGCCACAGCAGCTGGAACGAATCACCGAGGGAATGAAGACCAACAGATGCCCTTCGATTTCATGTCTGTCTGAAGCCCTTCCTAGTCAGCATCTCAGTCAGGTGAACAAAATTAAGGTTAATGGCCTTTTGACGTTTTGGAATGCCCTAGAGCTCAGTCCAGGAAAAGTGAGACTCACACTTTACTTGTGCCTGGTCTTGGCAAAAGGGACTCCATTTTAAATCCGGTGCCTTCAGCTTGGCTCTTAGAATTCACCTCTCATCGACTTCCCTCTCACTGACCTCCCCCCTCCCCTGCTCAACCCCAAACACCTGGAACAGGCTCGTCCCGGAGCCAGAATGTTTTCTGAAGATAAGCACACTCCACTCTACCCATCCTGGACCTATAGATAAAATTAACAAACTCTTCCCTGCTAAAGCCCCAGTGTGCACAAATCCTCCCCTGCTTAGATCCTTTCCAGCTATGCCTGCCAGCAGGTGTATAAAAACACAGCCTGAATTCCCCAAGGCGCGGTTTCAATAGCTCAATACCCCGAGTTTCTGAATCCGCTGCAAGCCTCTCAATAAAGCCTGCTTCTAAACTTTGCCGATTGGATCTTTGGTTCTGTTTCGCACCCCAGCACTCCTTACATTCTTAGTGCCAAAACCTGGGATAGTGGTGCGGCTCCCCCCTCCTTTGGGGGTCCCCGGAGAGCCCCATCTCCTTGCCTTCTGCGCTTGGACGTGTTCAAAGCAAGTCTACAGCTACCCTGGTGAGTCTCTCCCTCTCCCACACTCTCTCTCTCTCTATCGCCCTCTCACTCCTTCCAGCTTGGTTTCGGCTTTTAAGCTCCTCCGGAGTCTTCCCGCCCCAGACAAAGCCACCAGCACGCAGGGAATTATCCTTCCGTTGGCCCCAGGGGCCTTGGGGAGTCATTCTTCTTGAGACGTCTTGCCAATCCCTCCCTCCGTCCTTCACTGCCGTCCCAGCCAGGACTCACTTGGGAACGCCTGGGTGCCTCCTGCCTGGTCCAGCTCACCAAGAAAGCCGAAACCTTGTCTCAGCTCACTCCCTCTCCCTCTTTCCATGTGGGCTTTTGCCTAATGCACTGGCATTCACTTTCTGACAGTCCCACCGCTAACGGGACTGTTGGCAATAGGCCTCGCGGCAGCTGTCCCCTCAGACTGGACTAACTCTCAGAGGGTTAGCCTAGGAATGTTTCACCTGGCTGTGTGTTTCCTATCCACACCTCTGCGATGTCTACAAGCGGAATCTCTTTGTCTTCTCCCTCTGACTCTCACCATGGGTGCCGGGCAGTCCAAAATTGACCCATTGACTCCACTGGGCTGTCTCTTAAAAAACTTCTCTAGCCTGGGGTATACTCAGACCTTGCGAAAGAAAATAACTTGTTTTTCTCTCCCAAGTTGCCTGACCCCAATACCAGCTTAACATTGGCCTCCAACTGGCACTTTCAATTTCACAGTTCTATGGGACCTGGACAATTTCTGCAGGAGGACTGGTAAGGATTCTGAAGTGCCCTATGTGCAGGCTTTTTGGGACTTGCATTCTCCCCTCCCACCCCAGCTCTGTAGCCACTGTTCCACCCGTCAAATCCTCTTAGCGCAGACCCCCCCAAACCAGTAACCCCACCACTCTCGAGGAACTACCAGAGCTCCTCAGCACACTGCTCCCACCGCCTTACCAGTCCCCTCCACCCTCTGTGCCGCCCAACCGCTCATCCAAAAGCTCTCCCCTATCCTCACTGATTGCCTCTCATACCCGCTCCCACAGCCCACCTGCTGCCCTCTGCCTGCTGAGGGAAGTCGCAGGCCAGGAGGGACTCGTTCAAGTCCATGTCCCTTTTCCCCTACAGAACTTGTCACAGATAAAGACCCGCCTGGGCTCTTTCTCTGCAGACCCCTCTAAGTTTATTAAAGAATTTACCTATATTTCCCAAACGTATGATTTAATCTGGCATGACATCCAAGTAATCCTCGCTTCCACCCTAACCTCTGAGGAACGCACAAAGGTGACCAATGCCAGACGCCAGGTAGCAAAGACCACACCATTGATCCAGACGTCCCTTTGGGGGTGCACGCCATCCCACTAGAGGATCCCGGTTGGAATTACCAGTCCGGCCAGGGGTCTGACCTTCCTCATAGAAACCTCATGCTCAGGTACCTCATTAGAGGTCTGGAAACAGTCTCCAACAAGGTTGTCAACTATGACAAACTGAAAAAAAGTTACTCAAAAGGCAGATGAGAACCCTGCTCTTTTTCTTAACCGCCTCCAGGAGGCACTCACAAAGTACACTCGTTTGGACCCAGGGTCTAAAAGTGGGGCCTCTATCTTGGCCTCTCACTTCATTTCTCAGTCAGTTCCTGACATCAGAAAGAAGCTGAAAAAGGCTGAGAGGGGCCCTGCAACCCTAATACAGGATCTGGTAAAAATGGCATTTAAAGTCTTTAACACCCGAGAGGAAACGGCTGAGGCCACTCACCAGGTGAGAGTCCAACAAATAGTTAACCTCCATTCCCAAGCCCTGGTAGCAGCCCTAAGGCCGGCAGGCAATCCTGTCCATCGCCGCGCTCCCCAGGGGAGTCAGCGCCTACCGCCAGGAGCCTGCTTCAAATGTGGCTGCGACGGCCACTGGGCAAAGGCTTGCCCCAACCCCAAGCCTCCTACCAAACCATGCCTGCTGTGCAAACGACCAGGCCACTGGAAGTTGGACTGCCCAACCCTGGCTCTGCCCCCGGCCCCACAAAGCCGAGGCGCCGAGATCCAGGAAACTCCAGGCACAGAGCTGCAAGGTATGGAGCTACTGAGATTTATGGACTGAAGAGACTCTGGCTCCTCGACTCCGGTAACCCGCGCCGAGCCCAGGGTCACGCTCCAGGTAGCAGGTATGGGGGGCTACCTATTCTGTAATCCCCTCTCACTCGGGCCCTTCCTTTCCTTCCCAGATCTCTGTCGTGGGGATTGATGGGTCCCCCTCAACCCCCAGGCAAGCCCTCCCCCTGTTTTGCACATTCAGCAAAAATCTGTTTTCACACTCCTTTTTAGTTATCCCCTCATGCCCTGTTCCGTTGCTGGAAAGGGGTATTTTAACCAGGTTACATGCTATGATCTCCTTCTCCAGCAATGCTCTCCCCTTATCACCTCTTAAGTCACCGACTAGGCCTAAGGTTACTTTTATTGCAAACAAAACTGGAATTGTTAGGCAGAGTAAGAAAAAAGCAGAAGAAAAAGGTTAAAGTTTGTGCAAGATCAAGTCAAAGTGAGTCAGAAAACTGAGTATGCCCCCAAAACAGTAAAGAAATGCAATGAGAATGTGGCAAAGATGTTGAGAAAAATGTGACAAATATGTGTTAAGGATGTGAGGAGTATGTGATAAGGAAATGATGAGGATGTGATGAGATGGAGAAGGTGATAAAGAAGTTGAAATTGTTCTGAGTGATAACAAAATTGAGATTGTTCTAGGTGGTAAGGAAGGTGCGATTGTTCTGGGTAAAACTGTTCTAGGTTTGCAATAAGAGCAGAAAGCAGGATGATCCCAACCTTGCTTAGAGTTCAGCTTAACTAAATGTTCTGCTTCTGTGCCCTGCAGCTTTTGGGAGAAGCCACAGCTTCAGCAGATAACTGCCTTTTAACTCTTCAGTGTTAGTTATAAAATAAAAAAGGGGGGATTATAGAGAATCACTGAGTTTTAACTGAAGTATATTGGTGACTCTCTTAAGACATTGTGTCTTTGTGTTTTCCCAAGTTCCGAGACGCATTAAGTAAACTGAGAACACAGCTGCCCTTGTTAAAATAAAATTAATCCCAAGGAATTGTTTGTGCTTAGAGCAATTTTATCAGGATGCTGTTGTTACACAATGCAAGCTATATACCCTTGCCTCATTCATATATAAAGCTGTACTTTGGAAATAAAATTGGCCTTTGGATCATCAATCCACTGGCCACTCTTTTTCTTCAAGTCGCCACTTCCCTTAGCATTGAGTAAAAACCTCATGCTGCATACCACCCACAATCCTCAGGCAAAGTGAAAAAAGCCCATAATAGACATATTATTAAAACAAGGTCTGCTCACCCCTGTAAACTCACCATGTAACACCCCTGCTTTGCCAGTACAGAAACCTAGTGGACAATACCGCCTCATGCCGGATCTCTGCCTAATCAGTGCTGCAGTGGTCCCCATCACCCCTGTGGTCTCTAACCCCTACACTTTCCTTTCCAAAATCCTTGCAAGAACTACCCACATTATCTTCCTGCATCTCAAAATGCTTTCTTTACTATTTCTATTCACCTAAACTCCCAGTTCCTATTTGCACTCACGTGGCATGATCCTGTTACTGACTTAGCCCAACTACTTTTCCGCTCCTAGCTCAGTATGCTTTTTATCGCCTACTTACACCGATCAGGAAAACACCCAGTATTGTTCTCTTCCTCAATGAAAAGAGTGGGTACACAAATATAACTTACTCATTCTCCCAAAGTTACAACAGGAAACAATCATCACCGATATTCACAATCTCTATACATCAGACCAAAAACTCTCTGCAAGTCTCTAACCCCCATATTTCACCCCACTGGACTATGGGGCACTATCAACACAGTACATGCAAAATGCAACATTGGTGCCCTCTCCAATAGCCAGGGAGCTCAACGGCCTCTTCAACAGCTCCACCAGATGTGAGGGCACCTACCGGGACAGGACTTTACCCACATGCCAATGTATAAGCGATTTAAATATCGCCCCTCTATGGTTGACACCTTTTCAGGATGGATTGAAGCCTTTCCCACCTCTGAGTGTGCAAGCATAGTCGCCGCTCACCTTCTTCAAAACATCATTCCTCGTTTTGGCCAGCCTGCTTCAATTCAGTCCGACAACGGCCCAGCCTTCATATCTAAGGTGCAGCAAGCAGTTAGCGCCTCACTAGGCATCTGCTGGAAACTCCACGCAGCCTACAGCCCCCAGTCTTCTGGTAAGGTTGAGCAAGCTAACGGTCTCATAAAACAACAGCTCACTAAACTCTCCCTAGAACTGCAACTTTCTTGGCCTCAACTATTACCCTTCGCTCTTACTTGCCTTTGCGCCGCCCCTCGGGAGCCATCCGGCCTCAGTCCTTTCGAAATACTCTACAGACGACCTTTCCTTTTCTTGCCTCTTCCTACAACTGATTCCCCTCCGCTAGCTTCGTACCTTCCACACTTGTCCTTGGTCCGCAACCTTCTTAAACATCCAACCAAAAGGCACTCAAGTGCCCTTCTGCTACTCCAGTGCATCCACACAGACATGTAATGTATCCCAAATCCCCTCCAAACCACCAAGAGCCCCAGAACGACTTTTGTTTTGGTGCAACTATGCACTCACTAAGCATTTGAACATCAGTTCTACCTCTACCCTTTGTGCCTGCACGTCACTCTGGTTCCGCAGCTCACTATATACACTCCGGCTGAATTCCAGGACAAATACATCCAGGTATACAGTCGCCGTACTAAAAGAGTAGTTTTTCTCCCGATAGCAGTGGGTATCTCCTTAGCCTCAGCAGCAGTTGCAGGACTTGGGGGTGGGACCCTTGGACACTATCATCACAGCAGACAAGTTATCCGCACGCTTCCAGCTGGCAGTCGATGCCTCTGCCAAGTCTCTAGCCTCCCTGCAGAGGCAAATAACCTCTGTTGCCCAAGTTGTCTTGCAGAACCACCGCGCTTTAAGCCTCATCACAGCTGAAAAAGGAGGAACCTGCCTCTTCCTCCAAGAGGAATGCTGTTATTACATCAATAAGTCGGGAATTGTGGAAACTAGAGTCCAGACCCTCAACAAGCTAAACCGTAAGCTGCAAAACACCAGATTCAGAACAGATGGATCCTCTTCCTGGTGGAACTCTCCTCTGTACTCCTTCCTAGCCCCCATACTAGGACCCATAATTTTAGTTATAATTTTTCTTTTAATTGCTCCTTGTCTCATCCAGCTCCTGCAAAGCTGACTTAGCGAAATCACCCAGACAGCAGTCCACCAGATGATGCTACAGCAATACCAGCCTCTCCACCCTATGCCAGGCCAGACATTCCAGTACTCTGCGCAAAACGCCTCCCTGGTATGAGTTCGTCGTCCTTGTGTCAGGAGGAAGAAGTTACAGAAAAAACTTACTCTACCCCTTTTCACTATAAGGCAGAGTTGGGTATGCCTGGTTTTGGCAAAAGGGACTCCATTTTAAATCCGGTGCCTTCAGCTTGGCTCTTAGAATTCACCTCTCATCGACCTCCCTCTCACTGACCTCCCCCCTCCCCTGCTCAACCCCAAACACCTGGAACCAGCTCGTCCCGGAGCCAGAATGTTTTCTGAAGATAAGCACACTCCACTCTACCCATCCTGGACCTATAGATAAAATTAACGAACCCTTCCCTGCTAAATCCCTGGTGTGCACAGATCCTCCCCAGCTTAGGTCCTTCCCAGCTGTGCCTGCCAGCAGGGGTATAAAAACACAGCCTGAATTCCCCCACCCTGAATTCCCCAAGGCGCGGTTTCAATAGCTCAATACCCTGAGTTTCTGAATCCGTTGCAAGCCTCTCAATAAAGCCTGCTTCTAAACTTTGCCGATTGGATCTTTGGTTCTGTTTCACACCCCAGAATTCCTTACAACTTGAGCTTGGGTTAACCATGGTTTCCATGGTTGCTGGAGCCCTTAATGAGCACTTACAAAGAATCAATCTTTCGACCACACATAAATTTAATGGGGTAAGATAGTAGAATCCCTACTATGTGCCCCAATTGGAGAATAGGAATATCTGTGACCAAATTATGATGTGCTGTATATTGGATTGATTATTGTTGAACTAACAAAATAAATGAGAGTTCTACTCTTGCCCTTGAATTTTGTTATTGAAAAATTAGGGCTTACCACACATCAAATGTTTAATGAGTATTATGAGTTAATATAGGGAATACGTCCCACCTAGGTACAGAGGAATTGATAGAATTTTAAATATAGCTTTTTCAAGCAAGGAGGAGTTGGACAAGGAGAATCAGTGCGAAGAAAATGGTCTAAAAAGTGTGGTTGTGTAATACACTGAGCAGTTATATACTTTTGGGAGGGAAAACAATCCTTAGAGGTAATGAAATTACATCCTGCTTATCTCTCTCTTTCTCATATAACTCTTTTTACACACATCTATTAAAAAACAAACTTAGATCATCTTATTTTTTCCTTTGATAAGCTACACGTTTTTAAAGAACAGAATTTTTATCTTTTTTTTTTTTTAATTTTAACAATTTATTGGGGCTCATACAATTCTTTTCACAGTTCATTTTATCTTTTCTTTGTAGTGCTATGAGTCCTTGTTTTAACAGGTTTGAAAGAAGAAACATGAAAGTACCTAGATTTTGAAAAGCACCGTGGGGACACCTGTGTTAGTTTGGGTGGACTAGAGAAACAAATTCAGAGACCCCCATCTAGGCCAGGTGGGCTGCATTCAGCCAATGGGGTCAAACAGTATTGGCGGCAGCGCCTCCCAACCGGGCCCTGAAAAACCCACAAGAAGTTCTCTCTCCCAGAGAGTCCCACGCACTTGTGCAGCATCTGTCCTATCCGAACCCCCTTGGATCAAGATCCAGGCCTGCTTGGGAGCGAATTCATTCTGCAAAGTCAAGGTCCGAGGTAGTTCTCTCCCATGAGAGAGACCTAACTTTCCCTCTGCCGCCCCCCACCCCCAGGTTTCACAACCACCGGTGGAAACCTGAGGCCGAAGAAACCTGCGGCGCAGCCCACGAGGCGCAGCTGGCTATGAGGAGACTGGGGCGCACCCCTGCACCCCGACCTAGCTGAACTGTGTGGGAGCTAGGCCGCTGGGAGAGCCCAGAGAGAAAACCTCTGGCTTCTCAGGCCCTTTGGGGAGGAGCGGTGGAAGATACAGGTGGATCCCACTGACTGAATTGAATTCACCTGGCCTAGTTGGAGGCCCACCCAGCTACCGGCTTCCCGGCTCACACTCCTGACTGTGGGCCTGCCCTCCAGTCTCAAGCAGCTTCCAGCTTCCTGTAACGGGGGAGCGAGGCTTTGGCATGGAGAGGGACAACCCCTCCTGCAGCCTCTAGCGCCCTGACAGACCCGCAGCCTCTCCTAAAGCTAAGGAGCCCAGACAGAAAGACAGACACAAAGGGACAGGGCATTCCGCAATACATTATGTGTAGCGGGATAAAACCAGACTGGCTTCCTTTCCAAACAGCACACAGTGCAGTTTTAAAGGCCAGCCAAGCTGCTGTTTCCACCATATTTAGCAGCTTCCTGTCTCAAAGACCTGAATACAAGAGCAATAGAATATTGAGAAAACATCCCAGGCCAGATCCACCCCACACCCCACAAACCTGGTACAAGCCCATATGCCCGATACCAATATATAAATTCCTCTAAAGACTCACCGAACACAATTGTATGAGCCCCTAATAAATTGTTAAAAAATTTTTTTTAAATTAAAAAAAAAAAGACTCACCGAACACATGCAATGATGCCGAATGCAGTGGAAAGTTGTGGCCGCCGGCGAGGCATCTCAGAGCTGGCAGACATCTGCACGCGGCTCCTTCGGCTTCAGGGCTCTAGTGGTCTGCCTCCAACAGCTATTTATCTCCTTGGCGCCTCCAAGTGAGGTCATCAAGCTGAGACCTGATTGACAGGCTAAGCTCCACCCCTTCACCTGGAAGTCTCAAATTGACAACAGATTGTGTAACTACAAGACCCATACACCACCTAATGAGACCTCCCAAGGCTTTCTAAAATTCATGGGGATATTTGGACTAGAATATAACATATATCTTTCTATAAATACATATATATACTTCACTTCTGCTTACACGTTGGATTTATAGATAGATACTTATGTTTGGAAGGAGTCCTTGTGACCCAGTGATTAAGTGCTCACCTGCTAAGTGAAAGCTTAGCAATTAGAACCTATTAGGTTTCTGGAGTGGGGAAAACCTGGGTTCTTGGCTTCGCACAAAGAAAGGATTCACACTGAACCCCATTTTGTAATCCAAGTGGTTTTATCTAAAAGACAAGACAAGTTTCAGGTTTTACCGGTTCGAAGGGGTCCACAATTTGGCAAAAACAATCACGTGGAAAAGAGCACCCACACATATGGACCTTGAGGGTGGGGGTCCCAGGAGGCCAGAAGCCCAAGAACCCTAGAGAATAAAAGCAGGTAAGCCCAGAGGATATGGGCCCTGAGTAGGCCCAGAGGGGGTGCAGGTGTACCCACATGGGGGAGGGAGACCCTCCCCCTCTACCTGCCTCTGACCAGGAGCAGAGTCAGAAAGAGCAAGAGAGAATCCCAGAGCACGCTCCCTGCCTTTATTCTAGCCCACCCCCTGACTGGAGGAAGGCATGGTTGAAGGTATTGGTTAACCCCATTGGCTGGGTTAAGCCCACCTGGGTGATGTCATAAGCCTGGGCCTAGTTTGGACCACCCTGGTATATCTCCTACCTGGCTCTGGGGCTTGAGAATGAGCATGCTCAGTTTGGAGCCTTCATATGTGTCTAATGGTTGCCTGATTTCTTTCCAACCTTCTTTATGGGGCTCTTTGCAGACATGGGAGGGACCACTCCCTTGTCCTAAATCTAGCTGCCCAACACACCCACCAGTTGTTTCACAGGAGAAAAATGTGGCAGTTCTATTCCGTCCTTTAGAGCTGCTCAAATCAGAACAAACCCAACAACAGTGGCTCATTTAAATTTGGACTTTTTGAACTTTCTGTTGACACCAAAGACCTTTGTACCAAGACCACGTTTAAAGCAAAAGATAAACAACTAAGGGTAAATAAAAGGATATGGTTTACATGCAAGGAGGAGAACCCAGCCCAAACACGAGACCTCGGGGAAGCTTCCGCTCCTCCAGGAAACTTCACCTGCAGTGCCGCATGGGTTGGACCATGAAATCCTTGAGTAGTTTGAATGAGCAGGCTCTGATTCTCAGGAAAGGATGATGTGATTTTTAAAGGGGGGAGGAAATGGACTTGAAACCAGAAGATGCAGGCCCAAATTCCAACTGTACAAGATTCCTGAAATGCATTTCTGTTTTCTGTCAAATTGGTAACCAATCCCCCTGGTTTAATGTATATGATTGTCTCACAGACCAAATGGGACAAGGTGCTGGGTGGATACTGTACAAATAGTTGTTGCTGCTAGACCTTGATTTATAGGAAGTGACACCTAAAAGATTATTTCTGTTCCTGAACTTAAGGTGGGGTTGAAGAGAACATAGAATTATTCAACGTCATTAACCATGGCCATGTTCTCTAGTTCACCTGTCATTTAGGGTTTCGTTAGGAAAGAGACTGGAAAGAAAGAGGGTCAATTGAGGATTATTAAAGGTGGGCAGAAGGGGGAAAATATTGCCTGTGAAAAGGAGGGATAAAGTTAAGAGACATGACAAATCACAGATTATGATATTGCCTCTCACTTTTCTTCTCTGAAAGCAATGGCCCTGCAAAAATAACCCAAGACCCGAAAGGCAGACAGCTCTGTAATCAAGAATACGGGCTCACGAGCTAGGCTCTTTTGGACTTGAGTTCAGAGCATCCAATGTAATCTTTGGAAACCCATTTTACATCTGGGAGCTTCAATTTTTTTATTCTCTCTTTTAGCAAAGTGGAATTAAAGGTTGTTGCGAGAATTAAATGAGGAAATACCTGTCAAATGTTTAGCTCAGTTCCTGACAATAGAGGCCAATAAATGTTAACTCGTATTAACAATGCAATTAGTCATAGGGAAAATACTCCTTGAAATTGAGTCAGGACATAAACGCATATACCTAGATTCCCCATGTGAACAAGACCAGGAATCCTTGTGCATGTTCCCTCTCTTCTCTCTCACAAATTTGAGTCTCTGTAAAATGAAACTTAATTAATTAAGCATATTATTGAGTAGGTATTTAAGTGCCAACCACAGTTTATGACAATGAGACAAAGAATTTGCACATAAGGACTTCAACCAATTAGGACCAATTTAAGAGTCTAAGGAGTTGATATAAGTTCCTTTATTTCTAATTACACTATTGTTGTTGTTAGGTAATTTATCAAGTTAATTCTAATTCATAGCAACCTCATGTACCCTAGAGGGTTTACTAGGCAGTACTTTCTTTTAAAATGTTTGTTTATTATTTGGGTAAAAACTTACAGAGAAAATTGGTTTCGCACTCAATAATCAATACAGATTTTTTGTGTGATATGTATTACAATTCCTAATACATCAGCAATCTTTCCATTTCAATGTGCATTGTTTAGCTGAAACCATGGAAAGTAGTTCATTGTCAATTCTGAAGGGTGACTATGTAGATATGTCAGACCTATATATATATTAATGAGTATAATAGTTCCATTTGCTTTCCCACTTGTTCAGTTTGAGTATCTAGTAATGTATCCATTCATATATTATTATTATTTCTGTTAATGAATGATTGGGAATTTTATACTATTTCCTTTTGTTGTCTTTAATTTTTATGCCCCTCCATGTGTCTTCCTTTGCCTTGATGATTATGAGCTGACCGCCCATTATTATGTATTTCTCCCTCTTCTCACAAGTTGAAATGTGTCCATCCTGTAGTTGCTGATTCCTTTCCCCTCCCGTCTCTGTTAACTTTCAAAGGAGATTCTTTTCTACGTGTAAAACTTTTTCTTGACATTTTTTAATAGTATTCTCATGCACTATTTGTCCTTTTGGAATTGACTAGTTTCACTCAGAACAATGTCTTTTAGGTTTAGTCATGTTTTGAAGTGCTTCACAGATTCACCACTCTTCCGAAATGTTGACTAGAATTCTATTGGGTTGATGTGGTATAATGTATTTATCCACTGCTGGGCACTTAGGTTATTTCCATCTTTTGGCTACTCTGAAAATGCTGCAGTGAATTTGAATGTCTTTGAATCATGGTTCTTACTTCACTACGATATGAGAGTAAGTTAACAACTGTTAGTATAAAATCCTAGAAACAAAAATATCAAAATGTGAATGTATTTTTTCTTGACAGGTCCTCCACCTAGCTCTATACACATTATAGGTAGTGTTTTCATATCTCTAAACCATACCCAAAGAGTCCTGCACTCTTTAACGTATGATACATCAAAATGACAGTTTTGATATCTTTCAGGAACGCAAATCGAGTTCCTTTCAAATATTATTTAAGTTTGGGAAACAAAAAGAAGTCTGAAAGGAAAAGATCAGGGTTGTAGGATGGATTGAGTAACTACATTCTTGTAGAAGAGCTCTTGTTCAAAGAATGAGCAAGTGCATTGTCATAGAAAAATAGTTCAACTTCTCTTGTCTTTTTCTTAGTAGCGCAGTTTCAATATTCTTAAACTTCATAATAAGCCTCCATAATTGTTCTATGTGCTTTGAGATAATCTATTAAGACTAGTCCTTTGGAATACCAGTAGACAGTCACCACAATTTCTCATCTGAGCTCCCTTACTTGAACCATATTAGCCCAGCACATCCTCCTGGAAGCCATTGTTTTGATTTAGTTCTGCTTTTTTGAAGGTAAACTCAGAAATCCACTAAAACAGTGGATTAGAGAAAAATGGTCTTTTGTTATCCACTGGATACACGCTTAAGCAAGTTTTGTTTAGGATAAGCCCATGCATGCATTAATTGGAACCTTAATAATATTTTTAATGCTATGCTCCTATATACTTAGTACTTGGATTGATGGATCTTATAGTACTGATAGTTCCAATTTAATTTATTTTTAAAAAATAATTTATTGGGGGCTCTTGCAGCTCTTATAACATTACATATATCAATTGTATCAAGCATATTTGTACATATGTTGCCATCATCATTTTCTGGACATTTACTTTCTATTTGAGCCCTTGGTATCAGCTCCTATTCCCCAACCCCTTTGGCCCTGTCTCTCACCTTCATGACCCCTTCATAAATGATAAATTATTATTGTTTTCATATCTTTCATCAACTACTATCTCCTTGTACCAATGTTTCTGTTGTTCATTCCCCTGGGGTTGGGGCCAGGGGAGTTATGCATTGATCATTTCGATCAATTGGCCCTTCCCCCCACCTTCCCCTTACCCTCCTGGTATTGCTACTCCCATTTCTGTTCCTGAGGGGTTTATCTGACCTGGATTCTGTGTGTTGTGAGCTCTTACCTGTACCAGTGTCCATGCTCTGGTCTAGCTAGAACTGAAAAGCAAGACTGGGGTTTGTTAGAACAAAGTGCTCTTGCATTGAGGGAGGGCTTGAACAGAGTTCCCATGTCTGTCCACTCACTCAATGTATTGCCATATAAATATATGCACCTAGACCAATATCTCTATTTTTATAAATTAATATATTTCTATATGTACACACCTATGTATGTACCTGTATCCATAGCTTTGCTTCCTAGATCTTTCCTCTGTTTTCTTTTACCTTCCTCCTGCCCCACTATCATGCTCACCTTTCTTCTGCCTCTTAGTAATACCTCTCCGCTGGATTGCTGTTGCTCCAACAACAATGGGAACTCTGTCTTCTTTGTTGCTTTTAATTCCCTAGTTGTTCCCCTGTCTATGTCATTGTTTGCTTACTGCTCCTTCTCCCACCCCCACCCTGCCTCCTCCAGAACCGTTGGTCCCGTTACTTTCTCCTCAGGTTTGCTTTACATGCCTATCTCTTTGATTTTCAATGTAATAACAGGGACACCAGGCAGGTGATACTACCCCAAAGCCATCTTGATTCCTCCCTCTAGATTCAATGTTTCCAATTTTAAAAGGAAGTTCTACACCATTTTCCACAGTGCTTGCATCATTTTATGTTCCACCAGCAGTGTATGAGGTTCCCAATATCTCCACACCCTCACCAGTGTTTGTTGTGGTTTTTGTTTTTTAATTTTCTACTAATGCTGGTGTGAGCTGAGATCTGATTCTTGTTTTTATTTATATTTTTCTAACAGCTTATGTTCACAAGCATTTCTTCATGTGTTTGTTGGTCACTTGAATGTGTTCTTTTGTGAAGTGTATATTCAAGTCCCTGCCTATTTTTAATTAGATTTTTTATTGATATATTAAAATTTTAGAAATTAGCCCCTTGTCCAATGTGTCATTGCCTAAAAAATATTTCCAGGTATGTAGATATTTCTTTTACTCTTTTGGTAAAATCTTTTTATGTACATAAATGTTTTATTTGGGGGAGGACAGTAGTTTGTCTTCTGGTGTTTGTGTGTTTTCAATTATGCTTGATATTGTATTTATGCCATGTATTTGATTTTAAATTTATCTGTATTTTTTCTTTGATGACTGTCATTGTTTTATTTTTTTTCATCTGATCCATCTTGACCTAGTTTTTGTATATGGAGAGAGATTTGATTTTGATTTCATTTTTCTACAAATAGATATTCCATTTTGTCAGCACCATTTGTTAAAGAGGCTATCTTTCCCCGTTTTAATACATTTTAATACTGCATGAGAGATTAGTTGTCCAAAGGTGGATGGATTTACTTTTGTGTTCTCAATTCTTATCCATTGGTCCTCGTAGCTGGCATTTTACAATAGGCTGTTTGTCTACAGTGACTGTATAGTAAGCTTTGAGATTAGGAAATATAAGGTCTACTACTTCGTCCTCTCTTTTAATGGTGATTTCCTTACCCAGGGTCTTTCATTTCCTCACCAAACTAAATTGGTGATTAATTTTCCCATCTCTGTAAAGAATGATGATTGAATCTGAAACAGGAGTGCATGTTATCTATAAATTGCTTTAGGTAGTATTAACATTTTCATAATGTCTTTCATTTATGTAAGTGGCTTGATTTCTTATAATAGTACTCTATACGTATTTCATAGATAGTTGTTTTGATACATAATTCACAGGTCATATCATTTTAATAATTCCATCATACTTAGAAAAGTTGTGCACTCATCACCATAATCAATTTCAGAATATTTTCTTCCTTCTTCACCCATTGTTGTTAGCTCCTTTTCCCCCAAACTTCCTTTGACATGCCCCTAGGTAAGTATTAATCCAGTCACTGGATTTCATGTGCAACAAATCATGCAGAACAAAAACAACAAAGGAACAAACAAAACCAACAACAATACCAAAATAAAACACAAGAACCTCAATCAAAAAGAAAGCAGAAATTATGAGAAAGTGGAATAACTTAAAAATGGACCAAAGGGAGATCAAGTGATAGAGTATTACATATTAAACTCTCTACATGTGTGTTAATGCTCTCTGTCTCACATCACAGCTTTTCACATCCTGGGACTATGGACACAGGGGACCCACCAGAGTCTTACTCCACCTGGGACCCTGCAAATGGATTTTGGTTATCCATGGCCTTCTGCAAATTGGTGTTCATAATTTTGGCTCAGGTACTGTCCTTTCAGATTTGGATTTTATTATCAACAATCCTTGAATCACACAGACTGTACACTTCTTCCATGTGGCCTTAGCCGATGCCTTACTAAGATGGCTGCTTGTTTACAGACAAGTCTTGAAGATCTATACTTCCTGATATTCTGGAACCATCTGATTTCTAGACCACACTTTGTTCTAGCATCAAATCTTCAATGATCTCTTCATGAGGGTGAATAATAAGTAGGGCCATGTCAAAAGAGTTGTTCTTATATTAGAGCTACAATTATGTGAAAGCCCCAGTGGCCAGGTAGCTAGCTCTCACCTCATCTATAGATCTATTTCCCCCTCCTCATATATATAAATATATATATATTTGCATATGTACATATCTTTGTCTAGACATCTATAAATGACCTTTGCCTCCTAGCTCTTTCTTCTATTTCCCTTGACTTTCCTCCTGTCCCACTATCATGCTCTGTCCCCACCTCGGTTTCAGCTATACCTCTTCCTTACGTTACCATACCCTTGATCATTTCCTACCAGGCCTCCCAGATTGCTCATTCTTACATCATCTCCATGGTTGTTTGTAGGCTTGAGTTAAACTGTATATATATTTTAGGAGTTCTGGTGGCATATGGGGTCGATTTGAGGCCAGAAGGTAGGCAGTTCAGAACTACCAGATTCTCTGAGGAAGAAAGTGAGGTTGATAATTCTAGCAACATCATCTACTCTGTGGTTAGTCAATTAAATTACTAATCACGCCTATAGATTATTTAAAGTTAAGGGGCTTGGATACTCAGGAAAAGGCTGGCTATTTGAATCCATCCAGAGGTCCCTCAGAAGAAAGGCCTGGTGTTCTACTTCCAAACTCTCAGCCCTGGGAAACCAATAGAACAGAGTTCTATGACAGATTGGGGGTCACCAAGAGTGGGAGCAGCTATATTGCCACATTTCCCCCCTTTTTTAACACAATTCAGGAGGCCAGGTAGTGGAACGGGTGTAAAATTGGGCTTCTAACAAAATGGTCAAATATACATAACAATTGGTCCCTATCTCAGGAGAAAGAAGAGGGCTGCTACTCCCAGAAAAGTGTTCAAGCCACCAAAAAATACACGAGGGAAGTTCCACCCTGTCCCACCATGGCACTATAAGTCACCCTCAACTCGATGGCAGTGACTGTTTGAGAGATGCACTTCCATCTGGGTTAGGCAGCAAGACTACATGCAAACTGGATCCACCCTGCTCAGTTGTTTGGGTCAACATTCAGGCAACTGCTAGGCTTAAACCAACACCATTGTCTTCCTGGCGACGTGACCAGTGGCCAGGTAGCTAGCTCTCACCTCACCTATAGTTCTTTGCTCACTACTGCAACATGATTCACTATTCCCATGTAGATTGAACCCAAGGGAAAGGAATATAACTTAAGCTTTCCATTTTCAGCTGTTAAGTCTGTGACATTATGCAGGCTCTAGATTACATAGAGGGTTTCCACCAACCAGGTTGCTGCTGCTGTTGCCACCTAGGAAAGAATTTTATGAGCATTGCCTTGATGGATAGTAAGGCTTGCTCCTCAGGGGACAGACTCTAGTCACCCTTCCATTAACCCCCTTAGGTAATATTTTTCCGCCACAATTCCTCACCTGGGAGATGGTTCCGGATGACTACACTCATTGAGTTACAGCATCAGCACACCACAGGAGCAGTTCTACTCTATCCACGTGGGTCACTAGGAGTCAACATGGACACGAAGGTAGTGAGTTTGGTTTTGTTTTGCGTCCTCACACAACACACTTGTGTAAGTTGATAACACGACGGGCAGCTAACTGTAAGGTCAACAGTTCAAACCACCAGATGCTTCTCTGGAGAAAGACAAGGCTTTCTATTTCCACAAAGATCTTCAATCTCAAAACCCCACAGAGACAACTATACTGTGATCCATAGGGACACTAATCTCAGAACTGAATCGATAGCAGTGATTTTTTTGTTAGAACCACACACCAATGAGCACAGGCGGTGTAGTGTGATGTGCATGCTAACTGCATGGTCAGCGGTTTGAAACCACCAGGACCAAGGTGTGGCTTTCCACTAAACAGAAACTCTAGGGATCAGTTCTGCTATGTCCACTTGATCACTATATATCAGAATAGTTTTAATAGCATTGGATGATTATAAAACTCAAACAGAAACCCTATTGGTGCAGGGGTTTAACATCTGGATGCTAACTGCAAGTTTGGTGTTTGAAAAGCACCAGACAACACCCCAGGACAAAGATGAAGCTGGTTGCTCCCATAAAGATTGAAGCCTTGGAAATCCCGGTGGGGTTTCCTACTCTGTCCTGCAGAATCACTTTGAATCAGAAGTCTCAACGAATGAGAAGGTTGCTATAAATTAGAAGCAGCCAGGTTATTGGGTAATAGGGACTGCAGTACACAGGGTACTAGGAATTTCTGAAGCCTAGGGATTTGGGTGGAGACACTGATTCAGGCCAATATGACTTGAACCTGGTTACCACTAAAACAGCGTGAACCACTGTGAGAAACTCTAGTGTTTTCATTGGTCTCGGTTGTCTGAATTACACTCAAGTGGAGCTTCTTCTATTTTTTTTTCACTTGTAGCGTTTGATTCTATGTCGTCTCATCTGCAGGCTACCTTTTCAGGGTATTGACAGCTCTTTCTACACTTTTGACAAACTCTTAACCTGCAGGGTTCGGGTCTGGTGTTGTGTGCAGTTTTGTCTATGGGAGGGAGAGGGACACAGAATCAAAGGGCCTATTCAGCTGGCCTATGTGTCCTACAGTAGATGTCAGACAGAACAGTATGGTTACTGTCGTTGCCATCCGCCTGGGATTGAGTTTTCGTTGCATGAGAAGAATAATAGGGATAAAAGTGATGCAAACACAAGCAAGTATCTTTAATACATTGATCCCTCCAGAATCCAGCCTGAACATTGATCCTTTGTGGGGTCTTTACATACTGTCACTCCTGATTCCAAAACAATTCTGAGTAGTCTGGGATTGTGACTGAGTAGGAGGGCTCACTGCCTAGATATCAAATTTTCTAGTTCTGCATGAGCACTCTTCCAACTCCAGTGTTGTCTTATTGTGCCTCAGTTTCCTTTTTGAAAAATGTGGTTGATAATTCTCCCCACATCATCCAATTTGTGGTTAGTCAATTAAAAAACTAATCACGCCTATAGGTTATTTCAAGTTAAGAGGCTTGGATACTAAGCAAAAGGTTGGCAATATGAATCCATCCAGAGGTCCCTCAAAAGAAAGGCCTGGTGTTCTTCTTCCAAACTCTCAGCGCTGGGAAACCAATGGAGCAGAATTCTATGACAGACTGGGTGTCGCCAAGAGTGGAGCAGCTAGATTGCCACTTATTCCCCCTATTTTAACACAATTCAGGAGGCGTGGTGGTGGAATGGTTGTGAAATGGGGCTGCTAATAAAATGTTCAAAAATATATAACCATTGGCCACTATCTCAGGAGAAAGAAGAGGGCTGCTACTCCCAGAAAAGTGTTCCAGCCACCAAAACATACATAAGAGCAGTTCTACCCTGCCACATGGTGGCAGTATAAGTCACCCTCAACTCGATGGCAGTGACTGTTTGAGAGATGCACTTCCATCTCGCTTAGGCAGCAAGACTACATGCAACCTGGATAGACCTTGCTCGGTTGTTTGGGTCAACATTCAGGCAACTGCTAGGCTTAAACCAACACCATAGTCTTCCTGGAGACTTGACCAGTGACCAGGTAGCTAGCTCTCACCTCACCTATAGTTCTTTGCTCACCCCTGCAGCATGATTCACTATTCCCATGTGGATTGAACCCAAGGGAAAGGAATGTAACTCAAGCTTTCCATTTTCAGCTATAAATTCTGTGACATTATGCAGGCTCTAGATTACATAGAGGGTCTCCATCCACCAAGTTGCTACTGCTGCTGCCACCTAGGAAAGAATTTTATGAGCATTGCCTCAAAGGCCAGTAGGGCTTGCTCCTCAGGGGACAGACTCTAGTCACCCGTCCATTAACCCCCTTAGGTAATATTTTTCCACCACAATTCCTCACCTGGGAGATGGTTCCGGATGTCTACACTCATTGAGTTACAGCCTCAGCACACCACAGGAGCAGTTGTACTCTATCCAAGTGGGTCACTAGGAGTCAACATGGACATGAAGGTAGTGAGTTTGGTTTGGTTTTGAATCCTCACACAACACACTTGTGTAAGTGGATAACACGACAGGCTGCTAACTGTAAGTCAACAATTCGAACCACCAGATGCTTCTCTGGAGAAAGACGAGGCTTTCTATTTCCACAAAGATCTTCAATCTCAGAAACCCACAGAGACAGCTCTACTGTGATACATAGGGAAACTAACCTCAGAACTGAATCGATAGCAGTGATTTTTTTTGTTGGGACCTCACACTGAGGAGCACAGGGGATGTAGTGTGTGGTGCTTGCTAACTGCATGGTCAGCGGTTTGAAACCACCAGGACCAAGGTGTGGCTTTCCACTAAACAGAAACTTTAGGGATCAGTTCTGCTCTGTCCACTTGATCACTATATATCGGAATAGATTTAATAGCATTGGATGATTATAAAACTCAAACAGAAACCCTATTGGTGCAGGGGTTTAACATCTGGATGCTACCTGCAAGTTTGGTGTTTGAAAAGCACCAGACAAATCCCCAGGACAAAGATGAAGCTGGGTGCTCCCATAAAGATCCACAGCCTTGGAAATCCAGGTGGGGTTTCCTACTCTGTCCTGCAGAGTCACTCTGAGTCAGAAGTCACTCTGAGTTAGAAGGTGGCTATAAAGTAGAATCAGCAGGGTCATTTGGTAATAGCGACTGCAGGACAGAGTGTACTAGAAATTTCAGAAGACTTGGTATTTGGGTGGAGACACTGATTCAGGCCAATATGACTTGAACCTGACTAGCACTAACCCAGCGTGAACCACTGTGAGAAGCTCTAGTGTTTTCATTGGTCTTGGTTGTCTGAATTCCACTCACCTGGAGGTTCTTTTTTTTTGTTTTCACTTGTAGCTTTTGATTCTGTGTCTTTTCTTCTGCAGGCTAGTTTTTCAGGGTATTGACAGCTCTTTCTAGACTTTTGACAAACACTTAATCTGCAGGTTTCAGGTCTGGTGCTGGCTATAGTTTAGTTTTTGGGAGGTAGAGGGGCACAGACTCAAAGGTTCTATTCAGATGGTTATGTGTCCTACTGTAGAAGTCAGACAGAACAGTCTGTTTACTGTCATTGCCATCCTCCTGGAATGAGTTTTGGTTGCATGAGAAGAATGATAAGATTAAAAGTGATCCAAAACAAGCAAGTATCTTTAATACATTGATCCCTCCAGACTCTAGCCTGGACACTGATCCTTTTTGTGGTCTTTACATACAGTCTCTCCTGACTCCAAAACAGTTCTGAGGAGTCGGTGATTGTGACTTAGTAGAAGAGATCACTGGCTAGGTATCACACTTCCTAGGTCTGCATGAAGGCTATTCCACCTCAAGCAGTGTGTTAGTGTGCCTCAATCAGTGTTTCCACCCAAATCCCTAGGCTTCTGCAGGTCGTAGTACCCTGTGTCCTGCAGTCCCTTTTACCCAATAACCCTGGTTTTTTTACTTTATAACCGCCTTTTCATTTGTGGAGATTAAAAAAATTATTTGTTATTAGATAATGTTGTTTATGGAAATTGAAAAAATAAGCCATTAGAAACTTATTTGGCTAAAAAAAAAATAATGCCAGTTTGCAAGTAAATGCTTGGATAGGCTGAGTAGAAAATAATAGAGCCGGCTCAAATTTGGCAGCCAAGCACTTGCTTCATTGAATATGTGTCACTATCCACAGTGTTTGGAAGTAAATTGGCGTCATGCAACAGGTTCCTGAAATGTTTCCAAATCATTATTCAAAGGATTCAAACCATATTTTCCCCTATTGTATTTAGCCTTCGAGATCATTCAAGCTTTTAAAAAACAGGTCAATTTCACATTCATTTCATCAGCCCACAACTGAATTGGCTCATATCAGTTCAAAGACCCAGAAAACACAATCTCTGAGTTGTGCTGTATTAAAGTTATGATGAGCTGCATTATGAACGTCAGCTTTTCTTTCTTTTTTTTAGAAAGTTTACCATAAGTACCATGCACTCATGCTATACCAGAGAACTCTGATGTCATTCCAGCTGTATATTTATATCCAATGTATTCAAGCCCCACACTGATGACGGTGAGATATGTAAAGCCAGGGGGTGGGAGTCCCCCATCTAGAGATTTTTACCTTTTTTTAATTATTAACCAACACACACAACATTGGTTTCTCTTTTTGCTTTTTTACAATTTTTTAAAAGATGCTCAGTTATTGTTTTGTTGGGGTTTTTATATTTTGTGTTTTTTTGGTTTTTATTTTTTTACCTCCTGTGTATATGTAAGGAATTTATAGGGAAATATGTACTTTATGGAATAAATTTTAAGAACTAAAATATATTTTATTTTAAATAAAATAACGGATCTTTGATCTTACAGCTAAATCACTGATTATATATTTTCAGAGCCGACTTAAAGGGTGAAAGAAAATTGTATCAAGAGTTTAACTTTTTGACTTCAAAGTCTTCTTCATAAAGTCTTTTTACTACCTGTGGAAAAAATAAAGAAAAGAAAAGCTAGAATCATGAGGTATTTGACTTCGGTGAGGACTGCCTCATGACACAATCGTCAGGATGGGGCCGGGCATAACTCAGGGACCTTGCATCCAAACAGTTACTGTGGGGTAGATTCCAAGTCATGGAACTACCATGTGTGCAAAGCCAAAGTGAATCATATCAGATAGGGGCTGCAAAGCTGTGTGAGGATTCAAAAGCAGACCACCCGGTCTGTCATCTGAGGTACCACCATATGGGTTCAGATGATCGTTTTAATTACGAATTGAGTTCGTAACTGTTTGTGCCACCAAGAGATGGCATGGAGGAAAATAACTTTTCTCTATTTAGTGTCTTTCCCAAAGGGAAACGGGTGTTTACTTGTGTCCTGCATTTTCTTATATTAGTTGTGGTAGTCTGAGTACATTAGAGAAATAAATCCACAGAAACTCAAATGTATAAAAGAGAGCTTTAGATGAAGGGTAAATGCACATGGAGAAAACATCCCAACCCAGTGCAGCCCAAGTCTACAAGCCCATCATTAGCGCATATGTCCCACACCAATCCCCAATGTCCTCCTCCATCTTAACAAACACATGCAGTGATGGTGGCTGCAGGTGGAAAGAACTGCCCATCTGGGTTTCTGAGGTTGTTAACTCTTTCCTGGAATTGACAGCCACCTTTGCTCCCCTGGAGCGGCTGGTGTTTGTAAGCACTCAGCCACGAGGGCTGCATCTCCTTGTGCAGGACTACTCGTGATTTATTGTCTACCCCAGTGCTGCTCCAAGGGTGGTACATGGGCCGGTGATAAACTGTGACATGTTTATTTTCTGTCCATTTGTAGCTAGGTAAAGAAAGGAAGGTCAGAGTCCAGGTCACTGGTATTTCCCATGCCAGTAACGTCATGCAAAGAGCAAAGTGTGCAGCAGGGTTTTCAGACTAAGGACACACTAGTGAAAACCTTATGCTCATCATGGAAACACTGTCAGGTAGTGGAGGACTAGTAAACCAAGGCAGAACCTTGTCAGAGAGAGGGCCAAATGATGAACCCATTTGGTCAGGTTAAAGGGCAGGGCCACTGACAAAGAGGCAGGCCGTTAGCAGGATGGATGGCGATGGGGTCTGCAAGGATGGCTTCAAACATCCGAACGATATGAGGGTGGCCCAGGACTGGGAAGCCTTTCCTTGTCCTGTACATGGGGGTTGCTTTGAAGCAGACCTACTCGATAGCACCTAACAACAAGACTAACCGAGGAAGAGGAAGCCTCTATGATTTCAGAAACTGACATCACTAGGACGTTTCAAGAGACTTTTATAAAGGTAACCAATGGCCTGGCCCTTCATCACAGAAAGCCGGGGAAGCACCATTGTCCTGGTTTACCAGATTTCCCCAGATGAATTACGGTCCAGCTGCCCATAGGAAGTAGAAATACCTATATACATGACGGAACGGAGGTTCACTCCGCTATGGGAATGTGTTAATCTGTGCACTTTAGATGTTTAAATCCACAGACACACATGTATAAAAGAGAGTTGTAATTAAATAATGAATGCATATCAAGAAAACTTCCCTACAAGATCTTTTTAAACTCATAAGCCCACCATTATCCCATAGACCCCCCCCCCAAATCCACACAGTATTCAACCATCTACAAAAGAGATGGAATGAGGCTGACTGCTAGAAAAGCCAAGGCAGAGAAAGGGAAATAATCTCATATTTGGTGGGCATCTGCATACAGCTGTGGAGCACCCAAAGCTGTTTCATGTAGATAATGTGGCTTCTGCTCAGATATGTATGGGTGTACGTGAGCCTTGGAAGCGGTAGTATTTAACTGGCTAATGCATCATCTCCGTATACTGAATTTCAAAATCAAGATACTCGAGAACTTGCAAAGCTAAAGTGACCAATGCATGAATCATTCCGCCCTTCAATTAACACCATCTTGCATCTTGGGCATTTGGCATGATAAGCTAACAATATCAGTGAGCATAACCTGTTGTGAAAAACAGGAAGATACATAAAGCTCCATTGTTTAATGTAATTATTGTAAAGGGGAACTTGCAGGATGTAAAGTTTCACATAAACAACTGATGATGGGAAATGATAATGCTCTTTGACCAAAGAAAAACCCATGTTGGGGCACTCTAGAAATTAAAAACATAAATCTGGGTGAGGCAACACAGAGGGCAGCCTGTGAAATGCGGCATTTTATGATTTCCTTCACATTCAAAAGTTGTAAATTTTAGGAATGAGCTGAGAATAGTAAAACTGATTGAGGTTACTTTTACAACAGGCAGGCGAAACACTAGAATAATTGCCTCTTCCTTGATATTCTCGAATCAGCAGGAGTTACCTTTGGAGGTGAGATATGTGAAACGGTTTGAATTACAATAGTATGGAAGTAAAAGCAATTTTACACTGTGAGAAGCGTTAGTCATTTCATTGGTCTCGGTTGTCTGAATTACATTCACCTGGACCATTTTTATTTATTTTTTTCATCTGTAGCTTTTGATTCTATGTTTTCTCTTCTGCTGGCTAGTTTTTCAGGGGATTGACAGCTCTTTCTAGACTTTTGACAAACTCTTAAGCTGCAGGTTTCTGGTCCGGTGCTGGCTACAGTTTAGTCAATGGGAGGGAGAGGGCAACAGAATCGAAGAGCCTTTTGAGATGGTCAATTTGTCCTATGGTAGAAGTCAGACAGAACAATCTGGTTACTGTCGTTTTCATCCGCCTGGTACTGAGTTTAGGTTGCATGAGGAAAATGATAAGGATAAAATTGATACAAACACAAGCGAGTATCTTTAATACATGGATCACTCTGGAATCCAGCCTGAACATTGATTCTTTGTTGGGTCTTTACATACAGTCTCTCCTGACCGCAAAACAGTTCTGAGTAGTCGTTGATTGTGACTGGGCAGAAGGGCTCACTGCCTAGATATCAAACTTCCTAGTTCTGAATGATTGCTCTTCCAACTCCAAGGGTGTCTTAGTGTGATTCAGTTTCCTTGTTTGAAAAATGGAGTTGATAATTCTCCACACATCATCCACTTTGTGGTTAGTCATTTAAATAACTAATCACACCTATAGGTTATGTAAAGTTAAGGGGCTTGTCTACTAAGAACAGGATGGCTATTTGAATCCATCCAGAGGACGCCCAGAAGAAAGGCCTGGTGTAATATTTCCAAATTCTCAGCCCTGAGAAGCCAATGGAGCAGAGTTCTATGACAGACAGGGGGTCGCCAAGAGTGGGAGCAGCTAGACTGCCACTTTTTTCCTCTATTTTAACACAATTCAGAAGTCCTGGTGTTGGAATGGATGTAAAATGGGGCTGCTAACAAAATGGTCAAAAATATATAACAATTGGCCCCTATCTCAGAAGAAAGAAGAGGGCTGCTACTCCCAGAAAAGTGTTCCACCCGCCAAAATATACACAAGTGCAATTCTACCCTGTCCCATGGAGGCACTATGTCACCCTCAATGGCAGTGAGGGTTTGAGAGATGTACTTCCATCTGGGTTAGGCAGCAAGACTACATGCAACCTGGATCCACCATGCTCAGATGTTTGGGTCAACATTCAGGCAATTGCTAGCCTTAAACCAACACCATTGTCTTCCTGGCGACGTGACCAGTGGCCAGGTAGCTAGCTCTCACCTCACCTATAGTTCTTTGCTCACTCCTGCATCATGATTCACTATTCCCATGTGGATTGAAAGCAAGGGAAAGGAATGTAACTCAAGCTTTGCATTTTCAACTGTTAATTCTGTGACACTATGTAGGCTCTAGATTACATAGAGGGACTCCACAAACCATGTTGCTGCTGCTGCTGCCACCTAGGAAATAATTTTATGATCATTGCCTCGATGGCCAGTAGGACTTGCTCCTCAGTAGACAGACTCTAGTCACCCTTCCATTAACCCCCTTAAGGTAATATTTTACCTCCACAAATCCTCACATGGGAGATAGTTGAGGATGTCTACATTCATTGAATTACAGCCTCAGCACCCCACAGGAGCAGTTCTACTACATCAAAGAGGGTCACTAGGAGACAACAAGGACACGAAGGTAGTGAGTTTGGTTTGGTTTTGTGTCTTCACACAACACACTGGTGTAAGTGGATAACACTACGGGGTGCTAACTGTCAACAATTCGAAAAACCAGATGCTTCTCTGGAGAAAGAGGAGGATTTCTAATTCCACAAATATCTTCAATCTCAGAAACCCACAAAGACAGCTCTACTGTGATACATAGGGACACTAACCTCAGAACTGAATTGATAGCAGTGATATTTTTTGTTGGGACCTCACAATGAGAAGCACAGGGGGTGTAGTGCGTTGTGCCTGCTAACTGCATGGTCAGCGGTTTGAAACCACCAGGAACAAGGTGAGGCTTTCCACTAAACAGAAACTCTAGAGATCTATTTGCTCTGTCCACTTGATCACTATATATCGGAATAGATTTAATAGCAGTGAATGATTATAAAACTCAAACAGAAACCCTATTGGTGCAGGGGTTTAACATCTTGATGCTAACTGCAAGTTTGGTGTTAGAAAAGCACCAGACAACTCTCCAGGACAAAGATGAAGCTGGCTGCTCCCATAAAGATCCGCAGCCTTGGAATCCCGGTGCGGTTTCCTACTCTGTCCTGCAGAGTCACTCTGAATCAGAAGTTTCAACGAATGAGAAGTTTGTTATAAAGTAGAATCAGCAGGGTTATTGGGTAATAGGGACTGCAGGACACAGGATACTAGGAATTTCAGAAGCCTAGGGATTTGAGTGGAGACACTGTTTCAGGCCAAAGTGACTTGAACCTAGCTACCACGAAACCAGCATGAACCACTGTGAGAAGCACTAGTGTTTTCATTGGTCTCGGTAGTCTGAATTCCACTCACCTGAAGTTTTTTTTTTTCTTTTTCACTTGTAGCTTTTGATTCTGTGTCTTCTCTTCTGCAGGCTAGATTTTCAGGGTATTGACAGTTCTTTCTAGACATTTGACAAACTCTTAGTCTGCAGGTTTCGGATCTGGTGCTGGCTGCAGTTTTGTCTATGGGAGGGAGAGGGGCACAGAATCAAAGGGTCTATTCAGATGGTCTATGTGTCCTACTATAGAAGTCAGACAGAACAGTATGGTTCCTGTCGTTGCCATCTGCCAGGGACTGAGTTTAGGTTGCATGAGAAGAATGATAGGGATAAAAGTGATGCAAACACAAGCAAGTATCTTTAATACATTGATAACTCCAGAATCCATCCTGAACATTGATCCCTTGTGGGGTCTTTACATACAGTCTCTCCTGACTCCAAAACAGTTCTGAGTAGTCGGTGATTGTGACTGAGTAGGAGGGCTCACTGCCTAGATACCAAACTTCCTAATTCTGCATGAGTGCTCTTGCAACTCAAGCCATGTCTTATTGTGCCTCAGTTTCCTTTTTTGAAAAATGGGGTAGATAAATCTTCCCACATCATTCACTTTGTGGTTAGTTATTTAAGTAACTCATCACGCCTGTAGGTTATTTCAAGTTAAGGGGCTTGTCTACTAAGCAAAAGGCTGGCTATTTGAATCCGTGCAGAGGTTCATCAGAAGAAAGGCCTGGTGTTATGCTGCCAAACTCTCAGCCCTGGGAAACCAATGGAGCAGAGTTCTATGACAGACAGAGGGCCGCCAAAAGTGGGAGTAGCTAGGTTGCCACTTTACCCCCTTATTTTAACACAATTCAGAGAGTCTGTGATGGAATGTGTGTAAAATGGGGCTGTTAACAAAATGGTCAAAAATATATAACCATTGGTCCCTATCTCAGGAGAAAGAACAGGGCTGCTACTCCCAGAAAAGTGTTCCAGCCAACAAAACATACTCAAGGGCAGTTCTACTCTGTCCCATGGTAGCACTATAAGTCACCCTGAATTCGATGGCAGTGAGTGTTTTAGAGATACTCTTCCATCTGGGTTAGGCAGCACGACTACATGCAACCTGGATCCACCATGCTCAGATGTTTAGATCAAAATTCAGGCAACTGCTAGGCTTAAACCAACACCATTTTCTTCCTGCAGACGTGACCAGTGACCAGGTAGCTAGCGCTCACCTCACCTATAGTTCTTTGCTCACTCTTGCAGCATAATTCACTATTCCCATGTGGATTGAACCCAAGGGAAAGGAATGTAACTCAAGCTTTCCATTTTCAGCTGTTAATTCTGTGACACTATGCAGGCTCTAGATTACATAGAGGGTCTCCAACAACCAGTTTGCTCCTGCTGCTGCCACCTAGGAAAGAATTTTATGAGCATTGCCTCGATGGCCAGTAGGGCTTGCTCCTCAGGGGACAGACTCTAGTCACTCTTCCATTAACCCCCTTAATTAATATTTTTCCTCCATAAGTCCTCACCTGGGAGATTGTTCAAGATGTCTACACTCATTGAGTTGCAGCCCAGCAGCCCACAGGAGCAGTTCAACTCTATCCAAGAGGGTCACTAGGAGTCAACATGGACTCGAAAGTAGTGAGTTTGGTTTGGTGTTGAGTCTTCGCACAACACACTTGTGTAAATGGATAACATGACAGGCTGCTAACTGTAAGGTCAACATTCCGAACCACCAGACTCTTCTCTGGGGAAAGAGGAGGCTTTCAATTTCCACAAAGATCTGCAATCTCAGAAACCCACAGAGACAGCTCTACTGTGATCCATAGGGACACTAACCTCAGAACTAAATCGATAGCAGTGATTTTTTTTCTTGTGATATCACACTGAGGAGCACAGGGGGTGTAGTGTGTTGTGACTGCTAACTACATGGTCGGCGGTTTGAATCCACCAGGACCAAGGTGAGGCTTTCCACTAAACAGAAACTCTAGGGATCAGTTCTGCTCTGTCCACTTGATCAGTATATCGGAATAGACTTAATAGCAGTGGATGATTATAATACTTGAACAGTAACCCTATTGTTGCAGGGGTTTAACATCTGGATGCTAACTGCAAGTTTGGTGGGGAAAATCACCAGACAACTCCCCAGGACAAAGATTAAGCTGGCTGCTCCCATAAAGATCTGCAGTCTTGGAAATACCAGTGAGGTTTCAAACTCTGTCCTGCAGGGTCACTCTGAATCAGAAGTCTCAACGATCGAGAAGGTGGCTATAAAGTAGAATCAGCAGGGTTATTGGGTAATAGGGACTGTAGGACACAGGGTACTAGGAATTTCCGAAGCCGAGGGATTTGGGTGGAGACACTGATTCAGGCCAATGTGAAATGATCAAGGGTAAGGTTACTTAGAGAAGAGGTATACTCTAGCCCAGGTGGCGACGAAGCATTGTAGTAGGGCAGGAGTAAGGTCAAGAGAGATGGAGGAAAGCTCTAGTAGTCAAAGGGCATTTATGGAGGTCTAGACAAAGACATGTACATGCAAATATATATAGGGGGATGGGGAAATAGATCTATGTGTCTATATTTATAGGTTAAGTATTAAGGTGGCAGAAGGACCTTGGGCCTCTCCTCAAACACTCCCTCAATGCATGAATACTTTCTTTTATTACATTGGAATTCTATGATGCTTACTCTCCCGACACAACTTCTGGAGCCAAAGTGGGTGAACAAGCAAATGTGGTGAAGAAAGCTGATGGTGCCCGGCTATCAAAAGAGATAGTGACTGGGGTCTTAAAGGCTTGAAGATAAACAAGCGGCCATCTACCTCAGAAGCAACAAAGTCCACATGGAAGAACACACTAGCCTGTGTGATCGAGTGGTCCTGAAGGGATTAGTTATCAGGCATCAAAGAACAAAAAAATCATATCATTGACTGCACACCTCCATGAAAGGATCACTGAAGACAAATGGGTGCATAAGCAAATGTGGTGAAAAAGCTGATGGTGCCCGGCTATCAAAAGAGATAGTGTCTTGGGTCTTAAAGACTTGAAGGTGAACAAGCGGCCATCTAGTTCCATTGCAAAAAAGCCCTCATGGAAGATGCACACCAGCCAGTGCGATCACGAGGTGCCAAAGGGACCAGGTATAAGGCATCATGCAAAAAAATAAAAAGATATATGTGTGTATGTGTATATATATGTGTGTATGTATGTGTGTATATATGTGTATGTATATGTGTGTGTGTATATATGTATATATATACACAATATTGAATGAAGGGGGAAGTGCAGAGTGGAGATCCAAGGCCCAAGTGTCAGCCAATGGAGATCCCCTCATAGAGGGGTTTAGGAGAGGAGATGGATTAATTAGGGTGCGAGGTAGTACCTATGAAGAACACAGCTTCCGTCCAGATCCTGGATGCTTGCTCTCCCAACTACCATGATCCGAATTCTACCTTGCAGGGCTGCATAGGGCAGAGGTTGTACACTGGTACATATGAGGGCTGGAGGCACAGGGAATCCAGGGTGGAGGATAACTTCGGGACCAAGGGTGTGAGGAGTGATGCTGGGAGAGTGGAGGATGAGTGGCTTGGAAAGGGGGAACTGATTACAAGTATCCACAGGTGACCTCCTCCCTGGGAGAGAACAGCAGAGAAGGGGGGAAAGGGAGACTCCGGATAGGGAAAGATATGACAAAATAATGATGTATAAATTACCAAGGGCACATGAGGGAAGGGGGAGTGGGGAGGGAAGGGCAAAAAAAAGAGGACCTGATGCAAAGGGCTTAAGTGGAGAGCAAATGCTTTGAGAATGATTGGGGCAGGAAATGTATGGATGTGCTTTATACAATTGATGTATATATACGTATGGATTGTGATAAGAGTTGTATGAGTCCCTAATAAAATGTAAAAAAAGAAAAGAGGAGAAAAGAAAATGATTAGGGAAAGGAATGTACACATGTGCTTTATACAATTGATGTAGGTATATGTATGGACTGTGATAAGAGTTGTATGAGCTCCTAATAAATAGTTTTTTAAAAATTAAAAAATATATATAACAATTGGCCCCTATCTCAGGAGAAAGAAGAGGGCTGCTACTCCCAGAAATGTGTTCCAGCTACCAAAACATACACAAGGGAAATTCTACCCTGTCCCATGGTGGCACTATAAGTCACATTTAACTCAATGGCAGTGAGTGTTTGAGAGATGCACTTCCATCTGGGTTAGGCAGCAAGACTGCCTGCCACCTGGATCCACCCTGCTCAGATGTTTGGGTCAACATTCAGGCAACTGCTAGGCTTAAAACAACACCATTGTCATCCAGGATACGTGACCAGTAGCCAGGTACCTAGCTCTCACCTCACTTATAGTTCTTTGCCCACTCCTGTTGCATGAATCACTCTTCCCATGTTGATTGAACCCAAGGGAAAGGAATGTAACCCAAGCTTTCCATTTTCAGCTGTCAATTCTGTGACACTATGCAGGCTCTAGATTACATAGAGCATCTCCAACAACCAGGTTGCTGCTGCTGCTGCCAACTAGGAAAGAATTTTATGAGCATTGCCTCAATGGCCAGTAGGGCTTGCTCCTCAGGTGACAGACTCTAGTCACCCTTCAATTAACCATCTTAGGTAATATTTTTCCTCCACAAGTCCTCACCTGGGAGATGGTTCAACATGTCTACACTCATTGAGTTACAGCCTCAGTACCCTACAGGAGCAGTTCTACTCTATCCAAGAGGGTCACTAGGAGTCAACATGGACTCGAAGGTAGTGAGTTTGGTTTGGTTTTGAGTCCTCACACAACACACTTGTGTAAGTGGATAACATGACGGGCTGCTAAGTGTAAGGTCAACAGTTCGAACCACCAGATGCTTCTCTGGAGAAAGAGGAGGCTTTCTATTTCCACAAATATCTTCAAACTCAAAAACCCACAGAGACATCTCTACTGTGATCCATAGGGGCAATAATCTCAGAAGTGAATTGAAAGTAGTGAATTTTTTGTTGGGACCTCACACTGAGGAGCACAGGGTGTGTAGTGTGTTGTGCCTGCTAACTGCATGGTCAGCGGTTTATAACCACCAAGACCAAAGTGAGGCTTTCGACTAACCAGAAAATCTAGGGATCAGTTCTGCTCTGTCCTCTTGATCACTATATATCGGAATAGATTTAATAGCAGTGGATGATTATGAAACTCAAACAGAAACCCTATTGGTGCATGGGTTTAACATCAGGATGCTAACTGCAAGTTTGGTGTTAGAAAAGCACCACACAACTCTCCAGGACAAAGATGAAGCTGGCTGATCCCATAAAGATCCACAGCATTGGAAATCCCGGTGGGGATTCTTACTCTTCCCTACAGCATCACTCTGAATCAGTAGTCTCAACGAACGAGAAGGTGGCTATAAAGTAGAATCAGCAGTGGTATTGGGTAATAGGAACTGCAGGACACAGGGTACTAGGAATTTCAGAAGCTAAGGGCTTTGAGTGGAAACACTGATTCAGGCCAATGTGACTTGAACCTGGCTACCACTAAATGAGTGTGAGCCTCTGTGAGAAGCTCTAGTATTTTCATTGGCCTCGGTTGTCTGAATTCCAATCACCTGTAGCTTCTTCTTTTTTTTCAGTTTTATCATTTGATTCTCTGTCTTCTCTTCTGCAGGCTAGTTTTTCAGGTTATTGACAGCTATTTCTAGATTGGTGACAAACTCTTAATCTGCAGGTTTGGGGTCTGGTGCTGGCTGCTGTTTTATCTATGGAGGGAGATGGGCAAGAATCAAAGGGTCTATTCAGATGGTCTATGTGTCCTATTGTAGAAGTAAGACAGAACAGTCCGGTTACTGTAGTTGCCCTCAGACTGGGACTGAGTTTTGGTTGCATGACAAGAACGATAGGTATAAAAGTGATGCAAACACAAGCAAGTATCTTTAATACATTGATACTTCCAGAATTCAGCATGAACATTGATCCTTTGTGGGGTCTTTACATACAATATCTCCTGAGTCCAAAACAGTTCTGAGTAGTCGGTGATTGTGACTGAGTAGGAGGGCTCACAGCCTAGATATCAAACTTCCTAGTTCTGCATGAGCGCCCTTCCAACTTCAGCGATGTCTTAGTGTGCCTCGGTTTCCTTGTTTGACAAATGGGGTTGATAATTCTCCTCACATCATCCACTTTGTGGTGAGTCAATTAAATAACTAATCATGCCAATAGGTTATTTCAAGTTAAGGGGCATGGCTACTAAGCAAAATGCTGGCTATTTGAATCCATCCAGAGGTCCCTCAAAGAAAGTCCTGGTTAATAACTCCAAACTCTGAGCCCTGGGAAAACAATGGAGCAGAGTTCTGTGACAGACTGGGGGTCACCAAGAGTGGGAGCAGCTAGATTTCCCCTTTCCCCCCCTATTTTGACACAATTAGGAGGCCTGGTGGTGGAATGGGTGTAAAATGGGGCTGCTAACAAAATAGTCAAAAATATATAACCATTGGCCCCGATCTCAGGAGAAAGAAGAGGGCTGCTACTCCCAGAAATGTGTTCCAGCCACCAAAACATACACAAGGGAAATTCTAACCTGTCCCATGGTCGCATTATAAGTCACCCTCAACTCGATGGCAGTGAGGTTTTGAGAGATGAACTTCCATCTGGGTTAGGCAACAAGACTGCATGCAACATGGATCCACCCTGCTCAGATGTTTGGGTCAACATTCGGGCAACTTCTCGGCTTAACCCAACACCATTGCCTTCCTGGAAATGTGAGCAGTGGCCAAGTAGCTAGCTCTCACCTCACCTATAGTTCTTTGCTCACTCCTACAGCATGATTCACTCTTCCCATGTGCATTGAACCCAAGGGAAAGGAATATAACTTAAGCTTTCCATTTTCAGCTGTTAAGTCTGTGACACTATGCAGGCTCTAGATTACATAGATGGTCTCCACCAAGAAGGTTGCTGCTGCTGCTGTCACCTAAGAAAGAATTTTATGACCATTGCCTCGATGGCCTGTAGAGATTGCTCCTCAGGGGACAGACTCTAGGAACCCTTCCATAAATCCCTTAAGTAATATTTTTCCTCCGCAAGTCCTCACCTGGGAGATGGTTCAACATGTCTACACTCATTGAGTTACAGCCTCAGCACCCCACAGGAGCAGTTCTACTCTATCCAAGAGGGTCACTAGGAGTCAACATGGACTCGAAGGTAGTGAGCTTGGCTTGGTTTTGAGTCCTCACACAACACACTTGTGTAAGTGGATAACACGATGGGCTGCTAACTGTAAGGTCAACAGTTCTAACCACCAGATTCTTCTCTGGAGAAAGAGGAGGCTTTCTATTTCCACAAAGATCTTCAATCTCAGAAACCCACAGAGAAAACTCTAATGTGAGCCATCGGTACACTAGCCTCAGAACTTAATCGATAGCAGTGATTTTTTTGTTGGGACCTCACACTGAGGAGCACATGGGTTGTAGTGTGTTGTGCCTGCTAACTGCATGGTCAGCGGTTTGAAACCACCAGGAACAAGGTGAGGCTTTCCACTAAACAGAAACTCTAGGGATCACTTCTGCTCTGTCCACTTGATCACTATATATCAGAATAGATTTAATAGCAGTGGATGATTATAAAACTCGAACAGAAACCCTATTGGTGCAGGGATTTAACATTTGGATGCTAACTGCAAGTGTGGTGTTAGGAAAGCACCAGACAACTCCCCAAGACAAAGATGAAGCTGGCTGCTCCCATAAAGATCCGCCGCCTTTGAAATCCCGGTGGGGTTTCCTACTCTGTCCTGCAGAGTCAATCTGAATCAGAAGTCTCAACGATCGAGAAGGTTAATATAAAATAGAATCAGCAGGGTTATTGGGTAATAGGGACTGCAGGACACAGGGTACTAGGAATTTCCGAAGCCTAGGGATTTGCGTGAAAACACTGATTCAGGCCAATGTCAAATGATCAAGGGTAAGGGTGCTTAGAGAAGAGGTATACTCTAGCCCAGGTGGCGACGAAGCATGGTAGTAGGGCAGGAGGAAGGTCAAGGGAGATGGAGGAAAGATCTAGGAGTCAAAGGGCATTTATGGAGGTCTAGACAAAGACATGTACATGCAAATATATATAGGAAGATGGGGAAATAGATCTATGTGTCTATATTTATAGGTTAAGTATTAAGTTGGCAGAAGGACCTTGGGCCTCTACTCAAACACTCCCTCAATGCATGAATGCTTTCTTTTATTAAGTTGGAACTCTATGATGCTCACTCTCCTGACACAACTGCTGGAGCCAAAGTGGGTGAACAAGTAAATATGGTGAAGAAAGCTGATGGTGCCCGGCTATCAAAAGAGATAGTGACTGCAGTCTTAAAGTCTTGAAGATAAACAAGCGGCCATCTAGCTCAGAAGCAACAAAGTCCACATGGAAGAAAACTCCAGCCTGTGTGATCGAGTGGTCCCGAAGGGATCAGTTATCAGGCATCAAAGAACAAAAAATCATATCATTGACTGCACACCTCCATGATAGGATCGCTGAAGACAAATGGGTGCATAAGCAAATGTGGTGAAGAAAGTTGATGGTGCCCGGCTATCAAAAGAGATAGTGTCTTGGGTCTTAACGGCTTGAAGGTGATCAAGCGGCCATCTAGCTCAGAAGCAAAAAAGCCCACATGGAAGAAGCACACCAGCCAGTGCGATCACGAGGTGCTATAGGGACTAGGTATAAGGCATCATGCAAAAAAAGAAGATATATGTGTTTATGTGTATATATATGTGTGTGTGTGTATATGCGTATATATGTATATATGTGTATGTGTGTGTATATATATATGTATATGTATATATACACACACAATATTGAATGAAGGGGGAGGTGCAGAGTGGAGACCCAAGGCCCAAGGGTCGGCCAATGGAGATCCCCTCATAGAGAGGTTTAGTACAGGAGATGGATTAATTAGGGTGCGAGGTAGTACCGATGAAGAACACAGCTTTCCTCCAGATCCTGGATGCTTCCACCCCAACTGACATGATACGAAATCTACCTTGCAGGGCTGGATAGGGCAGAGGTTGTACACTGGTACATATGAGGGCTGGAGGCACAGGGAATCCAGGGTGGAGGATAACTTCAGGACCAAGGGTGTGAGGGGCAATGCTGGGAGAGTGGAGGGTGAGTGGGTTGGAAAGGGGGAACTGATTACAAGGATCCACATGTGACCTCCTCCCTGGGAGAGGGACAGCAGAGAAGGGGGGGAAGGGAGACTACGGATAGGGGAAGATATGACAAAATAATGATGTATAAATTACCAAGGGTGCATGAGACGGGGGGGAGCAGGGAGGGAGGGGAAAAAAAAGAGGACCTGATGCAAAGGACTTAAGTGGAGAGCAAATGCTTTGAGAATGATTGGGGCAGGGAATGTATGAATTTGCTTTATACAACTGATGTACGTATGTGTATGGCTTGTGATAAGAGTTGTATGAGTTCCTAATAAACTGTAAAACAAGAAAAGAGGAGAAAAAAAAGAAAATGATTAGGGCAAAGAATGTAGAGGTGTGCTTTATACAATTGATATAGGTATATGTATGGACTGTGATAAGAGTTGTATTAGCCTCTAATAAATTTTTCTTAAAAATATATAAATAACCATGTCCCTAACTCAGCAGAAGGAAGAGGGCTGCTACTCCCAGAAAAGTGTTCCAGCCACCAAAACATACACAAGGGCAGTTCTACCCTGTCCCATGGTGGCACTATAAGTCACCCTTAACTCGATGGCAGTTAGTGTTTCAGAGATGCACTTCCATCTGGGTTAGGCAGCAAGACTACATGCAACCTAGATACACCCTGCTCAGATGTTTTGGTCAACATTCAGGCAACTGCTAGGCTTAGACTAACACCATTGTCTCCGTGGAGACGTGACCAGTGGCCAGGTAGCTAGCTCTCACCTCAGCTATAGTTCTTTGCTCAATCCTGCAGCATGATTCACTCTTCCCATGTGGATTGAACCCAAGGGAAATGATTGTAACTCAAGCTTTCCATTTTCCGTTGGTAATTCTGTGACACTATGCAGGCTCTAGATTACAAAGAGAGCCTCCAACAACTAGGTTGCTGCTGCTGCTGCCACCTAGCAATGAATTTTATGAGCATTGACTCGATGGCCAGTAGGGAACATGGACTGGAAGGTAGTGAGTTTGGTTTCGATTTGGCTCCTAATACAACACACTTGTGTAAGTGGATAACCCGACGGGCTGCTAACTCTAAGGTCAACAGTTTGAACCACCGGATGCTTCTCTGGAGAAAGAGGAGGCTTTCAATTTCCACAAAGATCTGCAATCTCAGAAACCGACAGAGACAGGTCTACTGTGATCCAGAGGGACACTAAACTCTGAACTGAATCGATAGCAGTGATTTTTTGTTGGGACCTCACACTGAGGAGCACAGGGTGTGTAGTGTGTTGTGCCTGCTAACTGCATGGTCAGCGGTTTAAAACCACCAAGACCAAAGTGAGGCTTTCGACTAACCAGAAAATCTAGGGATCAGTTCTGCTCTGTCCTCTTGATCACTATATATCGGAATAGATTTAATAGCAGTGGATGACTATAAACCTCAAAGAGAAACCCTATTGGTGCAGGGGTTTAACATCTGGATGCTAACTGCAAGTTTGGTGTGAGAAAAGCACCAGACAACTCCCCAGGACAGCGATGAAGCTGGCTGCTCACATAAAGATCCGCAGTCTTGGAAATCCGGGTGGGGTTTCCTACTCTGTCCTGAAGAGTCACTCTGAATCAGAAGTCTCAAAGAAAGAGAAGGAGGTGGCTATAAAGTAGAATCAGCAGGGTTATTGCATAATGGAGACTGCAGGACACAGGGTACTAGGAATTTCAGAAGCCTAGGGATTTGGGTGGAGACACTGATTCAGGCCAATGTGAATTGAACCTGGGTACCACTAAACCAGCGTGAACCACTCTGAGAAGCTCTAGTGTTTTCATTGGTCTCGGTTGTCTGAATCCACTTACACGGAGCTTCTTTTTTTAATATTTTTTTTCAGTTGTAGCTTTCGATTCTGTGACTTCTCTTCTGCAGGCTAGTTTTTCAGGGTATTGACAGTTCTTTCTAGACATTTGACAAACTCTTAGTCTGCAGGTTTCGGCTCTGGTGCTGGCTGCAGTTTTGTCTATGGGAGGGAGAGGGGCACAGAATCAAAGGGTCTATTCAGATGGTCTATGTGTCCTACTATAGAAGTCAGACAGAACAGTATGGTTCCTGTCGTTGCCATCTGCCAGGGACTGAGTTTAGGTTGCATGAGAAGAATGATAGGGATAAAAGTGATGTAAACAAAAGCAGATGTCTTTAAAACACTGATCCCTGCAGAATCCAGCCTGATCATTGATCCTCTGTGGACTCTTTACATACAGGCTCTCCTGACTCCAAAACATGTCTGAGTAGTCGGTGATTGTGACTGAGTAGGAGGGCTCACTGCCTAGATAACAAACTTCCTAGTTCTGCATGAGCGCTCTTACAACTCAAGCGGTGATTTAGTGTACCTCAGTTTCCATGTTTGAAAAATGGGGTTGATAACTCACCCCACATCATCCACATGTGGTTAGTCAAATAAATAACTAATGACACCTATAGGTAATTTAAAGTGAAGGGGCTTGGCTACTAAGCAAAAGGCTGGCTTTAAAATCCATTCAGAGGTCCCTCAGAAGAAAAGCCTGAGGTTACTTCCAAACTCTCAGCCCTGGGAAACCAATGGAGCAGAGTTCTATGACAGACAGAGTATTGCCAAGAGTGGGAGCAGCCCTGGGAAACCAATGGAGCAAGTACTATGAGAGACAGAGTTTCGCCAAGAGTGGGAGCAACTAGATTGCCACATTTGCCCTTATTTTAACACACAATTCACGAGTCCTGGTGGAGGAATTGTTGTAAAAAGGGGCTGTTAACCAAATGGTCAAAAGTATGTAACCATTGGACCCTATCTCAGTAGAAAGAATAGGTCTGTTACGACCAGAAAAGTGTTACGGTCACAAGGGAAGTTCTAAAATGTCCCAATCTGGCACTATAAATCACTCTCAACTCGGTGGCAGTGAGGGTTTAAGAGATGCACTTCCTTCTGGGTTACGCAGCAAGACTGCCTGCCACCTGGATCCACCCTGCTCAGATGTTTGTGTCAACATTCAGGCAACTGCTAGGCTTAAACCAACACCATTGTCTTCCTGGAGACGTGACCAGTGGCCAGGTAGCTAGCTCTCACCTCACCTATAGTTCTTTCCTCCGTCTTGCAGCATGATTCACCATTCCCATGTGGATTGAAACCAAGGGAAAGGAATGTAACTCAAGCTTTCCATTTTCATCTGTTAATTCTGTGATACTGTGCTGGCTCTAGATTACACCGAAGATCTTCATCAACCAGGTTGCTACTGCTGCTGCCACCTAGGAAAGAATTCTATGAGAATTGCCTCGATGGCCAGTTGGGCTTGCTCCTTAGGGGAGAGACTCTAGTCACCCTTCCATTAACACCCTTTGATAATATTTTTCCTCCACAAGTCTTCACCCGGGAGATGGGAGAGGGTGTCTACACTCATTGACTTACAGCCTCAGCACCCCACAGGAGCAGTTCTACTCTATGCAAGAGGGTCACTAGGAGGGAACATGGACTGGAAGGTAGTGAGTTTGGTTTCGATTTGGCTCCTAATACAACACACTTGTGTAAGTGGATAACACGACGGGCTGCTAACTCTAAGGTCAACAGTTTGAACCACCGGATGCTTCTTTGGAGAAAGAGGAGGCTTTCAATTTCCACAAAGATCTGCAATCTCAGAAACCGACAGAGACAGGTCTACTGTGATCCAGAGGGACACTAAGCTCTGAACTGAATCGAAAGTAGTGAATTTTTTGTTGGGACCTCACACTGAGGAGCACAGGGTGTGTAGTGTGTTGTGCCTGCTAACTGCATGGTCAGCGGTTTATAACCACCAAGACCAAAGTGAGGCTTTCGACTAACCAGAAAATCTAGGGATCAGTTCTGCTCTGTCCTCTTGATCACTATATATCGGAATAGATTTAATAGCAGTGGATGATTATGAAACTCAAACAGAAACCCTATTGGTGCATGGGTTTAACATCAGGATGCTAACTGCAAGTTTGGTGTTAGAAAAGCACCACACAACTCTCCAGGACAAAGATGAAGCTGGCTGATCCCATAAAGATCCACAGCATTGGAAATCCCGGTGGGGATTCTTACTCTTCCCTACAGCATCACTCTGAATCAGTAGTCTCAACGAACGAGAAGGTGGCTATAAAGTAGAATCAGCAGTGGTATTGGGTAATAGGAACTGCAGGACACAGGGTACTAGGAATTTCAGAAGCTAAGGGCTTTGAGTGGAAACACTGATTCAGGCCAATGTGACTTGAACCTGGCTACCACTAAATGAGTGTGAGCCTCTGTGAGAAGCTCTAGTATTTTCATTGGTCTCGGTTGTCTGAATTCCAATCACCTGGTGCATCTTTTTCTTCTTTTTCACTTGTAGCTTTTGATTCTGTGTCTTCTCTTCTGCAGCCTAATTTTTCGGGTATTGAGAGCTCTTTCTAGATTTTGACAAACTCTTACTCTGCAGGTTTCCGGTATGATGCTGGCTGCAGGTTTGTCTATGGGAGGGAGAGGGGCACTGAATCAAAGGGTTTATTCAGATTGTCTATGTTTCCTACTGTAGAAGTCAAACAGAACAGTCTGGTTACTGTCGTTGCCATCGGCCTGGGACTGAGTTTTGTTTGCATGAGAAGAATGATAGGGATAAAAGTGATTCAAACACAAGCAAGTATCTTTAGTACATTGATCCTTTCAGAATCCAGCCTGAACATTGATCCTTTGTGGGGTCTTTACATTCAGTCTCTCCTGACGCCAAATCATTTCTGAGTAGTCGGTGATTGTGACTGAGTAGGAGGGCTCACTGTCTAGATATCAAACTTCTTAGTTGCATGAGCGCTCTTCCAACTCCAGCGGTGTCTTAATGTGCCTCAGTTTCCTTGTTTGAAAAATAGGGTTGATAATTCTCCCTACATCATCCACTTTGTGATTAGTCAATTAAATAACTAATCACGCCTATAGGTTATGTGAAGCTAAGGGACTTGGCTACTAAGCAAAATGCTGGCTATTTGAATCCATCCAGAAATCCCTCAGAAGAGTGGCCTGGTGTAATACTTCCAAACTCTCAGCCCTGGGGAAAAAATGGAGCAGAGTTCTATGACAGACAGGGGGTAGCCAAGAGTGGGCGAAGCTAGATTGCCACTTTTTCCCCCTATTTTAACACAATTTAGGAGGCCTTGTGGTGGAATGGGTGTTATATGGGGCTGCCAAAAAAAAAAAACAGTCAAAAATATATAACCATTGGCCACTATCACAGGGTAAAGGAGAGGGCTGCTACTCCCAGAAAAGTGTTCCAGCCATAAAAACATACACAAGGGCAGTTCTACCCTGTCCCATGGTGGCACTATAAGTCACCCTCAAATCGATGCCAGTGAGTGTTTGAGAGATGCACTTCCATCTCGGTTAGGCAGCAAGACTACATGCAACCTGGATCCAACCTGCTCAGTTGTTCGGGTCAACATTCAGGCAACTGCTAGGCTTAAACCAACACCATTGTCTTCCTGGAGACATGGCCAGGGGCCAGGTAGCTAGCTCTCACCTCACCTATAGTTCTTTGCTCACGCCTGCAGCATGATCCACTCTTCCCATGTGGATTGAACCCAAGGGATAGGAATGTAACTGAAGCTTTCCATTTTCAGCTGTTAATTCTGTGACACGATGCAGGCTCTAGATTACATAGAGGGTCTCCACAAACCAGGCTGCTGTTGCTCCTGCCACCTAGGAAAGAATTTTATGAGCATTACCTCGATGTCCAGTAAGGCTTGCTCCCCGGGGAACAGACTCTACTCACCCTTCCTTTAAACCCCTGAGGTAATATTTTTCCTCCAAAAGTCCTCACCTGGGAGATGGGTCAGGATGTCTACACTCATTGAGTTACAGCCTCAGCACCCCACAGGAGCAGTTCTACTCTATCCAAGAGGGTCACTAGGAGTCAACATAGACTCGAAGGTAGTGAGTTTGGTTTTGAATCCTCACACAGCACACTTTTGTAAGTAGATAACACGACGGGTGTTAACTGTAAGGTCAAAATATCCAAACACCGGATGCTTTTCTGGAAAAATAGGAGGCTTTCTATTTTCACAAAAATCTTCAATCTCAGAAACCCACAGAGACAGCTCTACTGTGACCCATAGGGACACTAACCTCAGAACTGAATCGATAGCAGTGATTTTTTAGTTGGGCCCTCATGCTGAGGAGCACGGGAGGTATTGCGTGTTGTGCCTGCTAACTGCATGGTCAGCAGTTTGAAACCACCAGGACCAAGGTGAGGCCTTCCACTAAACACAAACTGTAGGGAACAGTCCTGCTCTGTCCACTTGATCACTATATATCGGAATAGATTTAATAGCTGAGGATGATTATAAAACTCAAACAGAAACCCTATTTGTGCTGGGGTTTAACATCTGGATGCTAACTGCAAGTTTGGTGTTAGAAAAGAACCAGACAACTCCCCAGGACAAAGATGAAGCTAGCTGCTCCCATAAAGATCCGCAGCCTTGGAAATCCCTGTGGGGTTTCCTACTCTGTTCTGCAGAGTCACTCTGAATCAGAAGCCTCAATGAACAAGAAGGTGGCTATTACATAGAATCAGCAGGGTTATTGGGTAATACGGACTGCAGGACACAGGGTACTAGGAATTTCAGAAGCCTAGGGATTTGGATGGAGACACTGATTCAGGCCAATGTGTCTTGACCTTCCTACCACTAAACCAGCATGAACCACTGTGAGAAGCTCTAGTGTTATCATTGGTCTCGGTTGTCTGATTTCACTCACCTGGAGCTTTTTTTGTTTTGTTTTCACTTGTAGTTTTTGATTCTGTGTCTTTTCTTCTGCAGGCTAGTTTTTCAGGGTATTCACAGCTCTTTCTAGACTTTTGACAAACTCTTAATCTGCAGGTTTCGAGTCTGGTGCTGGCTGCAGTTTTGTCTATGGGAGCGAGAGGGGCACAGAATCAAAGTGTCTATTCAGATGGTCTATGTGCCCCACTGTAGAAGTCAAACAGAACAGTCTGGTTACTGTCGTTGCCATCCCCCTGGGACTGAGTTTTGGTTGCATGAGAAGAATGATAGGGATAAAAGTGATGCAAAAACAAGCAAGTATCTTTAATATAATGATGTCTTCAGACTCCAGCCTGGACACTGATCCTTTCTGGGGACTTTACATACAGTCTCCCCTGACTCCAAAACAGGTCTGAGTAGTCGGTGATTGTGACTGAGTAGGAGGGCTCACTGCCTAGATATCACACTTCCTTTGTCTGCATGAGGGCTATTCCACCTCAAGCAGTGTCTTAGTGTGCCTGAATCAGTGTTTCCACCAAAATCCCTAGGTTTCTGTAGTTCCTAGTACCCTGTGTCCTGCTGTCCCTTTTACCCAATAACCCTGGTGTTTATACTTTATAACCAGCTTTGCATTTGTGGAGATTAAAATATATATTTGTTATTTAATAATTTGGTTTATGGAAACTGAAAAAATTATCCATTAGAAAATTCTTTGGCTAAAACAATAATTCCAGTTTGCAAGGAAATGTCTGGATAGGCTGAGTGGAATATAATAGGGCCGGCTCAAAGATGGCAGCCAAGCACTTGCTTCATTGAATGCATGTCACTATCCACAGTGTTGCAAGTAAATTGGCGTCATGAAACAGGTTCCTGAAAGGTTCCCAAATCACTATTCCAAGTATTTAAACCATATTTTCCCCCATTCCATTTAGCCTTCCAGATCATTCAAGCTTTTAAAAAACAGGTCAACTTCACATTCATTTCATCAGCCCACAACTGAATTGGCTCATATCAGTTCAAAGACCCAGAAAACACAATCTCTGAGTTGTGCTGTATTAAACTTATGATGAGCTGCATTATGACAATCTGCTTTTCTTTCTTTTTGTAGAAAGTTTAACATAAGTAGCATGCACTCATGCTATACCACATACTTCTGATGTCATTGTAGCTGTAAGTTTATATGCAATGTATTCAAGCCCCACAGACTAACAATGGTGTGATGTGTAAAGTCAGGGGGTGGGAGTCCCCCATCCAGAGATTTTTACCTTTTTAAAATTATTCACAAACACACACAACATTGGTTTCTCTTGTAGGTTTTTTACAGTTTTTAAAAAGATGCTCAGTTTTTATGTTTTGTTGGGTTTTTTATATTTTGTGTTTTTTTGTTTTTATTTTTTACCTCCTGTGTATATGTAGGGAATTTATAGGGAAATATGTACTTTGTGGAATAAATTTTAAAAACTAAAATATATTTTATTTCTAATAAAATAACGGATGTTGAATCTTACAGCTAAATCACTCATTATATATTTGCAGGGCCGACTTAAAGGGTGAAAGAAAATTGTATCAAGAGTTTTCTTTTTTGACTTCAAAGCCTTCTTAATAAAGCCTTTTTACTACACGAGGGGGAAAAAAAGGAAAATAAAAAGCTAGAATCATGAGGTCTTTGACTACACTCAGGACTGCCTCATGGCAGAATCGTCAGGATGGGGCCAGTCATCACTCAGGGACAGAGTACCTTTCATCCAAACAGTCACTGTGGGACAGATTCCAAGTCATGGAACTACTATGTGTGCAGAGCCAAAGTGAACCATGTTAGATAGGGGCTGCAAGGCTGTGTATGGGTTCAAAAGCAGACTACCAGGTCTGTCTTCTGAAGTACCACCATATGGGTCCAGATGATCCTTTCAGTTATAAATTGAGCTCTTAACTCTGTGCCACCCAGAGATGGCATGGGGAAAAATAGCTTTTCTCTATTTAGTGTCTTGCCCAAACAGAAACGGGTGATTGCTTGTGTCCTGCCTTTTCTTATATTAGTTGTGTTAGTCTAGTAAATTAAAGAATGAAATCCACAGAAACTCAAATGTATAAATGAGAGCTTTAGATAAAGGTTAAGTGAACATGGAGAAAACATCCCAACCCAGTACAGCCCAAGTCTACAAGTCCAACATTAGCCCATATGTCCCACACCAATCCACAATGTTCTCCTCCACTTAACAAGCACGTGGATTGATGGTGGTTGAAGGTGGAAAGAACTGGGTTTCTGAGGTTGTTAACTCTTTCCTTGAATTAAAAGCCACCTTTTCTCCCCTGGATCGGCTGGTGTTTGTAACCACTCAGCCACGAGGGGTCCATCTCCTTGTGCAAGACTACTCGTGATTTATTATCTAGCCCAGTACTGCTGCAAGGGTGGTACATGGACCGGTGATAAACTGTGACATGTTTATTTTCTGTCCATTTGTAGCTAGGTACACAAAGGAAGGCCAGAGTCCAGGTCACTAGTATTTCCAATGCCAGCATCGTCATGCAAAGAGCAAAGCGTGCAGCAGAGTTTCCAGACTAAGGACACACTGAGGAGGAAGGAATTCACCACGGAAAACCTTATGCTGATCATGGAAACACTGTCAGGTTGTGGAGGACTAGTAAACCAAGGAAGAACCTGGTCAGAGAGAGGGCCAGATGACGACCCCATCTGGTCAGATTCAAGGGGAGTGCCAGTGACAAAGAGGTAGGCCGTTTGCAGGATTCATGGCCACGGGGGCTGCAACGATGGGTTCAAACATCAGAACGATATGAGGGTGGCCCAGGACTGGGAAGCATTTCCTTGTCCTATACATGGGGATGCTTTGAACAAGACCAACCAAGGAAGAGGAAGCCTCTATGATCTCAGAAACTGACCTCACTAGGACCTTTCAAGAGTCTTTTATAAAGGTAACTAATGGCCTGGCCCTTCATCACAGAAAGCTGTGGAAGCACCATTGTCCTGGTCTACCAGACGTTCCCCACATGAATTACTGTCCAGCAGCCCATAGGAAGTAGAAATACCTATAGACTTGACGGAAGGGAGGTTCACTCTGCTATGGGAATGTGTTAATCTGTGCACTTTAGATGTTGAAATCCACAGACACACGTGTATAAAAGAGAGTTGTAATTACATATTAAATGCACATCAAGAAAACTTCCCTATAGGATCTTCTTAATCTCATAAGCCGACCATTATTCCACATGACCCCGAATCCACACAGTATTCAACCATCTACAAAAGAGATGGATTGAGGCTGACTGCTGGTAAAAGCCAAGTCAGCGAAAGGGAAATATTCTCATATTTGGTTCGCATTTGCATACAGCGGTTGAGCACGCAAAGCTGTTTCACGCTTAGATTTTGTGGCTTCTGTTCAGATATGTCTGGGTGTACGTGAGCCTTGGAAGCAGTAGCATTTAACTGGCTAATGCATCACCTCATTGGACTGAATTTCAAAAGTCAAGATACTTGAGAACCTGGAACGTTAAAGTGACCAATTCATGAATCATTCAGCCTTCAAATAACACCACCTGTGCATCTTGGACATTTGACATGATAAGCTAACAATATCAGTGAGCATAACCTGTTGTGAAAAACAGGAAGATACAAAAAGCTCCATTGTTTAATGTAATTATTGTATACGGGAACCTGCAAGATGTAAAGTTTTCCATAAACAACTTATGATGGGAAATGATAATGCTCTTTGACCAAAGAAAAAACAATGTTGGGGCACTCTAGAAATGAAAAACGTGACTTTGGATGAGGCAGCACAGAAGGGTAGCCTGTGAAATGCGGGATTTTATGATCTCCTTCACATCCAAGAAGTTGAAAATCTAAGGGAAGAGCTGAGAATAGGAAAACTGATTGAGGTTACATTTACTACAGGCAGGTGAAACACCAGAATAATTGCCTCTTCCTTTATATTCTTGAATCTACTGGAGTTACCTTTGGAGGTGAGATATGTGAAACTGTTTGAATTACAATAGTATGAAAGTAAAAGCAATTTTACACCGAGAGAAGCTATAGTGTGTTCATTGGTCTCCGTTGTCTGAATTACACTCACCTGGAGCTTTTTTTTTTTTTCTCCTTTGATTCTCTGTCTTCTCTTCTGCAGGCGAGATTTTCAGGGTATTGACAGCTCTTTCTAGACTTTTGACAAACTCTTAGTCTGTGGGTTTGGGGTCTGCAGCTGGCTGCAGTTTTGTCTATAGGAGGGAGAGGGCAATAGACTCAAAGAGCCTTTTCAGAGGGTCTATTTGTCCTACTGTAAATATCAGACAGAACGGTCTGTTCACTGTAATTGCCATCCTCCCTGGGACTGAGTTTTGGTTGCAGGAGACGAACGATAGGGATAAAAGTGATGCAAACACAAGCAAATATGTTTAATACATTGATCCCTCCAGAATCTAGGCTGAACATTGATCCTTTGTGGGGTCTTTACATACAGTCTCCCCTGACTCCAAAACAATTTTGAGGAGTCGTTGACTGTGACTGAGTAGGAGGGCTCACTGTCTAGATGTCATACTTCCTAAGTCTACATGAGCGCTCCTCCACCTCCAGTGGTGTCATAGTGTGCATCAGTTTCCTTGTTTGGAAAAGGGGGTTGATAATTCTCCCCACATCATCCACTTTATGGTTAGTCAATTAAATAACTAATCACGTCTATAGTTTATTTAATGTTAAGGGGCTTGGCTACTAAGCAAAATGCTGGCTATTTGAATCAATCCGGAGGTCCCTCAGAAGAAAGGCCTGGTATTATACTTCCAAACTCTCAGCCCTGGGAAGCCAACGGAGCAGAGTTCTATGGCAGACAGTGGGTCTCCAGGAGTTGGAATCAGCTAGATTGCCACTTTCCCTCCTCCCCCTACTTTAACACAATTCAGGAGGCTGGTGGTGGAATGGATGTAATATGGGGCTGCTAACCAAATAGTCAAAAATTTATAACCATTGGCCCCTATCTCAGGAGAAAGAAGAGGTCTGCTACTCCCAGAAAAGTGTTCCAGCCACCAAAACATACACAAGGGCAGTTCTACCCTGTCCCATGGTCGCACTCACTATAAGTCACCCACAACTCGATGGCAGTGAGTGTTTTCGAGATGCACTTCTATCTGGGTTTGGGAGCAAGACTACATGCAACCTGGATCCACCCTGCTCAGATGTTTGGGTGAACATTCAGGCAACTGCTAGGCTTAAACCAACACCATTGTCTTCCTGGAGACATGACCAGTGGCCAGGTAGCTAGCTTTCACCTCAAATATAGTTTTTTGCTCACTCTTGCAGCATGATTCACTATTCCCATGTGGATTGAATCCAAGGGAAAGGAATGTAACTCAAGCTTTCAATTTTCAGCTGTTAATTCTGTGACACTATGCAGGCTCTAGATTACATAGATGGTCTCCACCAACCAGGTTGCTGCTGCTGTTGCCACCTAGGAAAGAATTTTATGAGCATTGCCTCGATGGCCAGTAGGGATTGCTCCTCAGAGGACAGACTCTAGTCACCCTTCCATTAACACCCTTAGGTAATATTTTTCCTCCACAAGTCCTCACCTGGGAGATGGTTGAGGATGTCTACATTCATTGAGTTACAGCTTCAGAACCCCACAGGAGCAGTTCTACTCTATCCAAGAGCGTCACTAGGAGACAACATGGACTCGATGTTAGTGAGTTTGGTTTGGTTTTTAGTCCTCACACAGCACACTTGTGTAACTGGATAACACGATGGGCTGCTAACTATAAGGTCAACAGTTCGAAGCACCAGATGCTTATCTGGAGAAAGAGAAGGCTTTCTATTTCCACAAACATCTGCAATCTGAGAAACCCAGAGACACAGCTCTACTGTGACCCATAGGGACACTAACCTCAGAACTGAATCGATAGCAGTGATTTTTTAATTGAGCCCTCACACTGAGGAGCACAGGGGGTATAGTGTGTTATGCCTGCTAACTGCATGGTCAGCAGTTTGAAACCACCAGGACCAAGGTGAGGCTTTCCACTCCACACAAACCGTAGGGATCAGTTCTGCTCTGTCCACTTGATTGCAGTTTGAAACCACCAGGACCAAGGTGAGGCTTTCCACTCCTCACAAACTGTAGGGATCAGATCTGGTCTGATAATTCTCCGCACATCATCCACTTTGTGTTTAGTCAATTAAATAAGTAATCACTCCTGTAGATTATTTAAAGTTAAGGGGCTTGGCTGCTAAGCAAAATGCTGAATATTTGAATCCACCCAGAGGTGCCTTAAAAGAAAGCCTTGTGTTATACTTCCAAACTCTCAGCCTTGGGAAACCTGAGCAGGGTGGATCCAGGTTGCATGCTCTCTTGCTGTGTAGCCCAGATGGAAGTGCATCTCTGAAACTCTCACAGCCATCGATTTGAGGGTGACTCATAGTGACACCATGGGACCGGGTAGAACTGTCCCCTCTGTATGCTTTCACTGACATGGCTTTTTCCAACACTCAACCTCATTCCATCAATTCTATGAGATGGTGAAAAACTTTGTGGATTCGGGAGGGGCATATCAGGTAATGTTGGGCTTATGAGATTGGGCCGCTCTGCTAGGGAATTTTTCTTGATGTGTACTTACACATTTAATTATAACTCTCTTTTTAACACGTGTGTCTGTGGATTTATTCGTCTAAAGTTCATAGAATAACACATTCCCTTAGATGAGTGAATCTACCTTCAGTTATATATACAGGCATTTTTACTTCCTTGACGTTCACATTTTTCCCTTCCCACACATTGCTTTGTGAGTATACTTGCCTTCGTTTAAAACAATTTAAGGCTGAAGTTAGGGCTTTCACCACAACTTTCCCAATAGGAATTGATTTTACATCACCTCAGTGATGCTTCAAGCACTTTCACTTATGTGAGATTCAAAATTTATGCCAGGAGGTTCATGAAGAAAATCAAGAGGGAGACCTACTAGTGTATTGCCTTCCTCTATATAATGTGATTTAAAATTTTTCCCCTTATCTAAACTCAACACTTTCCTTCTGGATATAAACGAAAACAGTGAATCTCACATTTCCTGGTGTGACATTTTTTGCTTCCTCACCCACAGCTACCTTTTTCTTTTCAAGAATACACTTATCAAATAATATTTCTGAGGACAACTAACATTACATTTCCCATAATCATCAGGGTATCAGCGTCCTTTAATCCTGCATATTCCTGTATGTCTAATTACATTAAACAATGGAGCTTGGTGTATTTTCCTGTTTCTCACAACAAGTTTTGCTCACGGAGGTAGTTAGCTTATTATGCCAAACTGGCCGATACACACTGGTGGTCTTAACTGAAGGGTGGAGGGATACATGGCTTGACTTCCTAGCTTTTCAAGTTCTCATGTCTCTTGTTTCATAAAGGACAGTCCAGGGTGAAGATGATGTCACCACTTAACATTTTGCTTCCAATGCTTACTTCCTCCAAGTATTCTCACAGCAGAAGGCACGTGGACTTATCATAATGCAGCACTTTTTTGCCTGAAGCAATGTGGAGATCCCCACCATTCTTGAGATGATATGCCCCACACTGACTTGGATTCTTCCCTATATGGGTCTCATTTCTTCTCTTTCATGAGATGGTGAAAGATTTTTGGATTGTTGGTGCACATAGTATAATGTTGGGAATGTTAGCTTGGCAGCTATGGGGAGGTATGCTTTCTTGATGAACACTGAACATTCAATTAAAATTCTCTTCATAAATGAGTTTTTGTGGATTTGTTTCTCTAAAGTTCCCACGCTTTCACCCTCATGTAGTTGTGCGAACCTCCCTTCACTCATGTCTTTACCTATATTACTTCCTTGACCCCGACATTTACCTCGAACCTCGTTATTGCCAGAGGAGTTTACTTGACATGCATGCGTTAATACGCTTTACTGGGATAAGTAGCTGTTCAACACAATTTTCCATGAGAAATTGCTTTTACTTCCGGACTATTGTAATTCAAACAGTTTCACATATCTCACCTCCAAAGGTAATAATAGCAGATTCAGGAATATAAAGGAAGAGGCAATTATTTTGGTGTTTTCCCTGCCTCTATTAAATGTAGTCTCAATCAGTTTTAGTATTCTCTGCTAATCCCTTAGATTTCCAAATTCTTGGATGTGAAGGAAAACATAAATTCCTGCATTTCAAAGGCTGCCCTTCTGTTTTGCCTCACCCAGAGTTATGTATTTCATTTCTAGAGTGCCCCAACATAGTTTTTTCTTTAGTCAACAAGCAAATCATTTCCCATTATCAGTTGTTTATGGGAAACTTTGAATCCTGCAGGTTCCCGTATACAATAATTACATTAAACAATGGAGCTTTATGTATCTTTCTGATTTTCACAACAGGTTATGCTCACTGATATTTTTAGCTTATCATGCCAAATGTTAAGAAGCACAGGTGGTGTTAATGGAGGGCGGAATCATTCATGCATTGGTCACTTTAGCTTTGCAGGTTCTCGAGTCTCTTGACTTTTGAAATTCAGTCCAGTGAGATGATGCCTTAGACAGGTAAATTCTACTGCTTCAAAGGCTCACGTACACAAAGACATATCTGAGCAGAAACCACAATATCTATCCGTGAAACAGCTTTGGGTGCTCCACAGTTGTATGCAGATGTCCACCAAATATGAGATTATTTCCCTTTCACTGACTTGGCTTTTGCCAGCAATCAGACTCATTCCATCTCTTTTGTAGATGGTTGAAGACTGTGCAGATTCGGGGGGCCATATGGGATAATGGTGGGCTTATGAGATTAAGAAGATCTTATAGGGAAGTTTTCTTGATGTGCATTTAATATGTAATTACAACTCTCTTTTATACACGTGTGTCTGTGGATTTAAACGTCTGAAGTGCACAGATTAACACATTTCCATAGTTGAGTAAACTTCCCTTCAGACATGTCCATAGGCATTTTTACTTCCTTGGCATCCATGTTTTTCCCTACCAACAACATCGCCAGGTGAATACTCTTGACTTCTTTTAAAACAATTTAAAGATGAAGTCAGGGGTTTCACCATACCTTTACCAATGGGATCTGCATTTACATCATTTCAGTGGTGCTTCAAGCACTTTAACTTATGTGAGATTCGAAATTTACGCCAGGAGGTTCATGAATATCATGAATCGGGAAACCTACTGGGGTATTGCCTTCCTCTGTTTTATGGGACTTCAAAAATTTCCCCATATCTAAACTCACCCCTTAACACCTGGACTTGATTGGATGTGAAGGAAAAAAATGAATCTTGCATTTTCTGGTGTGCCCTTCTTTGCTTCCTCACCCACAGTCACCATGTTTATTTCAGCCAACTATGTAAAGACGAACCAGCACAGACAAAATTACTGCCTTAGAGTTGACTCTGATTCAGAGTGACTCTGCACGACAGAGTAGGAAACCCCACTGGGATTTCCAAGGCTGCGGATCTTTATGGGAGCTGCCAGCTTCATCTTTGTCCTGGGGAGTGGTCTGGTGGGTTTATAGCACAAAACTTGCAGTTAGCATCCAGATGCTTAAACTCCTGCAACAATAGGGTTTCTGTTTGACTTTTAAAGTCATCCACTGATATTAAATCTATTCTGATATATAGTGATCAAGTGGACAGAGGAGAACTGATCCCTACAGTTTGTGAGGACTGGAAAGCCTCAAATTTGTCCTCGTGGTTTCAAAGTGCGAACAAGTGGACAGAGGAGAACTGATCCATATGGTTTTTAAGGAGTGGAAAGCCTCACCTTGGTCCTGGTAGTTTCATACTGCTGACCATGCAGTTAGCAGGCACAACACACTATACCCCGTGTTCCGCAGTGTGAGGGCCAACTAAAAAATCACTGCTATTGATTCAGTTCTGATGTTAGTGTTCCCATGGGTCACAGTGGAGCTGCCTCTGTGGGTTTCTGAGATTGAAGATGTTTGTGGAAATAGAAAGCCTCCTCTTTCTCCAGAAAAGCATATGGTGGTTCGAACTGTTGACCTTACTGTTAGCTGCCCGTCGTATTATCCACTGACACAAGTGTGCTGTGTGAGGACTCAAAACCAAACCAAACTCACTACCATCAAGTCCATGTTGACTCCTAGTGACCCTCTTGGATAGAGTAGAAGTGCTCCTGTGGGGTGCTGAGGCTGTAACTCCATGAGTGTAGACATTCTCAACCATCTCCCAGGTGAGTACTTGTGGAGGAAAAATATTACTTAAGGAGGTTAATGGAAGGGTGACTAGAGTCTGTGCCCTGAGGAGCAAGCCCTACTGGGCATAGAGGCAATGCTCATAAAATTCTTTCCTACGTGGCAGCAGCAGCAGCTTACATTAACCATACGTCTAACCCTAACCCTAACCCTAGGCCTGACCCTAACCCTAACCCTAAAGCAGTAATCCTAATTCTAACACTAACCCTACTCGAAAGCTATCCCTAACCCTAACCCTAAACATAGAACACTAACCCTATTTCTAACACTAACCCTAACCATAACCCTATGCCGTAATCTAAAGCTAACCCTAACCCTAAACCCAACCCTAACCTTAAACCTTACCCTAGGTCTAACCCTAACCCTAATTTTAACCTTAGCCCTAACACTTAACCTAACCCTAACCATAAGCCTAAAACAGTAACCCTAATTCTAACACCAACCCTAACCTTAACACAACCCTGAAAGCTATCCCTAAGCCTAAACATAACCGTAACTCTAACCATAAACCTAACGCTACCCTTAGGTCTAACCCTAATCATAATTCTAAACCTAACCCCAACCCTAAAATTAACCCTAAACCTACGCTTTAACATAGGTCTAACCCTATCCCTAAACCTTCCCCTAACACTATCCCTAATCCTAAACCTAACCCTAAACCTAGTTTTATCCCTAAACCTTGGTCTAAATCTAACCCTAACACTAACCCAAACCCTAAACCTAGGTCTAACCCTAAACCTAACCCTAACTGTAGCCCTAAACTTAACTCTAGGTCTAACCCTAAGCATACCCCTAACCATAACTCTAACCGAAAACCTTACCCTAGTTCTAACCCTAACCCTAAACCTAACCCTAACCTAGTCCCTAACCCTAGGTCTAAACCTAAACCTAACCTTAATTCAAACACGAGGTGTAACCCTAACACAAACCCTAACCCTAACCCATATCTAACCCTAGGTCTAACCCTAACCTTAACTTAATCCTAACCCTAACCCTAGGTCTAACCCTAACCCTAAACCTACCCCAACCCTAAACCTAGATCTAACCCTAATCCCAAATTAACCCTAACCTTAACCCTGACCCTAAACCTAGGTCTAACCCTAACCCTAACTCTAACGCTAACCCTAACATTAACTCTAGGTCTAACCCTAACCCTACCCCTAACCAAAAAACGAAGCGTAAACCTACCCCTAGTTGTAACCCTACCCCTAAACCTAACCCTAAACCAAACCCTAACTCTAGGTCTAATGCTAACCCTGACCCTTACCCTAACCCTTGGTCTAACCCTAACCATAACCCTAGGTGTAACCTTAACCCTTACCCCAACCCTTACGCTAGGTCTAACCCTAACCCTAAACATAAACCTAACACTAACACTAACCCTAAGGCCTAGGTCTAACCTAACATTAAACCTTACCCTAACCTTAGGTCTAACCCTAACCTTATCCTAACCCTAAACCCAATCCTAAATCTAAACCTTACCCTAGGTTCTAACACTAAACCTAAGTCTAAATCTAAACCTAACCCTAATTCTAACCTTAACCTTAACACTTAACCTAACCCTAACACAGTAACCCTAATTCTAACACCAACCCTAACCTTAACACAATCCCGAAAGCTAACTCTAAGGTTAAACATAACCCTAACCCTAACCCTATTGCTACCCCTAGGTCTAACCCTAATCCTAATTGTAAACCTAACGCTAACCCTAAACTTAACCCTAAACCTATGCCTCATCATAGGTCTAGCCCTATCCCTAAACCTTCCCCTAACCCTAAACCTAAACCTAACCTAAACCTAGGTTTTCCCTAAACCTTGGTCTAAATCTAACCCTAACACTAACTCTAACCCTAACCCTAATCCTAGGTCTATCCCTAACCCTAACTATAAACCAACCCTGTCTGTCATAGAACTCTGCTCCATAGATTACCCAGGGCTGAGATTCTGGAAGTATAACACCAGGCCTTTCTTTTAAAGCACCTCTGGGTGGATTCAAATACACAGCCTTTTGCTTAGCAGCCAAGCCCTTTAACTTTAAATAACCTATAGGCGTGATTAGTTATTTAATTGACTAACCACAAAGTGGATGATATGGGGAGAACTATCAACCCCATTTTCCAGACAAGGAAACGGGGTCACACTAAGACACCTCTTGAGGTGGAAGAGCACTCATGCAGACCTAGGAAGTGTGACATCAAGGCAGTGAGTCCTCCTACTAACTCACAATCACCGACTCCTCAGAACTGTTTTGGAGTCAGGGGAGACTGTATGGTAAAGACACCACAAAGGATCAATGTCCAGGCTGGTGTCTGAAGCGATCAATGTATTAAAGATACTTGCTTGTGTTTGCATCACTTTTATCCCTATCATTCGTCTCCTGCAACCAAAACTCAGTCCCAGGGAGGATGGCAACTACAGTGACCAGACTGTTCTGTCTGCCTTCTCCAGTAGGACACATAGACCATTTGAATAGACTCTTCGTTTCTATTGTCCTCTCCCTCCCATAGACAAAACTGCAGCCAGCACCAGACCCAAACCTGCAGACTAAGAGTTTGTCACAAGTCTAGAAAGAGCTGTCAATACCCTGAAAAACTAGCCTGGAGAAGAGAAGACATAGAATCAACAGCTACAGGTGAAAAAAAATCTCCAGGTGAGTGTAATTCAGACAACCGAGACCAATGGAAACACTAGATTTCTCACAGTGTAAAATTGCTTTTACTTCCATACTATTGTAATTCCAATAGTTTCACATATCTCACTTCCAAAGGTAACTCCAGCAGATTCAAGAATATAAAGGAAGAGGCAATTATTCTGGTTTTGCCTGCTTGTAGTAAATGTAGCTTCATTCAGTTTTACTATTCTCAGCTCATCCATTAGATTTTCAACTTCTTGGATGTGAAGGAAAACATAAATTCCTGCATTTCACAGGCTGCCCTTCTGTGTTGCTTCACCCAGAGTTACGTTTTTCATTTCTAGAATGCCCCAACATGGATTTTCTTTGGTCAACAAGCATTATCATTTCCCATCATCAGTAGTTTATGGGAAACTTTGAATCCTGCAGGTTGCCGTATACAATAATTACATTAAACAATGGAGCTTTTGTAGCTTCCAGTTTTTCACAACAGGTTATGCTCACTGATATTGTTAGCTTATCATGGCAAATGGCCAAGAAGCACAGGTGGCGTTAATTGAACGGCGGAATGATTCATGCATTGGTCATTTTAGCTTTGCAGGTTCTGGAGTATCTCAACTTTTGAAATTCAGTCCTGTGAGATGAGGCCTTAGACAGTTAAATGCTACTGATTCCAAGGCTCAAGTACACCAAGACATATCTGAGCAGAAGCCACAATACCTATCCATGAAACAGCTTTGGGGGCTCCACAGCTGTATGCAGATGCCCACCAAATATGAGTTTATTTCCCTTTCTATGACTTGGCTTTTACAAGCACTCAGCCTTATCACATCTCTTTCGTAGATGGTTGAAGACTGTGTGGAATCAGGGGGATAATGGTGGACTTATGAGATTAAGAAGATCTTGTAGGAAAGTTTTTTTGATGTGCATTTAATATTTAATTACAACTCTCTTTTGTCTGTGGATTTAAACATCTAAAGTGCACAGATTAACACATTCCCATAGCGGAGTGAACCTCCCTTCCATCAAGTCTATAGGTATTTTTACTTCCTAAGGGCAGCTGGACAGTAATTCATCTGGGGAACGTCTGGTAAACCAGGACAATGGTGCTTCCCCAGCTTTCTGTGATGAAGGGCTGGGCCATTGGTTACCTTTATAAAAGACTCTTGAAACGTCCTAGTGATGTCAGTTTCTGGGATCATAGAGGCTTCCTCTTCCTCGGTTGGTCTTGTTGGTAGGTGCTATCCAGTTGGTCTGCTTCAAAGCAACCCCCATGTACAGGACAAGGAAATGCTTCCCAGTCCTGGGCCACCCTCATATCGTTCTGATGGTTTGAACCCATCGTTGCAGCCCCCGTGGCCATCCATCCTGCAAACGGCCTGCCTCTTTGTCACTGGCACTCCCCTTGAATCTGACCAGATGGGGTCGTCATCTGGCCCTCTCTCTGACCAGGTTCTTCCTTGGTTTACTAGTCCTCCATTACCTGACAGTGTTTCCATGATCAGCATAAGGTTTTCCATGGTGAATTCCTTTATCCTCAGTGTGTCCTTAGTCTGGAAACCCTGCTGCATGCTTTGCCCTTTGCATTACGTTGCTGGCATTGGAAATACCAGTGACCTGGACTCTGGCTTTCCTTTGTGTACCTAGATGAAAATGGACAGATAATAAACATGTCACTGTTTATCACAAGTCCATGTACCAACCTTGGAGCAGCACTGGTGTAGATCATAAATCATGAATAGTCCTGCACAAGGAGATGGAGCCCTCGTGGCTGAGTGGTTGCAATCACCAGCCACTCCAGGGGAGAGAAAAGTAGCTTTCTATTCCAGTAAAGAGTTAACAACCTAGGGTAAAGTTTAGGGTTAGGGTTTGGTTGAGGGTTAGGGATAGGCTTAGGGTTAGCCCTAGGTTTACGATTTGGTTAGGGTTAAATTTAGACCTAGGGTTAGGCTTAGGGTTGGGGTTAGCTTTCGGGGTAGGGTTAATGTTCGAATTAGGGTTACTGTTTTAGGGTTAGGGTTAGGGTTAGGTTTAGGGTAAGTGTTAGGATTAGGGTCAGGGTTACGGTTAGGGTTAGACCTAGTGATAGGGGTAGGGGTATGGTTAAGTTTAGGGTTATGTTTAGACCTTGGTTTAGGGTTATGGTTGGTGTTAGGTTTAGGGTTAGACCTTGGGTTAGGGTTACGGATAGCATTAGTTTTAGGGTTAGACCTAGGGTTAGTGTTAGGTTTAAAGTTAGCTTTTGGCGTAGGGTTAAGTTTATAGTTAGTGTTCAAATTTGGGTTACTGTTTTAGGGTTAGGATTTGGTTTAGGGTTAGGATTAGGGTTGGTGTTATGATTAGACCTAGGTTTAGGGTTAGGTTTAGACCTAGGGTTAGAGTTAGACCTAGGGTTAGGTTTCTGGTTAGGGTTGGAGAAAGCTTTAGGGTTAGGGTTTGCTTTCAGCGTACGCTTAGGTTTAGGGTTAGTGTTAGAATTAGGATTACTCTTTTAGGGTTAGGGCTAGACTTATGGTTAGGTTTATCATTCTTGGTAGGTTTAGGGTTAAGGTTAGTGTTAGAATTGGGGTTATTGTGTTAGGATAATGGTTACCTTTAGATTTAGGGTTAGGGTTAGGCCAAAGGTTATGGTTAGGGATAGTGATTGAGTTAGGGTTAGTGTTAGCGTTGGGGTTAGATTTAGATCAAGGGTTAGGGTTACACCAAGGTTTAGGGTTAAGCTTAGTGTTAGGGTTAGACCTAGGGTTGGGCGATGGGTTAGGGTTAGGATTAGGGTTAGTTTTAGGGTTCATATTAGGGTTAGGCTGAGGGTTAGGGTTAGCTTTCAGGGTACCATTAAGGTTAGGGTTAATGTTAGAATTAGGGTTACTGTTTTAGGGTTAGGTTTAGTGTTAGAGTTAGGTTAGGGTTAGAGATAGGGGTAAGGTTAGGGTTAGGGTTAGGGTTAGTGTTAGGGATAGTGTAAGGGTTAGACCTAGGATTAGGGTAAGGTTTAGGGATAGGGTTAGGCTTAGATCTGGGGGTAGGGTTATGGTTAATATTAGCGTTAGGGTTAGGGTTAGACCTAGGGTTAGGGTTAAGGTTAGGGTTAGTGTTAGTGTTAGGTTTAGGGTTAGACCCAGGGTTAGGGTTAGGGTTACAGTAAGGGTTAGGGTTAGATCTAGGTTTGGGGTTAGGGTTAGGGTTAGGGTTAGACCTAGGGTAAGGTTTAGGGTAAGTGTTAGGTTTAGGGTTAGAGTTAGACCTAGGGTTAGGGTTAGTTTTTGGGTTATGGTGAGTGATAGGGCTAGGGCTGTGGTTGGGGTTAGGGTTAGGGTTATTTGTAGGGCTAGGGTTAGGTTTAGACCTAGTGTTAGGGTTACGGTTAGCGTTAGGCATTAGGTTTAGGTTTTGACCTAGCGTTAGGGTTAGGTTTAGAATTAGGGTTAGTGTTAGAGTTAGGATTAGGGTTAGACCTAGGTTTAGGCCTACTGTTAGACCTAGGGTTAGAGTTAGACCCAGACTTAGGTTTCGGGTTAGGTTTGGCTTTAGGGTTAGGCATATGGTTAGGGTTAGGGTTAGCTTTCGGCGTACGGTTAGGGTTAGGGTTAGAATTAGGGTTACTGTTTTAGGTTTATGGTTAGGTTTAGTGTTAGGGTTAGGTTTAGAGTTAGGGTTAGGATTAAGGTTAGGGATAGGGATATGGTAAGGGTTAGGGTTAGAGTTAGGATTAGGTTTAGACCTCGGGTTAGGTATAGACCTAGTGTTAGGGTTAAGGTTAGACCTAGGGTGAGGTTTAGGATTAGGGTTAGAGTTAGGATTAGGATTAGAGATAGGGTGAGGGTAAGGTTAGGGTTAAGTTTAGGTTTGGACCTAGGGTTTGGGTTAGACCTAGGGTTAAAATTAAGGTTAAATTTAGGGTTAAACCTAGGGCTTGGGTTAGGTTTAGGGTTAGGGTTACACCTAGTGTTAGGTTTAGGGTTAGGATTAGAGTTAGGGTTACGGATAGGTTTAGAGCGAGGGTTTGCGTTAGATTTAGGGCGAGGGTTTGCGTTAGATTTAGGGTTAGGGTTAGCGTTATGGTTAGACCTAGTGTTAGGGTTACGGTTAGGGTTAGACCTAGGGTTAGGGTTAGGGTTAGTGTTACCTTTTGTGGTATGATTAAGGTTAGAGTTAATGTTAGAATTATGGTTTCTGTTTTGAGGTTAGGGTTAGGGTTAGGGTTAGGGTTGAGGTGAGGGACAGGTTTAGTTTTTATAGCAGTGTTAGGGATAGGTTTGGTGTTAGAATTAAGGTTACTGTTTTAGGGTTAGGCTTAGGTTTAGTGTTAACGTTAGTGTTAGAATTAGGATTACTCTTTTAGGGTTAGGGTTAGTTTTAAGGTTAGGGTTAATGTGTTCGGGTTAATGTTAAGGTTAGGTTTAGGTTTAGTTTTAGACCTAGGGTTAGGGTTACTGTTAGGGTTCTCGCATGACGGTTTCTAAATGGAGTTTCAGGTAATTTATTCATGGTCCAATACCATTTCTTCAGACTAGTGCAACCAAAACCAGAATTATGATCAAAAGCAGAACTTTCCAAACGTCACTTTGTGCACTGAATCCTTATTTCTGCTTCTTGAAAAGTTTTAAAGTAGAGCAGCATTTTGATGCTCTTCAACCGGTGTCTCACGTAATAAATTTCAATGACCTCATCAATCTGAAAAAAGTATTGTAGGTACGAATAAAGATTGTTGTGGTCAACGTCAACTTGCAAAGCAGGTGCTCAAGTGAATAGGAATCTTGGTGGAGCTAACTCATCCATACCAGAATATAATAGAGCACCACTTTTGTACAACCCAGACCTCAGTCCAGAATCGTACTCACAGACCTCCTTGATCTGAGCAATGTCAGTGTCAGATTATGAATTTCCAAAAGAGCTGCTATCGCTCAATTCTGTGCATAATGCTGAGTCACTGTCGCGGTTATTTCTCTGGTCAAAAATCTCTTTTGGGTTAAAATGACATTTTTTGATGCCATGGACTAAAATTTCCCGTCAGAAACCCTCCCCAACGACATTAAAGGGGGAAGCAGGCACTGGAGACTGCTCTAGGGATAAATCTGAGGTGCTTTGTTTGGATACAATGCAATCCCCAAAGTTACACAGTAACACTCTTTGTGGGAGTATGACTCTTTAAAACTTCCCTTATTGAATTTCCAGCCCTGTCCTGCCCTCTTGTGGTTATGCTCCACTCAGAGAACAACACTGCAAAGGGAAGCAGTTACGCTCCCTGACTCTCTAGTAATATCCATAATATAGTAATTAATTCGTCATTATTTGTGAAGTGAACAATTTCACAATCAAGGAAAATCAGTATTCTCACATGACGGTCCCAAAATGGATTTTTAAGTAATTTATTCATGGTCCAATACAATTTCTTCAGGCAAGAGCCACCAAACCCTGAATTATGATCAAACCCAGAACTTTCCAAATGTCACTTTTGTGCACTGAATCCTTGTTTCTCCTTCTTAAAATGTTTTGAAGTAGAGTAGCAGTTTGATGCTCTTCAACCGGTTTCTCACGTAATAACTTTCAATGACCTCATCAATCTGAAAAAATATTGTAGGTACGAACAAAGGTTGTTGTGGTCAATGTCTACTTGCAAACCAGGTGCTCAAATGAATGGGAATCTTGGTGGAGCCAATTCATCCATACCAGAACATAATAGAGCGCCCCTTTTGAACAACCCAGAACTCGGTTCCAGAATCTTACTCACAGACCTCCTTGATCTGAGCAATGTCAGTGTCAGATTATGAATTTCTTTAAGAGCCGCTATCGCTCAATTCTGTGCATAATGCTGAGTCACTGTCGCTGTTATAACATCCCTTTTGGGGTAAGCTTACATTTTTATTGATGCCTTGGACTAAAATTTCCAGTCCAATAATTTCCCCAAAGCCATTAAAAGGGCAAGCAGGCACTGGAGACTGCTCTAGGGATAAATAGAAGGTGCTTTGATTGGATACAATGTAATCATCCAAGGTTACATACTAACTCTGTATGTGCGTGTATGTCTCTTTGAAATTTGTCCTTTTGAATTTTCACTCTCGCTCCCCTGTGGTTATGCTTCCCTCAGAGACCGCCACCAGAATGTGGAACTGTTAACCTCCCTGGCTGTCTAATTATATCAGTAATTTTGTACTCAAATTCTTATTTGTGAAGTGAAAAAATTTGATGAGCGAGTATCCAAAAATGGAGTTTCAAGTAATTTATTCGTGGCCCAATACCATTTCTTCAGGGCTTGTGTATGATAAAGCACAGAATTTTCCAAATGTCACTTTGTCCTCTGCATATTTCCTTCTGCTTAATGAAAAGTTTTGAAGTAGAGTAGCGGATTGTTCCTCTTCAAACGGTTTCTTCCGTAATAATATTTTTTGATGACCTAATCAAACAGAAATAATTGTAGGTACAACAAAATTTGTTGCAGTTAACACATACTTGCATACCAGGTGCTCCAGTGAATGGGCATCTTTGTGGAGCTGGCTCATCCATACTGAAACATAATAGAGCACCAAGACGCAGATCACAGAGCTCAGTGCCAGAATCTTCCTCAGTCATCGTGTATCTGAGCAATGTCAGTGTTATATTATGAATTTTCCGAAGAACCACTGTCGCTCAATTCTACGCATAATGCTGAGTCGCTGTCTGTTATTTCTCTGGTCTAAATCCCCATTTTGGCTAAAATGACATTTTAGATCCTTATATATTCTTCTTTAAAATTTTTGAAGTAGAGTAGCCAATTGTTGCTCTTCCACCTGATTGTCCCATAATAATTTCTTCAATGACCTCATCATCAGAGATATTTGTAGTTACAACAAACGATTGTTGTGGTCAACCTCTACTTACATACCAGTTGAACCAGTAAATGGGAATCTTAGTGAAGCTTGCTCATCCAAACCTGAAGAAAAGAGAGCACCACATTTGAACAACCCAGCGCACAGATCTGCAATCTTACTCACCGCCCTTTATCTGAGCAATGGCAGTGCCGAATTATGAATTTCCCAAAGAACGAGTATCGTTCAATTCTGTGTATAATGCTGAGTCACTGTCGCTGTTATTTCTCTGGTCTAACACCCCTTTTGGGTTAGAATGACATTTTTTGATGCCTTGGACTAAAATTTCTAGTCATAAAACTTTCCCAAAGATATTAAAAGTGCAAGCAGGCACTGGAGACTGCTCTAGAGATAAATCTGAGGTGTGTTGCTCAGACAAAATATAATCTTCAAAGTTGTCGCAGTAGCACTCTATGTGGCTGTGTGTCTCTTTAAAACTTTTCTTTTTGGATTTCCAGCACAGTCCCGTCCCCTGTAGCTATGCTTCACTCAAAGAAAAACACTGGAAAGGGGTGCAGTTAACCTCCTTGGCTGTCTAATTATATTTGTAAATTTGTACTCAAATCCTTCATTATTTGTGAAGTGAAAAAAATTCATAAAGGAGTATCAGTCTTCTCACATGATGGTTCCCAGAAATGGAGTATCAAGTAATTTATTTGTGTTCCAATACCATTTTTTTCAGGGCTAGCACCACCACACCTGAAATATGATCAAGCCGAGAACTTTCTAAATGTCATCTTTGTCCACTGCATCCTTCATTTCTGCTTCTTGAAAAGTTTTGAAGTAGAGTAGCAGATTGTTGCTACTCAACCAGTTTCTCCCATAATAAATTTTTCAATGACCTCATCAATCAGAAAAATTGTAGGTACAACAAAAGATTATTGTGGTCAACATCTACTTGCAAACCAGGTGTTCCAGTGAATGGGCATCTTGGTGGAGCTGCCTCATCCATATCAGAACATAATAGAGCAGCAAGTTTGCAGATCATAGAGCTCAGGTGCCGAATCTTCCTCACTGTCATAATGTATCTGAGCAATGTCAGTGTCATGTTATGAATTTTCTGAAGAACCACTATCGCTCAATACTGTGCATAATGCTGATCCACTGTTGCTGTTATTTCTCTGGTCTAGATCCCCATTTTGGTTAAGATTACATTTTTTATGACATGGATTAAAATTTCATGTCAGAAAATGTTTCCAATGACATTAAATGGCCAAGCAGGCACTAGAGACTGCTCTAGGGATAAATCTGAGGTGCTTTGCTTGGATACAATGTAATCCTCCAAGGTTACACTGTACCATTCTATTGGGCGTATGTCCCTTTAAAACTTGCCCCAATGAATATTCAGCCCAGTCTTGCCCTTGTGGCTATGCTCCAATCATGGGGTAGCACTGGATAGTGGAGCAGTTACCCTCACTGGCTGTCTAATAATATAATTTTGTACCCAAATTCATCATTATTTGTGAAATGAAAATTTTCATAATCAATGAATATGTGTATTCTAACATGACTCTTCCCAAAAATGGAGTGTCAAGTAATTTATTCGTGGTCCAATACCACTTCTTCAGGGCTTGAACCAGCAAAACATGAAGTATGACCAAGCACAGAACTTTCCAAATGTCATCTTTGCCTACTGGATCCTTCTTTCTGCTTCTTGAAAAGTTTCGAAGTAGAGTAGCGGATTGTTGCTCTTCAACCGGTTTCTCCCATAATAATTTCTTCGAAGACCTCATCAATCAGAAATATTTCTAATTACAACAAATGGTTGTTTTGGACAAATTCTACTTGCAATCCAGTTGCACCAGTAAATAGGAATCTTTCCGTTTCACAGATTTCATAGTTATGTTTATGGGGAACCAGAATATTCTGATCTGATCCATAAATTGATGTGTGGATTGACATTGCCACTAATAAGCCAGCATATAAAAAAGACTTACTTCGTCTCGCAACACAAAGGGTTCTTGTTTCCAAGATTCCAGGAAAAACTGCAAGACCAGAAAAACAACAGATCCAAGTTCCTAAAACCACCAAGGTGAAGGCCGTCCCTCCTCAGCCTCTCCCCATCCCTTCCATGTCGGCTTTATCCCATTTTGCAGGAAGACTCTGGGAGCGGGAGAGCTGGCTTCCAACCCTTTGGTATAACTGCCACCCTATCAAGTTCCCGGGGCTGGAGAGAGAGAAATACTTCCAACCCCTTTTTGAGTCCTCCCACCTAACACACACTCTAGGTCTGGCGAATCTTCTCAACCCCCCAAAAAGGATCACTTGGCAGTTGCCATTCTCTGCTTAAGGCAAGCAGCCCCAACCACTGTGGAAGACCCCAGAATCCCTTTTAGGGTATATCTCCCCTTTTTAGTCCAGGGATTTGTGTAATTGGAATCAACAAAATCCCTTTTCCTGATAAACCACAAGTCTGATTTCTTTACTAGAAACGGTTTTCATTATTGAGCAGCCCACAGCAGACAAGTGCCAGCAACTTCTCCAGGTGCTGTTCACAACAGAGGAACAGGAGCCCTTCCAGAGAGAAGCCGTGAAAGCAGTCAATGGACCTGATGGTCAGACAGCGGGCACTCCCCACTTGAGGGAAACTCTTTTTGCCACTGAAAGAGCAATGTGAGATTCCAACTCCTAGCAAGGCCTGCAGGGTTTAACCAGGTATCACCAGTTTCTCTTGCAGGTCCTCCGCTGAACAGCTAGGAAACCTATGAATTTATCTAAGGTCAGTGAGAATTTTCAGGCTCCTATAAGAGAATGTCCGCCTGCCGTTTTAGAGTGGCTGATGAACGCCTACGGGCTTTATACACCTATCAATGTGGAGGCCACTAAAAACATTAGGGCAGTAAGTGTTGCCTTTATTACTCATTCTGCCTCAGACATGAAAAAGATGTGGGATGGGTTTGAAGGGAAAAATCTTAGTGATTTGGTAGAAATAGCTCAGTGGGTGTATAACAACAGAGATGACCCTACGATGACAGAGCAAAGAAACTAGCTAAAATCCTAGTAATTGCCATCAGAGAATCTAGAGACTCAGGAAAAGGAGATCATGGCCCACTCTCAGAGAGACTAACCTGTGGGCACCGCCAAGCCCTGAGGAAGGAGCAATGTCCATACTACAGAAAAGAAGGACATTTGGGAAAATGAGTGCACTGAAAACTCCAGGAAAGGTGGGCGACCTGCCACTAGAGAGGATGGGCCTCACCCTCACCTAGAAAAACCCAAGCGAAAGACAATAAGGCTTGAAGAAGCTGAATGAAGGTGTCAGGGCTCTGTTTCACTTGACCCCCAGGATCCCACGCTAACTCTCCAAGGAGGTGGCCAGCCAGTAAATCTCTTAGTGGACACAAGGAACACTTTCTCAGGTTCAACAAAGAGCATGGGCGCATTGTCAAAAGGAAAGATTTTAATTACAGTCAGTATATATTATTGCTTCCAAAGATAACTCACACCAGAAGGTTTGCATGGAGGTTAGGTGGGTTGCCCAAGACATCAAGATAAAAAATATCTATCTGCCCTTTGTCCCAGTTAGCCGCATGGTTTTCATGGTACTGGCTCCTGGCTCGGCTGTTGAGCCAGTGAAACTGTTTTAGCAGGAGATGAGGTGACTGGTGGCCATCAGTGGAAAAACAAAATCTGCATAGCGGGCTTCCTGTTTCAATACAGAGACACCTATAACACCTCTTGGGCATTGTCATTGTCCTGGGCTCAGAATCGCCACCCAGGATCTAGAATGCACCAGACAGGTACACACTATTTGAATCAGGCTCTGGTTAGCCCCCCTCGAACACTTAGTGAAAAGGGAATCTGGACAATGGAGTACCTTTACTTTCCAGATGGGAAAGCTCACTCAAAAAGACATAGGTGTTGACCCACAGGCACACAACTGGTTAAAAACAAAGCCATATTCACAACCAGTGTCTGGAGCCAGAGCTCTGAGCCCCACATGCCTGTGCCTTGCCGAACAGTCATTCTCTCGTGGACCCTCATAGGATCAGAGCAGTTCCTACCCCGGTTGCCACCACCTCCAGAGATTTTATTTCAGAGGATGGCACTGAATCTCCAGCTCTGGGAATGGGACATATCTGATCAGAGCACACAGAACAGATGAAGGAGGTGGAGGGGACTGTGAAGCACATCCTGGCCCATGAGGACTTCAGGATGATGTTCCCACTCAGAGAAGCAAGTCCACATAGAAGACCACATGGTCAGCCACACAAAGAGACATGACGTCCCTCAAATAACCATAGCCTTACAGGAGACAACACTTGAGACACACTGTGGGATTGCACCCGAACTGATTCCACCACACCGAGGCATAAAACTAAGTGTGTGCAGCAGAAGAGCAAGGAAACAGAGCAGCAAAGTCCCCAGGGGATGCCAAAGGTGGACTTTGGGGCCAGGATTTGGTGTCCCAAGAGACTGGATCGGAAAACACCCCTAAAGGCAAAAAAAAAAAAAGTCCTAGAACTGAGTGTTTCTTTCTTGTTCAGTTTTGTTTTCTTTTATTGTCATTGGATTTTTATTGTTTTGTTTCTTTGGGTGCATGGGTTTTCTCTGTCTGGTTTTTGTGCACGTTATTACCTCTACTGTATGTCTAAAAAGAGATGCTGGATGAACAATCTGCAGGATATAAAAACGGGAACAACACTTCTGGGGGGCCATGGGATAGAGTGAGTTGTGGGGAAAGGAAGTGGTGTTAGGAAACCCAGAGACAAGGGAACAACAAGTGATGCAAATCCGTGGTGAGGGTGATGTAGGAAGCCTGGTAGGGCGTGATCAGGGGTAATGGAACCAAGAGGAATTACTGAAACCTAAATGAAGACGGAGCATGGCAGTGGGCACAAGAGCAAAATGAAAGGGAATAGAAGAGCGACCTAGGAAGCACAGGCCAGTTATAGAAGTCTAAAGAAAGGCATGTACATATGTAAATATATTTATATATGAGCATGTGGAAATAGACTTAAGTCCATCTATTTATAGGTTTCGTATTAAGGTAGCAGATGGATTTTGGGCCTCTGCACATGTACTCTCTCATTGCAAGAATATTTTGTTCTATTAAATTAGCATTCTACAAGATCACTGAAGACAAAGCAGGCATAAGCAAATGTGGTCAAGAAAGCTGATGGTGCCCAGCTATCAAAATATATAGCATCTGAGGACTTAAAGGCTTGAAGGTAAACAAGCGGCCATCCAGCTCAGAAGCAACAAAGCCCACATGGAGTAAGCATACCAGCCTGTGCGATCACGAGGTTTCAGGCATCATCAGTACAAAAACTCTTATCATTGCGAATGAGCTGGGAGTGCTGGGTAGAGCCCCAAAGCACATTTTCAGTCCAATGGACACCCCCTTAAGAAAGGTCTCAGGGAGGAGAAGAGACAAGACAGGCTATGAAAAAGCAAGGAAGGAACACAACTTTCCTCTAACTCCTAACTGCTTCCTCTCCACTCACTATCATGATCCCAATTATAACTTACAAATCTTGCTAGAGCAGAGAATGTACACTGGGACAGATAGGAACCAGAAATACAGGGAATTCGTGGTGGATGAGCCCTTTAGGACCTGTGTTATGAATGGAGATACTGGGAGGGTGGAGGGAGGGTAGGCTGGAATGGGGGAACCGATGATAATGATGTACATTGAACCTCAATAGAAAAGTAGGTGAAGGGGGACATCGAACAGTGCAAGATATGACAAAATAATAATTAGTAAATTTTCAAGGATTTATGAGGAGGGGTAGTGGGAAGGGAGGGGGAAAATGAGGAGCTGACGCTAGGGGCTTGGGTGGAGAGCAGATGTTTTGAGAATAATGACGCCAATGACTGTAGAAATGTGCTTTACACACCTGATATATGCATGGATTGTGGTTAGTGTTGTATGAGCCTCTACTAAAATGTGCAAAAAAATAAAAGATCTGGGCAGAGGGCTCTTGGAAGGATGATCTCAGACTGGATTTGACCATTAAAAATCTACTGGAGTCCCCTCACCCTGTCTCTGTTCCTGAGTCAGGCATGAAGCTTAGGGCCCACAGCCCCAGCAGATGGACAGTGAGGGAGGCAGGGCTCTAAGGTCATTCCACAGGGGGAATGGCCCACATGTCCTGCAGAGCCCTCTGCAGGTCTCCTCTGCAGACCTGCTGTCTGGGGCACCTCATTCATTGAGTCCACACCATGGAAGGTCTACAATTCATGGAGGTTGGCAGGAAGACTCTGTTCATGCACACACCACCACCTAGCTGGAGGACCTTGGTAAACAAAGCCTGAGGCAGACAACAAGCCCACTAACTGATCCTGTAAGAGATACAATCATAAAAACCCTTCCAAGCAGAAAGCCATGCATCTGAACAGTATCCACCAGCTACTCATGTGCAGTCCTGCTGCCTCCAAAAAGCAACCCTTGGTTTTTCCGATCTCTGTGGGGATAGATATACCTCAGTCATTGGCTCTGCATAAGAAAAAATTCTCGCCAAAGCCTGGTGTGCGGTCTAAGTGAGTTTTAGGGGACTTAGGGAGGCGTAGTGAACAACCTTGGTCGATCTGAGTGGCTGAATTGAATTTACGTGGCCTAGGTGGGTCAAAGCAGGTGCAGCGCCCACCCAGGTGTACCTGCCCTCTTTGCCCGGAAACCTGGACCTCTGAGCACGCACAGTGTGCAACTCCTTCCTGGGCCGCTAGCTCGGCCCTCTGAGCATGCATAATGGACACCCCAGTCCCTATGCTAGCTACCTAATATTTACACCATGAAGAGATATGAACCCAAATCTTTGGGGTACTGGGCGACGACATCTCTAGCTACTTCCTGCTGGCAAAAGGGGTGAAGTGGGGCTTTGGGTTCATACCCTTCCTACTCTGCTGGGAGGGGTTGTCCATTCAGGGCTAGGATGGATAAGGTCAAGGTGGTCCAGGAGATGGTGGTCCTGGAGCTGGCACACTTGGTTGAGGCCTTGGTAACTTGAGAACTTCTGGAAAAACAAATGGCCAAAAGGGTGAACATGTTAACTGAGAGAAGGCTAGGATTGTGAGGTGGCAGTGCCCTTGAAATTAGGTGAGTATCACAGGAAATAATTAAAAATCTTAGGATTATCAGGCATGTGTGTTTCTTCAGTCTAAGTACAGGCACGGGGGTCAAAGCATTCACAATTTCCCCTAGGACGGTACAGGATTTGGGCACTACTGGGTGCAGAGGGATCACTGCTTCATTTATGAGCCTAAAGTCTTGAACCCGCTAAAATGAACCATGCTTCTTTTTAACCTTATATTGCCTCAATTTTTAATTTTGGGCAAAATAATTTAGTTTTATTCATTACGTTCATAGTTACTAATATATATATATATATACACACATTTCATTAAATGTTATGAAAACATCATGCTCGGCGTTATAGGGTTAAATTATAATATTGTGATACTACAGGGGGTGTCAACAGGGATCAAAAGCAGAGTAACTGACTACGTAATTTTTAATTTTCTTGTGTTCAATTTGAGTAAAAGGCTTGTAAATTACCCGGGGACCAAATTCCCCTGGTGCCTCTAATGCGGGTAGAATGTTGAGGGCAGATTCAGGGATGGGAGAATAGTAAACACTAAGTCCAGGATCCCTTAGGGCAGGGATCCTCACACTGTTTACACAGGGGGCCAGTTCACTGTCCCTCAGACAGTTGGAGCGCCAGACTATAATTTTTAAAAACCCTATGAACAAATTCTTATGCACATTGCACAAGTCAGCTGCTAAGCAGCACAGACAGTGGCAGCAAAAACACCCTGAGGGTGGGATAAATGTCGTCAGGCCACATGTGCCCCACAGTCCACAGTTTGAGGATGACTGCCTTAGGGGTCCCTGGGTGCACTGGGGATGAAGGTCTCAAGTGCTCCTCAAAAGAAGAAATGCTCTAACTTATGGCATCTCCGCCCCCTGTCGCATCACTCTACAGAACTGTTCCAGCTGAATCAGGGTTGGAAGGGAAAGTACCATTCTATAGCCACCATTCTCCTTTCTCAAAAAGATATTGTGGCCAAATAGACTTGCAAAGTGTATCAGCTTCTGTTTGTCCAGCCTCTCTGTATCAACTCAATCCCAATTAGACAGGATTCATGCAAGGGGGCAATTCCTGAGTCTCAAGCTGCTAAGTCCCATCTGGAAAGAACAAGGAGGCTGTTGAGAGCTTGCTGCCTCAAGCTCAATAACCCCTCACTTGAGAGTGCACCACTGGTTTGCCCTGAATCTGATGCCTCAGGCAGATGCCCCAGCCAGAGGGAAGGGGTCAAAGACCAGTCGCTGAGGGCCACTTTAGGTCCAACCATTTTTTCTAGACAACAGCGTGGGATGGCACCACGGCCCTCCAAGACGCCTGCTGGTGAGAGCAGACTCTCAACTCTCAGAAGGGAAGGGACATCTGGCAGCTCAGGGAACCTTAAGGGAAATTGGAATTTCTGGCTGGAACATCATGGCAGTGGAGCTGTGTATTAAAAGTGCTGTCCCAAAAAAGTGCGCGAAGCAGCATCCCTGGAAGGCTAAAGGTAACAGTTACTCAGGCTAGGCTTCTGAACGCCATTGGCCTACACCTGGGCAAAGAAAAACCAGCCTGTAACAAAGAACAAACCTGCACTGGTAGAACATCAACCCTATAATGCCTCAAGTTTCAAATTCAGGAAATAATTTTTTCTGCTGTTATTCTTTTCTTTCATAGTTATCAATATGTATATGTGTCATTCAAAATATATTTTAAAAATATAAAAATTGCAATATTTTGAAATGTAGCCAAATTGTCACATTTATAATTTATAAATTTGGTACCAGATATGTTTTAATTAAATGTTACAAAAATGTACTACTTGGCATTATAGAGCTAAAGCAGCTTGTTTGTAAAACCAGGAGTAAGGCAAAGGGAATGGAGGGGAAAAGAGAAACATTTGGTTCCTGGGACAAGGCAGGGCTAACTCCCAGGCCCATCCAACCAGTTCCCTAGGCAGCGCCCTTCTATATGTTTGGACTGGTGGGCGCCATCTTGGCCAGGGTCACAGGCCCTGTTTCCCCACAGCCACAATGGCGTCTATGCAGGATCTCTGGGAAAAGCTTAAATAGCCTTGACAAGAGTGAAGCCATTTTGAGCTGACGGAAACCAACATGAAAGGTAAATAAAGTAGCTATGAACTGTAAATGAACTAGCTGATATTGGGAGGTAGGCTGTGCAGACATAGCCAAAGGGAATGTCCCGAAGGAAATGGATGTTCAGAAAGCCTGCGAGAACGACCAGAGCGGTTTTTGTTCAACTAAGAATGGCTAACTGCAATACCCCGCTTCTCTACTCCGGGTGCTTGCACACCGCACATTACAAAAGTATTAAAACCTTTGGAAAATTAGACTGGGGGCTGTTCAGTCTCCTCTCAAGAGGGCTGACAGTCCCTGCACAGGAAATAAAACTTTTTCTTTTGAACTTGAAATAAAACTTTTTCTTTTGAACTTGCTGGTGGTCTGGGTTGTTTTCTTTCCGGGAACGGAGAGTGGCTACAACATTTCAAGGTGAACCGAGATTTGGCTGCCACTGTCTGGACCTGCTTAGAAAGGAGACCTCTTTTCTAGGAGTGCTCACCCCAAAAATAAGGGATTTCTGATTTCTCTAGGCCAGGGGTGTGGGAAGCCGCAGCTCTCGCCGCCATTACAAGATGGCGCCGGGCAGTCAGGGCGGTGGCCCAGTTAAGTGGTAAACAACCACTTAGAGCATGCGCACTGCTTAGATGACGTAGTCACAACTCCACCCTGGAGTATGCAAACGAGGGTTCTGGCGAACGCACCAATCAATGCACAGCACGTCCCCACAGAGCGTATATAAGCAGCAGCAGTTTGAGGCTTCGAGGTCTTTTTCCGCATCTGCAAATCGAACTCGCATTAAACGCCCGTGGAAGAATCCTGTTGTAACGCGTCTTTTCTTGCTGGCGAGACCTGGCACGCGACAATTTGACCTGGAATGGAGCCTAGGTGCTTGGATTTTTTTTCTCTCTCTCTTAAGTTTTTATTGTGAATTAGGTGAAGGTTTACCAAGATCATCAGTTTTCTATTCAACAATTCATACACATTGTTTTTTATGCCACTTATTGCAATTTCCACAATATAATATCACTTATTCCACTTCCTACTTGTGTGTTCCATTTCCATTCCTCCTCCCTTCCTACCCTTCTGAACTTGGTCCTTGGATTAATACTGCCCTTTTGAGATTAAATGGTTTGCTATTTTAAAGTTTGTGTGCCTCACTTGTGTTATTGCTCCCATTATAGACCAATCTATTCTTTGGCTGAATATTGAACCACAGGTATGAGTTCATTTTCGGACTTAGTGAAAACGGACCATCGTTTCAGAGGTTCCGTTAGTCCCTATCCAGCCAATAAGCCTGGTCTCTTTTGTGACTGTGAATTTTGCTTCACTATCTAGGACCTTTTGATGTGATCCCGTTCAAAGAAGTTGGAATTGATAGTTGGAGATCATCTAGTTAGTCTGTGCTCAGAGTCAGGAAGTCTACTGTTCATGTGGTCCATTCACCACTCTTCTTTCCTCCAGAGTGAGGGTGACAATACTTGGCCCCTAGATGGCCACTTGTGAGCTTCTAAGATCCAGCTGCCACTCACTAGCATGGATGTCGAACATTGTCTTTACAGTCTAGGTTATGCCAATTGACCTTGGTGTCCCTTACAATGATAATCCCCAGCCCCCAAGCCCAGTAGATCACTCCCTCTAGTTGTTTGGTTATGCCTAAGGAGTTTTTATAACTCCATCCTCTGCGTGCTCCAGAGTATTCAATTCCCTGGATGATCAGAAAGCTCAGTCGGGGCTCAGAATCTTGGTGTTAAGGCTCCTGGTGAGATCCCGGTACATCCGCTTTTGAACAACTTGCAGAATTCCACTTAATTATAACCTTGTAGAGTGTGGAAGTGTCGAATGTTTTGATGCATGTATATTTAGTACAATTTTTAAAGAGTGTACGCAAAAGAGCAATATGGCAGGTCTGCATTACCATTTGCTGTTTGTTGCTCAGCTAAAAGCGATTTGGGCCTATGTAGTCCAATGGGAACCACAGAGGCTCAGGAGGAAAGCTGGTACCATCTGGAAACTAAGACTTGTCTGACCAAATGCAGAGTCTCCCTTCAAGTAACTGACAGGTCAGAGGCAGCTCATCTCTGCTGCAGAAGCAACGATTTGTTTTAATTCCTAGACCACTGCCACAACCATGCCTTGTTGCCCTCGGTGCCCTCCTTCCCCACCACAATAAGTCACTAGAAGGTCGTGCTTCAATTAAAAACAAACAAACA